>NW_006294590.1:2091250-2092019 GCF_000327345.1 Myotis davidii | reverse complement strand
CACCCCCGCGTGTGGCTCCGCGGCGCCTGCTGTGACGTGAAACGTGTCGCCCGCGAGTCTGGCTGCCGTCTCCTCTCTCCGGCTCCTTGTGCAAAACCCGCCGCAGCGGGGGGACCCGGACACGTCATCCCTGCCCAGCGAGGCCCCGAGAGGAGACCAGCCCCACAGGGAACAGGACTGAACTCAACCGCTCCTGGGAGCTGAGGGCCAGGCACGCGTGTGGAGGCGTGTGGACATGTGTGGGTGGAGGCACATGGGCATGTGTGGATCCATGAGGACACATGTGGATGTGGATGTGGAGGCATGTGGACACATTTGGACATGTCTGGAGGCATGTGGACATGTGTGGATGTGTGTGGACATGTGTGGACACATGTAGACGTGTGTGGAGGTGTGTGGACACATGTGGACGTGTGTGGACATGGCGTGGCCCTGGCACACGTGGGAAGTGTCTCCCAGCCTCTAACTGTGTGAGCAGCCGGGTCTGGGGCCGCCGGTCAGTGGTCCTGGTGAGGACACGCCCCCGCCCCGCCCTCTGTCCCTTCCTCCCCACGAGGCTACACAGGGGAGCGTGTCTCGGCCGCGTGCCCTCTCTCTGCCATGACGCTGGGATGGTCTCTGCCCCCTTCCCAGCAGTGATTGAGCTAGAACTTGAGGACGAAGGATGGGTGGCAACGCCCCTCCCACGCCGATAAGTCGGGGCGTGACACCCACTCGGCCTGCGTCACCGCCCGCAGGAGACAGACGGGTCCCACCAGCTCTGACTCAC
>NW_006294590.1:2090605-2091224 GCF_000327345.1 Myotis davidii | reverse complement strand
ACGGGCTCCGTCCACAGACCCGGCTCGGTCCCGGGGCAGGACCCACAGCCCCTGGTTGTCAGAGAGTCGCCCCTGAGGTGGCTTACGGAGTAACGGGGTGGGGGCGGGGGGGCGCCCGCGGCTCCGAGATGCAGGCCTGCCTCCCAGGGTGTGGGGACACTCGTGTGGGGTTCCTCCCACTACACACTGGCCGGCCAGGGAACCAACGGGGGACGCGGCCACACGCCCACCCGGCTGCTCACACGGGCCTCCCGTCCGGGCGTCTGAGCCTCCCCATCTGCATGGGTGGCCCCACCTTCCGGCGAAGCTGTTTGCCTGTCCCCCCAACGCCCCGGAAAGTCTCGTCAAACAGCATCTTGGCCGAGGACTCACACAGCAAAGGATGGGAGGGCGGAGGGGGGGGGCGCCCTGGCCGGTGTGGCTCAGTGGATAGCACATCGGCCTGTGGACTGAAGGGTCCCGGGTCCATTCCCGCTCAGGGCACAGGCCCGGGTTGCGGGCTCGATCCCCAGTGGGGGGCGTGCAGGAGCAGCCGATCCATGATTCTCATCATGGATGTTTCTCTTTCTCCCTCTCCCTTCTTCACTTAAATCAATAAGAATAGATTAAATAAAAAAGA
>NW_006294590.1:2073959-2074642 GCF_000327345.1 Myotis davidii | reverse complement strand
CCGGACACGTCATCCCTGCCCAGCGAGGCCCCGAGAGGAGACCAGCCCCACAGGGAACAGGACTGAACTCAACCGCTCCTGGGAGCTGAGGGCCACACACGCGTGTGGAGGCGTGTGGACATGTGTGGGTGGAGGCACATGGGCATGTGTGGATCCATGAGGACACATGTGGATGTGGATGTGGAGGCATGTGGACACATTTGGACATGTCTGGAGGCATGTGGACATGTGGGGATGTGTGTGGACATGTGGACGATGTGTGGACACATGTAGACGTGTGTGGAGGTGTGTGGACACATGTGGACGTGTGTGGACATGGCGTGGCCCTGGCACACGTGGGAAGTGTCTCCCAGCCTCTAACTGTGTGAGCAGCCGGGTCTGGGGCCGCCGGTCAGTGGTCCTGGTGAGGACACGCCCCCGCCCCGCCCTCTGTCCCTTCCTCCCCACGAGGCTACACAGGGGAGCGTGTCTCGGCCGCATGCCCTCTCTCTGCCATGACGCTGGGATGGTCTCTGCCCCCTTCCCAGCAGTGATTGAGCTAGAACTTGAGGACGAAGGATGGGTGGCAACGCCCCTCCCACGCCGATAAGTCGGGGCGTGACACCCACTCGGCCTGCGTCACCGCCCGCAGGAGACAGACGGGTCCCACCAGCTCTGACTCACCCCCGGGTCCCGCGCCCACC
>NW_006294590.1:2073286-2073493 GCF_000327345.1 Myotis davidii | reverse complement strand
CGAGGGCAGGGCTGAGGCTCTGAGTCCCCCACGTAGGTCCGCACTGGACACACGTCGTGCCGACAGACAGACGGACAGACCTGCTCGGCCTGAGGACGCTCCGTGTCCTGGGTCACAAGGTTTGGAGTGACGCAGAGCAGGAGGCTCCGGCATGGAGACCCCCCCTCTCCCGCCGCAGCTCGGGCCTCGGAGGTCGGACCTCGGGGA
>NW_006294590.1:2053249-2053677 GCF_000327345.1 Myotis davidii | reverse complement strand
TGCTGAGTGGTTGAGTGTCATCCTATAAATCAGGAGATCACAGTTCAATTCCCTCGTCAGGGCACATGGCTGGGTTGCGTACTCGATTCCCAGTGGAGGGTGTGTAGGAGGCAGCCAATCAATAAGTCTCTCTCACCATTGATGTTTCTCTTTCTCCCTTCCTCTCTGAAATCAGTAAAAATATGTTTTTTTTTTAAAAAAAGGATGGGGTGGAGGCTGCCTGGGGGCAGGGGCTCCTCCCGCTGCTCCCCCACCTCCTGGGCTGCAGTATCCCTCCAGCCAAACTCTTCCTGTGTCATACATGGGCCGGCTTGCCATCGCTCTCCGGCCAGAGGTGTCAGAAGTGGGTGTCAAGCTTGCCAGCAGCCCCACCTATTACGGCACTAAGGCCAGAATAGATAGATGGGGCCTGCAAAGGAATTGATGGA
>NW_006294590.1:2052670-2053066 GCF_000327345.1 Myotis davidii | reverse complement strand
CCACGCAGGAGGCAGCCCATACATGTGTCTCTCTCACATCGATGTTTCTCTCTGTCTCTCCCTCTCTCTTCCACTCGCCCTGAAAATCCGTGGAGAGGTATCCTCGGGTGAGGATCAGCAACAACAACAAGAACGGCGACTGGGAGGGTCCCCCCACCTCCTCACAGACAGACAGACGGCGCCCCGACGCCCGCGAGGCAGGGCGAGCAGGGGACCGGACAAGAAGGAAGCTCCTTACCTGGATGGGCCTGCGAGCTGGACAGGGCCGGGCGCACCTGCACACAGAACAGAGCAGCGTCAGCCGCGGCCGCCCCGCGAGCCGCCCGTCCCAGCGCCCGGGTCCCAGCGCCCGCCTGGCCCGGACGTTACCTGAAAGCTGCAGCACAGGAGCAGCAG
>NW_006294590.1:2046048-2052340 GCF_000327345.1 Myotis davidii | reverse complement strand
CGGCCGGCTCAGCCCACAGCCTTCATGCCTCCGTCCAGGTTTGAGCCGACGGCCCTCCTCCCCGACGGTGGGACCGAGAACCACGGGACCTTCGTCCCCAACTCGCCCACCAGGTCCTCCGGGTCTGACCTCGTCCGCGGCTCCCGGGGTGGAGGAGGCAGTGATGTCAGGCTGCTCCTCAAACTTTGTTCTGGTCTGTCCTCTATTTATATCCCGGCTGCCCCGTCCTTCCTGGGTCCTAGCTCCGTCAGCTCCGCGGGACGCTGGGCAGGAGGCAGCAGATGCGGGGGGAGGGGGGCGCTGCCTTTTGAACTGTACCCCCAGATCACTGTGAATATTAACAAGTGCACGGGGCACGACACAAACTGCGTCTGCCCCAAGAAAGGGGTGCAGAGGGAGAGAGGCCCGCCCACCGGCTGTTGCACCGCTCTCTCCTTAACCCTTCGGGGTGAGTGGACGCTGTGTGGCTGCAGCCGACCCCAGACCCCCCACAGCCCTCGGGACAGGGCTCCCCACATGCAACAGCCAGACCCTCCGCCCGCCTGCACCTCCGTTTACTTAAGATGAAAGGGGAGCCCGGCCGGTGTGGCTCAGGGGTTGAGCATCGACCTATGAACCAGGAGGTCAGGGTTCGATTCCTGGTCAGGGCACAGGCCGGGGTTGTGGGCTCCATCCCCAGTGTGGGGCGTGCAGGAGACAGCCGGTCCATGATTCTCTCTCATCATGGGTGTTTCTATCTCTCCCTCTCCCTTCCTCTCTGACACCAATACAGATCTTTATTTTTTTAAAGATGAAAAGTGTATCCACTCTAGTCCAAGACACACACACACACACACACACACGGTTCGTCACGGCTCTCCCCTGCCCTGTGATGTAGCTCACACCCTCCCTGTACCATCCCCCGACCCGCTGTGTGTCCTTAGGCAAGTTGCCGCACCTCTCTGTTTCCCACTGCCTGTCACCGGCATCCTCGGTCCCCCTCCATCGATGATGTATATAAGGCTCAGGCTGGGCTTGGAAACAGGGCAGAGCAGCACCCCGCTCAGTCAATGTAGGCGACAACAGCTCCTAAATGTTCGCCAACACGGTCTCCCTGGGCCTGACTTCACGTGGGAACGGAGTCCTGTGCACGAGGAGGCTCCCTCCCCAAAGGGGATCGGAACGGACTTCGGTCTCCAGGAGGGAGGAGAGAGCCCACGTCCAAACCCACCCCACGCTGCTGTGTTCGGGAGGGGGGAGGTGGGGGCTGCAGCCCCGGCCGGTGACCCAGACCCCGAACCGCCCGCGTGGCGGCCCAGGTGCCAGACCACCTCCCGGAGCTGTTATCTCGGGCCCTTGAGAACCGGGGACTCCAATTACAGGGCCTGCACAGCAATGACCTTTACCCGTCTCCCGGGCGTGAGGCACCGCGGGGGAAATCTAATTTACAGCCTTTATCTTCGCGTCCATCGGTTCCCTCCGCGGGGAGGAGATGAGCGCTGAGCTCAGGGAGGGGCCCGGACGCTGATATTTTTTCTCAGTTCAGATCTTGACGAAAGAGGAATGAGACAGACCGCGCCCCACGTGGGCTGCGGCCGCACCAGCCCCGATGAGGCCAGGGGGTTCCTCTTTTCACATCCGCATTGTTCACAGACACCCAGACACCGGGCGGTCCCCCATCCACGGGGGAATAAAAACCGGATCGAAGCAGAGGAGGCTAAGCCCGTCCCCCCACCTCCCCCCACCCCACCCGCCCGCCCGCCCGCTGTGTCCACAGTCCAGCGCTTGGCTCATTCCCACCCCTACCTCCCTCACTTCTCCTTGCTCCGCCAGCCCACCTTCATTTATTTAATAAACAAACAAACAAAACAAAAAAACAAAACAAAGAAGCGCTCACACCCGGCCCGTGTGGCTCAGGGGTTGAGCATCGACCTAGGAACCAAGAGGTCATGATTCGATTCCCGGTCAGGGCACAGGCCCGGGTTGTGGGCTCCGTCCCCAGTGGGGGGCGTGCAGGAGGCAGCTGATCAGTGATTCCCTCTCATCGTTGATGTTTCTTTCTCTCTCCCTTCCTCCCTGAAACCAATAGAAATGTATTAAAAAGCCACTGAATCTCACACTCTGAAGAGGTGGATTCTATGGTGTGTGAATTTATGTCTCAATAAAAAAGAAAGAGACACTTCGTCAGACGAGCAGTCCCTGCAGGAATGTCCCGGCCCCGGCTCTCCACGCGAGAGAAATGTGGGCGCACACAGAGGGATAAACACCCCCCCCCACCCCCCGAAAGAAACAAAGAGACCAGGAACGGCTACGCCTCGGGCGGGTAGGAAAGACCTTCCCTCTTATCTGTAGCTGCTATAAAAATCACAGTGTCTCAGTGTCTCGTAAAAGGGTGGGAGGCACCGTGGGCAGATAGCATATGTCTGTAAACATAAACTATGATGCCCAGCCGGCGTGGCTCTGTGGCTGAGCGTCAACCTCTGAACCAGGAGGTCAGGGTTCGATTCCCGGTCAGGGCACAGGCCTGGGTTGCAGGCTCCATCCCCAGTGGGGGGCGTGCAGGAGGCAGCCGATCAATGATTCTCTCTCATCATGGATGTTTCTCTCTCTCTCTCTCCCTCTCACTTCCTCTTTTTCTAAATATCCATAAAAACACTTAAAAAATAAAAATAAACTGTCTGAAAATGTCACAATAGCTGGGAGGGGGAGTGGAGGAGACGGCTGGGGGTTCGCCCTGCCCTGACGTGCGCTCGTCTGATTGGACGGTAGAGTGCGGTCAGTTAGAGAGATGTCCCCTTGGCAACCCCTGGGGCAACGTCATGTGGTTAGACCTTAGGACAAGCGTGGAAAAGCCAGTGCGGAGAGCTAAGGACTCGGCTAATAATAAGACAAGATGGAGCCGTGACAAACCCTGAAATAACCCAAAAGCAGAAAGGAAAAAAAAAAAGGGCTAAAGAGCACAGAGCACAGATGGGACGAACAGAAGAACGGGAAGAGGCTGACTCCGTTCCAATCGTATCCATCACCGCGCCGAGTCCAGAGGATCCACACTCACGCAGCGAGCGCCGAGTTTCCCGTGTCGGACAGAAATAGAAGGACCCAGCGTCTGCAAGAAGCACGCCTTCGATGGGCATGTGCAGCCAGCCCCGCGGGGAGGCTCAGGGGCTGAGCGTCGGCCTAGGAACCGGGAGGTCAGGGTTCGATTCCAGGTCAGGGCACAGGCCCGGGTTGTGGGCTCGCTCCCCAGTGGGGGGCGTGTAGGAGGCAGCCGGTCCATGATTCTCTCTCATCATGGATGTTTCTAAATCTCTCTCTCTCCCTTCCTCTCAGAAATCAATAAAGACACATATACTTTTTAAAAAGATGGCAAGGAAGGAAAATCTTTGTCTATTTCTCCTGTAATTCAAAACCACAGACATGGAGGCTTGGACACGCCTTTCTCAGTAACAGCCAGAGCGAGGATACAGATCATTAGCACGGGATTTAGAAGAAACCGACATGATCAACCATCTGGATCCAATTGTCATTTACGGGACACCCCACCCAACAACAGCAGATACACAAGGACCGTATCCTCGTCCGTGAGGCAAGTCTTAACCCGTTCAAAGGCGTGAACTCACTGAACAGAATGAAATTGAGCTAGAAATCAGTAAGAGAAAAATAACAGGTAAATATCCAATCACTTGGAAATTAGACCACAGATCCCCAAATGCTCCGTAGGTAAAAGAGGAACACTCAAAGGAAATTAGGAAATATTAGGCACCGAGTGAAAATGAACGTACAACATATCAAAATGTGTGGGATGCAGCTAACACAGTGCTTAGAGGAAAATTCATAGCACCAAATGCTTCTACCAAAAGAAGGAAAGATGCCAAACCAATCGTCTGAAGGTCCAGGTAAGAAACTAGAAAAGAAAGAGAAACAATAAACTCCCAACACAGAGAGAAGGGAAGATATAGGCTCTGCTAAGGCATTACACGGTGCAAAAGCAGGTAAAGTGTTGCAGAAATTAAGGCATCTCAACAACATCTCTGCTTAAACATCTTCAGTGGTAGAATCACTCACCAAAGAGAATGGTGGCTAATACGCCCCTTCCTGTAGTTATGGTCTCACATAACTTCCCAACATTACCATCTTTTCTTCCTGTTGCACTGCTGACAGCATTTTAACTCCTGTCAGCCGTGCCCCCTGCCCCTTTCTGCACTGTTCATTTGTTTTTAAATATATATATTTTTTATTGATTCCAGAGAGCAAGGGAGGAGAGAAACATCAATGCTGAGAGAGAATCACTGATGGGCTGCCTCCTGCACGCTGGGGATGGAGCCACAACCCGGGCCTGTGCCCTGACGGGGATCGAACTCTGACCTCCTGGTTCCTAGGTCGACGCTCAACCACTGAGCCCCCCGGCTGAGCAGGACTGAGTTTTTATAGCGATTTCACGGGCGACAATTCAAAGACTTTGGAGAGTTTCCCAGTCTCATAGCATCTTCCTTTCAAGACAATGTTTCTTCCTTTTTTAAAACAAATGTTTTGTTTATTTTTTATTGTTTAGAGAGAGGAAGGAGGGAGTGAGAGGGAGAGGGAGAGGGAGAGAGAGAGAGGCCGGCCAGCAAGGAAGGAGACAGAAGCTCACAGAGGAGGCTGAAAGCCGAGGAAATGCACCGAGAGAGTGACTGACACCGGAACCCTCCCTGAGGGCCACCTGCTGCCACGCCATTGGCCGGAGCGAGGAGGATGCCCAGGGCCCCTGGAGGGAAAGCCAACGGTGAGCTGGCTGCAGGCACGGCTGGACCCAGGCCCGCGGACCACATTCCCGAGCTCGCGTCTTGGGGATTCCCACTCGGGGCACGGCCGGCTGCCCCGGTGTCACAGCCGGGATCCTCCAGGCGTCGTCTGTTTCCCCGGAGGCAGCACCCCCCCCCATGGTCTGGAATGTGAGTCAGATCCACGGCCACGAACCCTCCCTCGTCCCCAACCACACGCCCCAAGGGCACCCGGTACTTTTGCTCAGAAGCAGAAAACAAAGGCCATTATTCGTTCCCGGTTTGGAGACTCTAAAATAGCAGATGAGAGGACGCCGCGCCTTCCCGAGCTCTGGCCTCTACTTACGTCTATATTTAGCGCGAGGCTCTCCGAGGCGTAACTGCTGGTTTGGGGGAACCGGCCCCGGCGCAGCGCCTGCCTTTGGAGAAAAAGGCCTCTGAGTTTGGAAAACCACGAACTCCGGCCGCTGCTTCCCGGTTGGCACACGCTGGAACCCACCATTGCTCAGAAGCCAGTCCAGGCGCCCAGGCCAGTGTGCTCAGTGGTTAGAGACTGTCCTAGGCACCAAGGGGTCATGGGTTCAATTCCCGGTCAAAGGCAGGTACCTGGATGGCAGGCGTTTTTTAAAAATAAGTTTTTACTGATTTCAGAGAGGGATTGAAAGGGAGAGAGAGAGAGAAACATCAATGAGAGAGAGAGACATTGATCAGCTGCCTCCTGCATGCCCCCCACTGGGGATGGAGCCCACAACCCGGGCCTGTGCCCTGACCGGGAATCGAACCCTGACCTCCAGGTTCCCAGGTCGATGCTCCACCTCTGAGCCACGCCGGCCGGGCTCCCCGACCTATAAACCAGCAGAGGGTCTTAGGGCCATGCAGCCCCACCCCCCGCCTCACTGAGGTGAGGATGGGGCTCCCTGAGGTCACTCGGTCCTTCTCCACTCGGAGAACTGCCTCTCGTGGGCTTTCTGGGTAATTCCCACTCCCGCCCGGGGCTGGGCATCCGGTGGGTTTATAAGGGGAGCGATGAGCAGGCAGCCGCCCAGTCCTGGCTAATGGGTTGCCAAGACGGCCGCCGCCCGGCCCGCTCCTGGCGTCCCTCCGACCCTCATTTTTTATGTGTGTTTTCCTGCAATTAGGGATCGAAGGGATGATGGGAACGCTCACAGCTCGGCCAAGTTACCTCCCTCTCCCGCCCTCCTGGCCCCCCAACCTTCTGGCTTTTCCCCCAAATCTCCTCTCCGTGGGCAAACCCAGCGTCTGACCCAGTGGCTCCCTGTCACTGGTGGTGGGTTATCTTTTTCTTTCTTTATTTTTAAATATATTTTTATTGATTTCAGAAAGGAAGGAAGAGGGAGAGAGAGAAGCATCCATGATGAGCCCTAACCGGTTGGCTCAGTGGATAGAGCGTCGGCCTGCGGACTCAAGGGTCCGAGGTTCGATTCCGGTCAAGGGCGTGTAACTTGATGCGGGCACATCCCCAGTAGGGAGTGTGCAGAAGGCAGCTGATCTATGTTTCTCTCTCATCGATAGATAGTTTCTAACTCTCT
>NW_006294590.1:2040535-2044777 GCF_000327345.1 Myotis davidii | reverse complement strand
CAGTAGGGGCCGTGCAGGAGCCAGCCGATCCATGCTTCTCCCCCATCAATGTTTCTCTCTCTCTCTCCCCCTCCCCCTTCCTCTCCGAAATCAATAAAATATATTAAAGCCAGTGGGTCGCCGCCCGCGCTCCGGGCCGACTGACCCGCCACCACTGGGAGAGAAAGCGTCTGCATGTTCCACGCTTACAGCCAAGCGGCAGCCCCTCCCACCGCCGGCTGTGCCGTCGCGCCCAGCCGCCCCTGGCCAGGTCTCCTCCCACTTGCGAATCCACCACACGGGCCAGGCGGCCAGGCCTGGTCATTGTTTGGCCGTAAAACACACGTTGGCAGGAAGGCCCGGAGGGAGGGCCCGCATTCCAAGGGGGTCCCGACCAGGCTCCTTCCCAGGGGCCGAGGCGCACGGGCCTCCCTCCTGGCAGGGGAGGGGACCTCCCGGGGCGCCGTGTCACATGTGGGGCCCCGACACCAGGCCGGCCAGACAAGCCCCCCTCCTGGTTGACCTCCTCACAGGCTCTGTGGCTCGAATCGGAACAGACAGCTGACGCTACCCACAGGACCAGGCACAAACACAGCCCCGGACGGCAAGCACAGCCTGGGAATGCGGTCGGGAACGGCGTCGTCATAGCTACGTACGCAGACAGGCGGGGACTGGAAGTGCCCGGGGACCACGTCTCACACGTCACACAAGCGTCTGCTCGCTATGCTGGACGCCTGAACTTACGATAGCATTGCACATCAACGGCGATTAAAAATCAGTTTAATTTTTAAAAAGAAAAGCAGCCCTGGCCGGTTTGGCTCAGTGGATAGAGCGTCGGCCTGCGGACTGAAGGGTCCCGGGTTCGATTCCGGTCAAGGGCATGTACCTCCGTTGCGGGCACATCCCCAGTAGGGGGTGTGCAGGAAGCAGCTGATGGATGTTTCTGACTCTCTATCCCTCTCCCTTCCTCTCTGTAAAATATGTTTAAATAAATAAGCCAACACGCCTGCTGGGCTGCCAGCTGTGTCCACGCCCAGCGGGCACCGTGCTGTGCCCACCGCGCAGTCACCTTGCGATGCTCGCACACGCGTGTCCCTGTCGTCAAGGGGCCTGTGGCTGGTGCCTGGGCTCCGATGGTTTCCTTGGCAACCGGAGTTGGCTGGTGCCAGTCTGTCCTCGCACCTCAAGTCTGCCTCTTGCCTCGGGGCCTCTCGCCTCAGATCCTCTCCTAGTGCGGAGAGGACGGGATGGGAGGGTCCCAGAGCCAGGAGCGGCCAGCCCACGCCCTGGAGACAGGCTGAGACCCGGCCCATGCGGAGGGTGGCCGCTGCCCCCACGGCCACCCCAACCCCGGGGGTGGGGTTGGGGGCAGTCTCCCCTGCTCGCTCAGAGCTAATGCAGGACGCGGCGCCGTTTCCACGCTGCACAGGGCAGCCCGCGGACTGCTGTCCGGCCCCGTGAGGCCCCAGGTGGAGGTGGGTCCCCGCTCACGGTGCCACCGTCCCCTGAAACGACATGGTGCCGACGGCTGTCTGTGGGGTCCCACTTCTCCCAGGCTCTCTGAAACGGTGTTGGAATTCCATGGCAACCCCTGCTCGGCGGCTTCCGCCCTCCGCTCTGCTGCCCTCGTGTGGGGATCCCAGGGCCAGCTCGGTTCCGTGGCCCCCGTGGCCCCCGTGGCCTGTGCTTACGCTAGGCAAGGCTGCGTTCATCAGATGCAGGACAGGCCACACTCATGAATGAGAGCGGCTTTAGCCCGGCCGGCGTGGCTCCGCGGATAGAGCGTCGGCCTATGAACCAGGTTGGGGTTCGGTTGCATCAGGGCACAGACCTGGGTTGGGGGCTCCACGTGGGGGGGTGGCGTGCAGGAGGCAGCAGATCTGTGATTCCCTCTCATCACTGATGTTTCTATCCCTCCCTCTCCCTTCCTCTCTGAAATGAATAAAAATCTCTCTTTTAGCCGAAACCAGTTTGGCTCAGTGGATAGAGTGTTGGCCTGCGGACTGAAAGGTCCCGGGTTCGATTCTGGTCAAGGGCATGTACCTGGGTTCCGGGCACATCCCCAGTGGGGGATGTGCGGGAGGCAGCTGATCGATGATTCTCTCTCATCGATGTTTCTGACTATCTCTCTCCCTTCCTCTCTGTAAAAAAATCAATAAAATATATTTTTTAAAAATCTCTCTTTTAAAACGGAACAGGTGTCTATTACTCAAGGGATCAGGTCAGGTAGTGACCCCTTTTGGAGGTGAACTGGGGGGGTGACAAGGGGAGTGTGTAGACTCCAACCAGCAAGCCCGTGGCCACCAGCGTGGAGCGTGCGCGCCCCCATGTGGCTCGTGCGGGAGTCACCCCAACAGCGAGGACCCTGCTGGGGCAGAGGCAGCGAATAGGGCGGGTGGGGTCCCGGCACCATGAAGGGTCCACCTCAGGGGACAGGAGGGACTCGGAGTCACCCTGACAGAGTCCTCGGACAGGAGCCTGTGCCCTGGGGCAGGCGGGCAGGTGCTCGGTCACGTGGGCAAAACAAGTGGCCCAGCCAGCGTGCTCCGTGGCTGAGCATCGACCTATGAACCGGGCCATGGCTGGACTCCCGGCCAGGGCACAGGCCGGGGTTGCGGGCTCCATGCCCAGTGGGGGGCGTGCAGGAGGCAGCTGGTCCATGATTCTCTCTCATCACTGGTGTTTCTCTCCCTCTCTGAAAACCAGAAAAATATATTTAAAAAATAAAAAAATAAACTTATGGGGCTCTCATGTGCTTTCCTAATAAATAATGAGTGCTGTTCTCTGGGTTGGTTTTGGTGGATTAACATGATCACGGGCCGCCGTTTTCCTGCCTGTCGGCGTGCTGCTAGTTTTTCTACTGGCCGCAGAGCACCGCCAACCTTACATGGTCGACGCTGGCTTCCCCTGCACCTTCCACCTCTCCTCCGGCTCCGCTCTGGGTGCGTGACGTTGTCTGGAAACAATCTGATTCCTTCAGGTCCAGATTTTAAGCTTTGGGGGGAGATTAGAGCCGCTTTAGGTCTCAGCCCCATTCGGGGGGGTTTCTGAGGCAACCTGTGGAGCACTTGACTCAACGCCCACAAACCATGACCTCCCCCTTTGGGTCCCAGCCGGGGGGCTGACACTAGTTCTAAGCCTTCTCGGGGCTCCTTGGCTCCACGGTCCCCCCAGACGCAGGTCCTAGGACTCAGACGGAGACCACAGGACCCCTCCCCCGTGGATCCGGGGTGCGGTCCCCAAGGCTCCCACCCACGACTCTGGCCTGCACGCTGCAGTCGCTTTTGCTCCTTGAATCCAAGCCCATCACAACTTGGGGGGCTGCTGGGCTCCACCTGGTCACCTCTCTGGGCCACAGCCTGGAAATGCCCCAGGGAGCAGCTGGAGTATTTTTTATTATTAATATGCTTTTAGTGATTTCAGAGAGGAAGGGAGAGAAACATCAATGATGAGAATCACCCATCGCCTGCCCCCTGCACGCCCCTACTGGGACCGCGACCTCCTGGTTCATAGGGGGATGCTCAACCACTGAGCCGCGCTGGCCGGGGTGGAATTTTTTAAAGTCCTCACCGGAGGATCTTCTTCCATTGATTTTTGTTTTTTTGAGAGGAAGGAAGGGACGGGGGGCGGGGGCGGGGGACAGAGAGAGAGCGCGATGTGAGAGGGACACATCTCTTGGTTGCCTCCCCCCCACTCCCCGAGCGGGGCTGGGGATCGAACCTGCAACTGGGGCACTTGCCCTTGACCCTTCAGTCCGTGGGCTGGCGCCCTAACCCCTGAGAGCGAGCCAGGGCAGAGCTGGAGCCTTCGAGGGGCTCCCCTCACTTGTTTCCATTTCAGAGGTCCCTGCTCGTCATGGTTTGATGTTAAATGTCACCCTGGCCGGTGGGACTCAGTGGTTAGAGAATCATTTTCCATGTTCTGGGGACACGTGAACGAATCGCGGAGGCGGTTGTGAGCGGCTTGACTGTGGCACCGTCTCACCCTCAGGCACTGTACGCGGGGCGTCACTTTCACTCGTGAAGGGACCCTGCGTGAAGGTGGGTGTGGCCTGTGGGTTTGAAGAGAAGGCGGTGCCCGGCCCGCACAGTGGACGCGGATTGAGTCTTTGCCGGCGGGTCAGGGAACAGGTGTTTCTGGAACATCGCAGCGTGGACGGCCATGGCTGGGCTCCCTGGGGGCCCGCGGGGTCAGCACATGGGCTTCCGGAACCCCAGCCCGAGCCCCTTCCCCTCCAGGTCCTGGTCCAGGTCTCCGCCCACG
>NW_006294590.1:2039868-2040375 GCF_000327345.1 Myotis davidii | reverse complement strand
CCAGGCCCAGGGACGCACCTGTGAGCGCAGAGCACAGAGGTGCCGCTGGCAGGCCAGGCTGCGGAACCACCTCCTCCTGGGGAACCCTCAGCCCTGCGCCCCGCTGGCTCCTTCCACCAACTTTCCTCCCAGAAATTGAAAAAGAAAAAGAGCCCAAGCTGGTTTGGGTCAGTGGATAGAGCGTCAGCCTATGGATTGAAGGGTCCTGGGTTCAAATCCAACCAAGGGCACATGTCTGGGTTGTGAGCTCAATCCCTAGTAGGGGGCGTGCAGGAGGCAGCCAATCAGTGATTCTCTCATCACTGAAAAAGAAAAAGGAAACACGGAGGCTGCCGTGACGGGGGCAATGGGGGCAACGAGGGCGACGAGGGCAACGAGGCGACGGGGACCCCAGGTGGGCCAGACCCCCTCCTGTGGCCTCAGCCTTAGGCCGCGGGGACTCTGGTGCTGAAACCTCTGGGAGGCTTCCCTGCGGACGGACAGGCTTCCAGCCCGAAGGGTCCCGGG
>NW_006294590.1:2036010-2039850 GCF_000327345.1 Myotis davidii | reverse complement strand
TGCGCCCGCAGTGCCGGCCGCCGGGGCCATGGAACCTTGGGGAAGGCGGCTGGTCCCACCTGCACGCGTCGAACCAGTGCCGCCAGCATCTGCTCAGCACGTGATTTCCTGAGACAGTCGTGTCACCACAGAAACAGCAAATCCTCAAGAATGGAGTCACTTCAGGTCCCCACCCGCCATCAGCCAGGAAATCGGTGCTCATTTCTGAGAACCCAGTGCTCTGAGGTTGAGAACCAGTCTGTCGGGGTTTAAACAGCCCCGGCCACACACGAGAGCCGCTCTCAAAACCGCTTCCCCCGCCCGACAGCCCCCCACCGCCCCCCGTCGTTAACGCTCGCTTTAGGTGGGACAGTCAGCAAATGGAAAGAAGGCTCGCCTCCCAGGCAGCAAACCGGTGCTGCCAGCGACCTAGACCCAGGGCTGGTCCCTCCCACAGGTCACAGGCTCACCGTGACGCCCCTCAGACACCGACCTGCAGAAAACAGGCCCCCGCCCCTGGCATAACCCGGACAGAAATCCGCTCCCCACAGGACGACCTGTGCTACTCAGCGTTTCAGATACCGGCGACTCGGGGAGCCCAAGCCCAGGGGAGGCCGTGCGTTCTGCCGCGTATTTCCTCCCGACGACGACGACGACGACGACGACGACGACGACGTGAATGCTCTCCCACCCCCGGCAAACAAGCAGCTTCTGAGACGCAGCCACGCGGGGACATTCAAGATGGAGGACCCACCACTCAGTCCTGCACACGCGCGCACCCCACAGGAAAGCACCTGCAAGGGCTCGCCCTGACTCTGGGAGCCTCCCACCCTGGGTCTGAATTGAACATAGCTCAGCACACAGCAGCAATGCAAACATGTTCATGTTTATTCTATCGTAAGTGGAACTTAATCAATCTACCCTTTGAATCTTACTTTTCTGCATATTTACGTGATTCTTTATAAGGGAAACTGGGCCACTCAAGAGCTTTGGTAAAACTGTAGCCGCACCTACTTACATGAGCGAGGCAGCTCGTCCATTAAGACCCCCAATTCTACAGGGCGGTGCCCCCAGGACGCCAGGCAAGGCGGAGCCGTTCATTCTCACTGTGGAAACCGTACAAGACACCGAGGAGCAAGACCTACTTCTCCCCGTAGCGAGCGGCCTGCTGGCTGGTCGTCCACATCCTTGCACCAACTCACAAAACGGAAGCATGAAAGCTGTGGTGTGTCCGACTGACATCCCTGGTTTGGCATCTTCCAAGCTTGGGAGTCACTGGAAAGCAGTGGGCAGACACGGAACCCCTCCTGGAACTCAGCTCCACGTCGACATTAACGCCAGAGCAAAAGGCAGGTGAACGTGGCCTTTACATTCATCCGAACAGGCGGCTTCCCACCAGCCCTGCTGTCACTTGCACATCCCGCCCCCCCGCCCCCCAACAGCTCTGTGCTACCACATGGCGACCTTTGCCATCAAATAGAAGCACCCATGGTTCTTCAAGTGCCGGTCGCACGCACCACCTGCTCTGGCGGCTGCTAAATCCTGGACGAGCACTTCCCAGGTGACACCGCGGGCCGGAAGGCGGGGGGCGGAGGGGGCGGGAGAGGTGCTACTTTAGCTTAACTGCATTGGCAATATTTACAGCTCTTAACAACTTACCAAATAAATACTGACCTGTCATAACATTTGTGTGAAATGACCCAAATGTACAAAAAATAAGACTGGTAAAACTGAAGGTAACAGACTCCCAATTAAGTGACAGTAGTAAAGGCATTCTAAACAGCAGCAGCACAGTCTTGTTAGCGGTTTTCAAAGGCTCATTAAACAAGGGATAAGCTCACTTGCTTAGATATTTGAAATACAACTTTATTCTGATTCTAAACGAAAAGGAATGGGAATGACAGTAACAAACAAGGTTTCACCACTGAGTATTGTGATGCGACTGCAGCATTCTTATAGTTGAAACTCAATACGGAAACAACTGCGTTCCAAACAGCTAAATATGCAGGTCCAAAAAGTGAAGGTATTTTAACTGCCACATTCACTCGAAGCCCATTCATCTCAGCATCCCGGGGTCAAGCACAGGTTCTCGTTGCTTAGCTCTATAATAAAGTGGCAAACACGCAGCACCACCGACATCACAGGACAGTTGCCTATAAAACTAGACTTCTGACGCTGGCTCCAGCTTCCCGCTCACAGGTCGTCGTCCTCGTCTGGGAGCGCAGTGGTCTGAGCAACCTGGACAGAGAGACGGGCGTGTCACGCTGCAGACGTAGCAGCAGGCGCGGGCTCCCAGCGTCCCCGGGAAGGACACTCACCTCTAGATCGTGCTCATACTGTGCTGCCAGCACAGTCCATGACCACCTCCGGAGGGGCGAGAGCAGGCATGGCGACGAACTCCAAGTTGGGGTCGCCGATGAGTTTCCTAGCAAGCCAGAGGAAAGGCTTTTCGAAGTTGTAGTTACTTTTGGCGGAAATGTCGTAGTACTGTGAAAAAGAGAAGTCAGATTCAGTTATTCTCGGAGACGTTTAAAGCCAAACCCTTTCGATCCACACGTTACGCGGCGCCGTAATGGACGGCACTGAGCTTTCACCGAAGGGGACAATTCCGTAAACCGAGCGCCGCACCTGAAGGTTCTTCTTTCGGTGGAAGACAATGGACTTTGCCTTCACTTTCCTGTCCTTGATGTCCACTTTGTTGCCACACAAGACGATGGGGATGTTCTCACACACGCGCACCAGATCTCGATGCCAGTTAGGCACGTTCTTGTAAGTAACTCTCGAAGTTACATCAAACATTATAATGGCACACTGGGCTGAAAGATGGGTTTACAGAGATTAGCACATTCCCAGGAATTCCCACACGGATGAGAAATAATAGGAACTATGAATTCAAACGCCTGGTCTCAGGCCAAACTGCAGGTCAACCAGATGCTTCTCAATTTCAAGGTCCCCCAATTCTAAGTTGTACTAAACAATGAGTGTGCGCAGTGGAACCTCGTTTCTCCAACGTAATTAGTTCCAGAAGGCTGTTCGAAAACCGAGCAATTTTTTCCCATTAGAAATCAACTGAATTAATCTGTTCCAGGCCCCGACGTGATGCCACTTTAACCTCTTATATACGGTGCAAGCCTACTGAGCTGTAAACACTACAAATGAGGACATGAAATGTAAATTCAACAGAGAAAAGGAAACGTATGATAAAAATGAAAATTTAACCAGCATCAGCAACAAAAGCGAAAAACAAAAATATTCACAATGTCCCGAGCTGGGGACGGTGTAAATGGGCTCACGTTGGTGACCGGTCGCCCGGGGGCAGCAGGAAGGGCCGTCAGGATGGAAGACCAGCCCACCACCCCCGCTGCCCTGAAACACCCCCTCTTCCGCCTCATCCCCACGAGCACCCCCAGATCACGGCACCCAGCCTTCCTCCCAGAGAGCCCACCCCTGCACCGCGAGGGTCCAGGGACCGGTCCTTTACTAGGCCCTCGGGCGGCCGGGTGCACAGGGTGTTTGGTGTTTTAAGGGACCTGCACCCACAGCCCGACCGGCCGCTCAGACCCAGAGCCCAATCCCAGAAGCCGGTTTTCTCTCTGGTCTTTTCTGGAGCAACAATGACCATTCCTTTCCTTTGCCATTTTTAAACCAAGCATTTTGGGGGAATTTTTTCCCTTTCTTTTGCAAAACTCAGTGCCGTTAAAAAGAAATCAGCGGGTCTCACTCCACACTGGCCACCAGCACCTGCTAGCTGCTCTGTCCCGTGTGTGGTCAGCCTGTCCGCATCCCCTTCCCCGGGCGGGTACGAGACGGTCGCTGGCGCCCCCCAATGGGCCCCCCAAACCAAGTCTCCTGCGGCGGCCT
>NW_006294590.1:2029161-2034780 GCF_000327345.1 Myotis davidii | reverse complement strand
GCACGCAGGCCCGGCAGCCCTTCCGGCGCCCTGGTGAGGGTGCGGTCCCCGATCCCTGCCTCTGGGTCTCCATCAGGACCTGGGGGGGGGAGTGGGGGCGCGACAGTGTGGAATCGGTCCGCAGGCTTTGGGGCGTTTCCTGCAAACGGGGTGATGGGTTTGCGCGTGTGCAACCCGCGCGGCTCATCCTCGTGGCAAACCCGGTGCAGTTCCTGAGGTTTTAGGCCCCAGACTCGGGACCGAAGGCTGCCGGGTCCAGAAGCCATTGCTCCCGCCGTGGACGGGAAAGGGGGGAGGCCACATGCTAAGCTGGGCGCTCGGGAAGGCCTGCCCGGCGGCTTTGCAAATCCCCGAGACCTCCAGGAGCCCCAAAGGAGGGTCTGGAGTGAAACACTTCACCAAAAGCGGTTGACGGGGTGGGGGAGGGGGGTGGTCGTGTCTGCGGCCGAAGGGCAACTTCCACCGAGCCTGTCGCCTGTCTGCATCTAACAGCGGTTCTCAACCTGTGGGTCGCCTAAGACCATCGGAAAACACATCTATGATTACATATTGTTTTTGTGATTAATCACTATGCTTTAATGATGTTCCATTTGTAACAATGAAAATACATCTTGCATATCAGATATTTACATGACGATTCATAACAGTAGCAACATTACCGTTATGAAGTAGCAACGAAAGTAATTTTTTGGTTGGGGGCCACCACAATATGAGGAGCTGTATGAAAGGGTCGCGGCCTTAGGAAGGTTGAGAACCACTGCGTTGTCCATAGTTTGGCTCAAATAAACTCACAAAATTCTTTACAGGTTTGTTTTGTGTGTGTGTGTGTGTGTGTGTGTGTGTTCACGTTGACACTGGGGTGCCCCCTCCAGTGGGTGGTCAGGCTAGAACATGCGATGAGTGGGCCGAACGGAGTCCTCCAAGCTCCCAAGTCTAAGGCTGGTTTTGGCATTTGTAGGGACAGCCACTGTGTTTTTTTTGTTTTGGGGGTATTTAAATTTTTAAAAATATATATATTTTTACTGATTTCAGAGAGGAAGGGAGAGGGGGAGAGAGAGAAACATCCATGATGAGAGAGAATCAGGGATCGGCTGCCTCCTGCACGCCCCACCCTGGGGCCCCCAACCGGGGCCTGGGCCCTGACCGGGAATCGAACTGCAACCTCCTGGTTCAGAGGATTGCACTCAACCCCTGAGCCACGCCAGACGGGTGGCCACAGTGTGAGAACTGACGTCTAGGCCCCCTCCCCAAGCAAGCATCCAGGAGTGGCCGCTGTGCAGGCAGCCAGGCATCCCTTCCCACAACGGGCCTCAGGAGGACCCAGGTGACGGAGGGCCTCGCCACGAGTCCCCAGCGCACCCGCAGGTACGTCTGCTGGGAGCCCGAGTGACGTGGGTTGGGCCCAACACGTCTGGGAGTCTGCCCGTGGGGGACCCCGGGCCAGGGCCCCAGGGACGGTGGCAACTCCCAGCAGAGCCGCGTGCTGCTGGTGGGCGCGTGAATTGGTCCTGCCTCCGGGACAGCAGAAACGAAGAGAACACACGTGTCCTGCGTTCCTAGCCCTGTGCGTTCATTTCTAGGGAGATGCCCCGGAGTTTAGCACAATGGCACGTGGGGACGGATCACAGTGCTCACTGTGACATGACGACAGTCAGTGGAACCTCCGTGAATGTCCAATTGGGAAAATGCGTAAGTAAAGTAGGGTGTGAGCTATTCTATGGATCACTATACAGCGTTTTATTTTATTTACTTACTAGAGGCCCAGTGCACAAAATTTGTACACGGGTAGGGTCCCTGGCGGCTACAGGCTGGGGCACCTCCCTTCCCCTGGCCGCCCGCTATCGCTGGCCCTGCCCCCTGCTCCCTTCCAGGCCTCCCTTCCTGGCCCTACCCCCTGGTCAAACTCCCAGTTGAGGGGACAATTTGCATATCAGGTTTTATTATATAGGCTTTTAAAAATACATATATTTATTTATTTCAGAGAGGAAGGGAGAGGGAGAGTGAGATGGAAACATTAGTGATGAGAGAGAATCACGGATGGGCTGCCTCCTGCACGCCCCCCATTGGGGATCCAGCCGGCAACCTGGGCCTGTGCCCTGACCGGGAATCGAACCGTGACCTCCTGGTTCCTAGGTGGACGCTCAACCACTGGGCCACGCCAGGGGGCCAGCATTGGAAAGGGATAAAGTTCATCTTCATCACAGGGGTCGCTAGATCTCGAAAGGGTGATGTGGAGAAAAGCGAGTTCCAGAAGGGGTGGCAATAGCTCGATATCATCGCGGGGGCAGTGACAGGACAGGCATGGCCTCGCCCATCGTTCATCCCGGAAGGAAGAAACAGGAGACAGACGTGGCAAGGACGGGGACGTCTGAGACAGTGATGATCGCCGCCGTGAATAACACAGCAGGTGAGGGAGATGCGAGGACATGGGAGGCCAAAGGAAGGGGTGACAGTGCGGTGGGGTGACCCACAGGCCTTCCCTAAGACCTGCAGGAGGGAAGGGAAGGGGCCCCACAGAGAACCGAGGGGCCAGGACCCCAGGGAGAAGGCCTGGCCAGTGCACAGGCCCTGAGCCAGGAGGGACAGCTCAGAGGGGGGTGGGCGGGGCTCACGTTTTGACTGTCCCTCTGTATAAACGAGGGTGTTGGGAGGAGTGCTAGGGGCCCTTGTACGAAGAACAACGGTTGCTTCTCTTCGGCCAGAGGAACGCGAGAAGCAGACGGCTGGCCGTGGGGTGGGACACGCTTTCTGTGAAAGAGACGCTCATTCTGTGTCCTGTGTCACCTCAGGAGAGTCTGGTCTAAGGAAAGAGGATAGAAAAGGCCCTAGGGACACAGAAGCCTATAACGGGGCATCACAGGACGTCCCAGAGGCCGAGACAGGCCTGGGGGACTCTCTACCTATCCATCTATGTCTAGATCTCTGCATAGTTATATATAGATTTGGATCTAGTATCTATCTCATACATAGCATAGTATCTATATAGCATCTATATCTCTGTAGTATTTATCTATACATAGATAGATACAGGTATTTATATATGGATATCTAGCTACCCACATAATTTTGAAAGTATATATGTGAAAAATTTTAGTATACAGTATATATTTTTTACTACATATTTAAATATATATATGTATTAATATATATATATATATATAAGTTTCAGTATATATATTTTTTTCAGGGATTCAAAATTGAGGTGCATTTTAAATGCCTGCCCTTAAATGAACCGACTCTTGTAAGACACAGTTGTCACCAGCGCAACTTCACCGTGCTATTTACAAGGTAATTGCAGGGTGTGCTGATTTCCCGGGGCCGCCGTCACAACATACCATGAAGCAGGTGCCCTCACGTAACAGACATCGTTCTTCCCCCGTCCCGTCCCGGGCTCCCCAGTCGGGATGTCTGCAAGGCCGGGCCCTCCTGGGAGGCTCTGGGGAGACTGGCCCAGGCTTGTCTCTGAGCTCCTGGCACGGCGGGTGGAGGGGCATCACCCCGACGTACCCCTCTGACATCCATCCCCTAGGGTTCCCCCCCCGTGTCTCCACGTGGTCATCCCTCGGTGTGTATGTGTCCTAACCTCCTCCTCCTCCTCAAAGGGCACCACCCACTGACCCTCACAGTCGGCTTTAAAAAACAAGCACACATATTTTTATTGATTTCGGAGAGGGCGAAGAGGGAGAGATAGAAGCATTCATGATGAGAGAGAATCATGGATCAGCTGCCTCCTGCACACCCTCCACTGGGGATGGAGCCTGCGACCCGGGCCTGTGCCCTGACGGGGAGTCCAACCCTGACCTCAGGTTCAGAGGTCGATGCTCAACCACCGAGCCACGCCAGCCCGGCTGATGGCAGCAGCTCAAGTCCTCTTTTCCTGGATGACGAGGGAGCCGAAACGAAAGCCACCAGTCCTCGGTGAGAAGGATCTCATCCTGTTTCCACTCACACGCGTGAAGACATTCGATAGTTCTCTGGAAGACAGGCCACGGGCATGTGTCGTGGGCAGAACAGTGGCCATTTCCAAAGACGGCCACGGGACGCTGGCTCTGTTCCCTTCCTTGGCGAGTGGCCTTTGGAGATGTGACCACTGACACGGACCTCGAGGTGCAGACAATGTCCAGGGGAACCGGTCGGATCTCCGGAGGCCTTCGAAGCAGAGACCTGGGTGTGGTCCGAGTGGAAGATGTTCCACGGAGGGAGAGAGTCAGCGCTCCGCGGCTCCTCTGGCTTCGAAGGAGGAGGAAGGAGCCACGAGCCAAGGTACGTGGGCGCCTCCAGGAGCCGTGAGAGGGAAGGAACGGATTCTCTCCTAAAGCCCCAGGAAGGACTGATGTTAGCCACTGAGACACGGGCCCCCATGACCGCAAGATAATAAGTTTGTGTTGCTTTAAGGCACCAAGTTTGTAGTGATTTCCGACAACAGCTACAGGAGACTAATAAATACAATATGCGATCTCATACAGCTATCTCCAGATCATGTGTCCGCCCCGTCTTTAAAAGGGGTAGCCTAGCCCTAGCCGTTTGGGCTCAGTGGGTAGAACATCGGCCTGCGGACTGAAGGGTCCCAGGTTCGATCCCAGTCAAGGGCACGTACCTTGGTTGCAGGCTCCTCCCCAGCCTGGGTCCTGGTTGGGGGCTCGTGCAGGAGGCAGCCCATCGATGTGTTTCTCTCACATCGATGTTTCTCTCTGTCTCTCTCCCTCCCTCCCACTCTCCCTAAAAATCAATGGGAAACTATCCTGGGGTGAGGACTAAAAAAAAAATAATAATAAATAAAAGGGGCAGCCTATTTCTTAACTTCGCATAATGATAAGTTAAACGAGGCTACTGCGTCTCCAGAGACCGTAGAGGCTTCTTCCCCATTTAAATGTACCTTCTGGGCGCAGGCTCAGGAGAAAAGGTGGATTCTAACCAGGTCTTCCACTTACGATCCAACACTCCTGTGGTCAACGGACAACCACTGTCCGCTCTTCAGGGGTCTGAATTGAAACGGGCTCTGAAAATTCCCCTACCATTACTGTACGTGCAAGAAAAATAAATTCAATGACGCCCAGCCGGTGTGGCTCCGGGGTTGAGCGTCGACCTAAGAGCCAGGAGGTCACGGTTTGATCCCCGGTCAGGGCATGGTCCCCAGTGTGGGGCGTGCAGAAGGCAGCTGATCAGTGATTATCTCTCATCATTGATGTTTCTTTTTTGTTGCTGTTCATCCTCACCCGAGGATATTTTCCCATGATTTTTAGAGAGAGAGTGAAAGAGACAGGGAGAGACAGAGAGAGACATCGATGTGATAGAGACACACCCATGGGTTGCCTCCCGCACGAGCCCCGACCGGGGCCAAGGGTCGAGCCTACAATGGAGGTAAGTGCCCTGGACCAGAATAGAACCCAGGAGGACCCTTCAGTCCGAGGGCCGACGCTCTATCTCTGATATTTTTCCCTCTCCCTTCTGCTCTGAACGCAGTGAAAATATATTTTTAAAAGGTAATAAAATAAGTGAGAACCACAGAATTTTAAAATAGGCCAGCACCTTAGGAGGCTCCCATCCCGGCGGTGGGTGGTGGCCGCAGGCCTGCTTGCAGGGGGCAGGGGAGGCTGTGGGAGCATTTGTGTACAGAGG
>NW_006294590.1:2028110-2028940 GCF_000327345.1 Myotis davidii | reverse complement strand
AACTGCGGCTGGCGAGCCACATGCGCCTCTTTGGCCCCTTGAGTGTGTCTCTTCCTAAGCCTTAGGAGCACCCTAATTAAGTTAATAACAATGTACCTACCTATATAGTTTAAGTTTAAAAAATTTGGCTCTCAAAAGAAATTTCAGTCGTCGTACTGTTGGTATTTGGCTCTGCTGACTAATGAGTCTGCCGACCTCTGGCTTCTCTCGGGCACATCCGAGCTGCCAGCGTCTCGGTTCAAAGATGGGAGCGCTGCCTGCTCCCCCCGTGGGCCATCGTCGGTTCTATTCCTTCAGTGCCCGTCCCTCAAGCCTCGTGGGCATTGCTCGACCTCTTCTCCTTTTCGGATCCTAAAGACGAGGCCTGTTCAGGGTGCGTGCACGCGAAGCGGCACCCAGCTCATTCCCATCGCCTCGCTACCTTTGCCATCAACATGGTCACTATTTTCTAAAAAGAGGACGCGTGGGAAAGCACAAACACAGAGGCAAATCCTGAAGGGACAAACCGCACCTTCCACCTGAAGATCAGACTGAGCACAGCTCGTGGGCTCCGCCCCAGCCCGGCTGCCCAAAGCCCCGCCCCTCCACCATGCCTCCTGATGTGACTGGGCTGACGGAGCAAAAACAGAAAACAAAGCATTTCTATCTCCTGCCAAAAGCAGCGAGGCAACATTGTGAAATTCATCTTTGCAGACCTCACAGCTCCTCTGACAGTCTTTGCCCACTTCTGTCACATCCGGGACTCCCCAGTTATCCCTGACAGCCCCGACCACTACCCTGTGCGGGGGGGGGGGGGGCAAACTTTTTCTGGAAAGGGTGGGGGATGCAGG
>NW_006294590.1:2027564-2027861 GCF_000327345.1 Myotis davidii | reverse complement strand
GTTTGGGGGGCTGCCTCGCCGGGTCGCGATGCGGGATCGTGGGGGGCGCGCGGTGCGGATTCAGGGGGCACTGTGTCCACTGCGTTCGGGACGCTCCTACATCTGGGGAAACTGGGCTTTGCGGGGTCCCAGCCCTGAACCCCTTTGTGAGCCGCGCTCTGCCCCCCCTCCCCAGCTGGTGTCTGCCCTGAAGTCACCCCATCACGCAGCCCTTCCCTGCGGGATGTCAGCGCCCCAGCGTGGGGACCCATCCCCTGGCTCCCTGTCTAGTCCTGGGGGTCCAGCCCCCGGGTCCCA
>NW_006294590.1:2025274-2027424 GCF_000327345.1 Myotis davidii | reverse complement strand
TGTTTGCTTTTTCTTACTCAACCGCCCGCCACCCGCCGGGAGAAGCCAGGAGGTACTGGCTCCCTGCGGGGCGGACACCAGCCCGCCCTGGGGCTGCCAGTGACACCCGCCTGGGCCTTAGCGGCTGCTTAGAGAAGAGACCCATGGAAGCACTTTGTAGTTTTTCATTTTTATCTTTTTAAAGAATTTGTGTGAGTTTATTTGAGCCAAACTGTCGGCAATTGCCGGGAAGCCGTGTCTCAACGGATTGGGATGGTGCTCCCTTAAATTTAATAGAGGAAATCTATTCTTTTTTTTGGAATATGTTTTTACGGATTTCAGAGAGGAAGGGAGAGGGAGAGAGAGACACCAATGATGCGAGAGAATCGTGGATCGGATGCCTCCTGGGGATCGAGCCTGCAACCTGGGCCTGTGCCCTTGACCAGGAATCGAACCCGGGACCCTTCCGTCCGCAGGCCCACGCTCTAGCTACTGAGCCACACCAGCCAGGGTCCATCGAAGCACTTTAGAAAGATGACCTTTTTCTCTAAAAACACAAGCATTTGTCAAGTGTGTCTCTCCCCCCGCCCAGGGCAGCCTCAGAACCGTGGGGTGTGTGTGTGTGTGTGGGGGGGGGGCGCCAGGCCGAGCGCTCTCAGGTACCCATCGCATGTAATGAATTAACTTCTCTCTCTGGCTTCCAGTCCGTAGGAAAGTAGAGAGAGAAGGGTCACTCGGTCAGAGGAGGAGCCCTCTGCTTCGTTGGGTGGAAATTACGCCGGGCACTCCTCCCAAGAGAAGTTTCTTCATAGCGAAGCTTCCTTCCCTTTTTATCTGCGCTTACTTACAGGGTGTGTCCCCCCAAAACATACATGCACACTTGGGGTGATTTTACGAAGGCAGTGTTTATGAAAACACAATTCGCTCTCAGGATTGAGCCGTCCGCTGTGGCGGTGGGTGTGCGCTTTTTTGGGGGGGACGCACACACCCGGTATGTTGACATCCGCCGCCGGCAGTGCGCATGGGGCTCCACGTAGCAAACTGCTGCGCTGATGTCTTCACTCTGAGCCTCCGGCCGGCGTCCGGCTCTTTGCGAAGCGAGGATTTGCTGGCTGCACCTCATCACCAGAGCGGTGGCTGTTTTAGCAAAACACAGCCCAGCGTATGAGGAGTCGGGGAACAGAGAGAGGCCTGGCGGCCGAGCCCAGAAGCAGCTTTTCTTGGCTCCATGAGCAAAACATAAGAAAAGGCCACGGTTTGTCACTCGCGAAGCCTGGGTGTGTTCCCGCTCTCGGTGCCGCAGCGTCAGGGACAGCACGTCACCCCGCTTTGCTCTGGAATTTTAGGGCCGCAGGGCACTGACGCTCGACCACCCCTATCCTGCTCCAGATGGGGGACCGGCCGCCGTAGAGCCGATGAGTGGACTTGTCTAATCTTCGGGAGTTGTCTCATCTTGGGAAAACGATTTTAAGACTCTCCAAACCTCCATTTTCCTGGATATAAAACGGGGATAATGATCTCTCTCACGACCACTCACGGAGGGAGTTGTGAGACATCACCTTAGGCCCAGAGAGAAAATGCCGTGTAATTATAAGTGCTGTGAATGTGCTCAGAGTTTTAAAAGGCACCCTCTCGTCCCTATAAAATATCTGCCTCGCCGGCGTGCCTCAGTGACCGAGTGTCGACCTGTGAACCAGGAGGTCAGGGTTCGATTCCCCGTCAGGGCCCGGGCCCGGGTGGCGGGCTCCATCCCCAGTGGGGGGCCTGCAGGAGGCAGCCAGTCTGTGATTCCCTCTCATCATGGATGTTTCTCTCTCTCTCTCCCTCTCCCTCCCTCTCTGAGATCAAGGAAGATACTATATTTAAAGAGAAAAAAGAATGCAGCAATGTTCTAGAATGTTCGATAAGGCTGAGAACGCCCCTCCCCCCACCTTCTGAGTTAGACGCACACAGCTTTCCGCGGGCGTGGGGCTCTGACCACTCATCCTGTGTCCTTTGGTGATTTTAGACTTGGAGTGGGTGCCGGGTCTCCAGGCTATGGGGCCAGCCTGCCTCTTCCCGGGGGCGGGGAGATGGGGCGGGGGGCGCGGGGGATAGAGCTGCTTCCCCCCAGTCGGCTTGCCGGGGCCTCCTGAACGCATCTTCCCTCGCTGCGTGGTGTTTACTCATTT
>NW_006294590.1:2024798-2025210 GCF_000327345.1 Myotis davidii | reverse complement strand
TTTTTTTTTCTTTTCCTCTTTTTTTTTTATAATATATTTTGATTGATATCAGAGAGGAAGGGAGAGGGAGAGAGAGAGAGAGAAACATCAATGGTGAATCATGGATCAGCTGTCTCCTGCATGCTCCCTACTGGAGATTGAGCCTGCAACTCAGGCATATGCCCTTGACGGGAATCGAACCCGGGACCCCAGGCTGTTGCTCTGTCCACTGAGCCACACCGGCCAGGGCTCTGCCGGAGGGGTTGTCCATTAGGGGGCGCCCTGCGCCTCTCACTTGGGGAGGAATGCGTGCGAAAGTTCCTGGAGGGTCATTCTGTGCCCCGGAAAGCTTAGCTGCGGCGTCAGCGTTCCCATCTCGAGAGGAAACGTGCAGCACCAGCAGTTTCACTTCCCGAGGCCCCTGCCTGCGTGG
>NW_006294590.1:2020347-2023849 GCF_000327345.1 Myotis davidii | reverse complement strand
GAGAAGGACCACTTCATGGACGACTTCTTCCATCAGGTGAGGTCCTCGGGGACCGTCGGGCCGGCCTCCGCAGCATCGGCCCGAACCTGCCCACCAGCGCGTGTTGGAGGCGGTGCCGACGGCCATGTTCTTACGTTTTTGTGAATCCTCAGCCGGGGATATTTTTCCATCGATTTTTAGAGAAAGTGGAAGGAGAGGAAGAGGGGGGGGGGAACGTTGATGTGGGAGAAACACGTCGATGGGTTGCCTCCTGCACGCACCCCAACCGGGGCCCGGGCCGGGGAGGAGCCTGCAACCGAGGTTCGTGCCTTTGACCGGAAACGAACCCGGGACCCTTTGGTCTGCAGGCCGGCGCCCTGTCCGCGAGCCTCATCGGCCGGGGCCCAGCCTGGTCGGTTTTGCTGGCGAATGCCGATCGCTGTTGCCGTGGTCATCACTTCACGTGGTGCGTGTTCTTAACGTTCAGTGACCTTCCGCGTGAGGCGGGAGCCGGCGTTCATTTTTCACGTGTAATTAATCACTCACCCACTTCCCTCCGCTGTCCTCCCTCCAGGCGTGAGAGGTGGGGGGCTTGCGCTCCCCGTGGGGTGACGCCTCTCTCTCTCCCTCCCTCTCCCTCTCTCTCTCTCTCTCTCTCTCTCTCTCTCTCTCTCTCCCTCTAGGTGGAGGAGATCAGGAACGGCATCTCTAAGATAGCCCAGTACGTGGAGGAAGTAAAGAAAAACCACAGCATCATTCTGTCTGCGCCAAACCCCGAGGGAAGTGAGTCCTGCTTTCTGCAGAACTCGGGCCAGGGCAGGAGCCGGACCCCCCATCCGGGCCGGGGCCGTGGTGGAACAGGAAGGGGATCGTGTGTCGGGTGGACGCTGAGGGGGTGATTCGGGGATGCTGCTGGTCGGAGCAGGTGCTCACAGCCGTCCACTCCACAGTCTGAGGTCAGCCCCAGAGCGGAGCCCGGAGGCCCGTGCGCCCTGGGCCCCGTGCAGTCACGTTCTCAGATAAAGGTTCTCAGATAAAGCGTGTGGTGAGCGAGCCGAGCTTATCACGGGCTCGTCCCTCTATCTCCACACACGCCTGTGCCTGCGCCTCAGCTCTGCCCGAGGCCTCCCTGCCCCCGACCCCGCCCTGCCCCGACCCCGCCCGCAGGAGGCGCTGCCCCAGGGCGCACTGAGCACCGCTGGCCCTGTCAGCCGGTCCCTTATCTAAAGAAACAAACACCGGATGGAGATGGTGCGTTTCAGCTGATTGGACGTGGCTGATGGGGGATGTCATCGCTCAGGTGACTTTTTTTTTTTCATTTTAAAGAAATAAAAGAGGAGCTTGAAGATCTGAACAAAGAAATCAAGAAAACGGCTAATAAAATCCGCGTCAAGTTAAAGTGTGAGTTGAAGCTTCGGCTTGTTTACTCGTGGATGATGGGACTCTGGGTGGTTGGTTTTCTTTACAGTTTTTCATTTTATGTTTTCAGAAAGGGAACACTGTGAGCACTTTAGTCAGTGTGTGTGTGTGTGTGTGCGCGCGTGTGTGCGGGGACTTGGGGCAGGAAGCCTTGTGTTGAAGTTCTTCATCGTCAGGATTAAAAAAAAAAATACCTTATTGATTTTTTACAGAGAGGAAGGGAGAGAGTTAGAGAGCTAGAAACATCGATAAGAGAGAAACATGCATCAGCTGCCTCCTGCACACCCCTCATGGGGGATGTGCCCGCAACCAAGGTGCATGCCCTTGACCGGAATCGAACCCGGGACCCTTCAGTCCGCAGGCCGACGCTCTATCCACTGAGCCACACCGGCCAGGGCTCGTCTTAGGTTTTTAAACGACTGGCCCTCAGGGTAGCACAGGAGGAGCGGGAGCTGGTGTTTGCGGGCCTTCCATTCAGGGCGGAGCACGAATTCACAGCAAGACCAAGCGCTTGCTGACAAATCGCTCATCTCTTTTTATTTTATTTAAAATTTTTTTTATTGATTTCAGAGAGGAAGGGAGAGGGAGAAAGAGAAACATCCATGATGAGGGAGAATCATGGACCGGCTGCCTCCTGCACGCACCCCTCCCCCCACCCCCGCTGGGGACGGAGCCCACAGCCCGGGCCTGAGCCCCGACAGGGATCCCACCGTGACCTCCTGGTTCCCGGGCCGACGCCCAATCAGTGAGCCACACCGGCCGGGTTTTTCCATTTAAATGTTCACATGTTATGTCGGTTTGTTTTGTGATATTATCCCCCATCGATGATTATCGCCAAAACCCGCACGTCGGCCGGGCGTGGACGGGGAGGCGATTCTGTGAGGCTGGTGGGCCGGGCCCTGCCCAGCGTGACGCCCCCCCCCCACTCCACCCTGTGTGCCCACAGCCATCGAGCAGAGCCTGGAGCAGGAGGGGAGCACGCCCCACACGGTGGACGCCCGGATCCGGAGGAGCCAGGTCTGCGCTGCCCCCTCGCGCAGGGAGGCCGGGGAGGGGCTTCCCCTCTCATTTCAGCCGCAAAACGAGTCCATCGTCATGGCCACCAGCCCTCGGGGTTTTGCATAAAAAACACGGTGTTTGTAGATGCCCTCTTTCTTAGGAAGGGGAAGCCTGCCCGGCCCATCGACAGCATTCTGTCGGGAAAGCCGACAATTATTGGGGTCACCAGTGTCTGTGGTGGGGCCTCACCTTCTGGAGGTTACAGGGCAGCAAGGGATCCAGACTAAGTCCCTCTGACCCGCGGGGATGAGCCTTGGGCGCCGGGCACCAGCTGCAGGGTGCACGCCTGGTCCTCCCCACCCCCTTGGCCTGGTCCTCCCCATCCCCATCCCCATCCTGGCCTGGTCCTCCCCATCCCGGCCTGTCCCCTGGGCTGGCTGCCCTCGTCTCGGCCCTCGTTTCCACGAGGGGTGGTTCCCGGGCAGCAGGGTCGCCGTGAACCGGTCACACGGGGCCTGGGGAGGACGTCGCCGTGGCTGCTGCTGTCCCTCTGCGGGCGGGTTCCAAGCTTCCCAGCTGGACTGTCGTCTGCGCTGTGTCGGCGCCGTTCCGATGGAGGGTGACCATGTGCTAACCGACGTCCGTTCGACAGCACTCCGTGCTCTCCCGCAAGTTCGTGGACGTGATGACCGAGTTCAACGAGGCCCAGACGGCCTTTCGGGATCGCAGCAAGGGCCGCATCCAGCGGCAGCTGGAGATCAGTGAGTGCGGCCGGCCCCGCAGCGCTGCCTGTCCTAGGCCTGACCCCCGGGCGGCCGCTCTGTCCGTCTCCTTTTCTAATATATTTTCATTGATTTCCGAGAGGAAGGGAGAGGGAGAGAGAGAGACATCAGTGATGAGAGAGCGGACCGGCCGCCTCCTGCACGCCCCCCCACTGGGGATCAAGCCCGCAACCCGGGCCTGTGCCCCGAGCCCGCAACCCGGGCCTGTGCCCCGACCGGGTATGGAACGCTGACCTGGTTCACAGGTCGATGCTCAGCCCCGGAGCCGTGCTGGCCGGGCAGCGCCGTCCACGTTAGACCACCTTCTCACTCCCAGGCCGACA
>NW_006294590.1:2018020-2020151 GCF_000327345.1 Myotis davidii | reverse complement strand
GCAGCCCCAAGCCAGAGCCGACCGTCCAGGACACAGCACGTCGTCTCCTCGCCCCGTAGCTGAGCCTCCTGGTTCCCCCATGAGAAGGCTCTGGGGAGTGCTCGGTCCTCCTGCTCCCGGCCTTCGGGCGGCCTCCTCATGGACACGCCTCGGAGCGCGTGCTCAGGGGCGGGGGCTGGGGAAGGCGGTGACGGCTCAGGGCTCGGGGGCCCGTGGGTGGCGGGGCTGGACCGTCCCTCCTCAGGGCGGTCACCGAGGGGAGGTTGGCTTTGACCTTCCAGCTGGGAAGACGACCACAGACGAGGAGCTGGAGACGATGCTGGAGAGCGGGAACCCCTCCATCTTCACCTCCGACGTGAGTGCCGCCCGCCCTGCGCGTCCGCCCGCGCGTCCCCGCCTGCGAGGGCCCCGTCCTCAGCATCCCCCGCTTCCCACAGATCATCTCCGACTCACACGTCACGAGACAGGCCCTCAACGAGATCGAGTCGCGGCACAAGGACATCATGCGGCTGGAGACCAGCATCCGCGAGCTGCACGAGATGTTCATGGACATGGCCATGTTCGTGGAGACACAGGTGACCGCAGCGCCAGGGGGGACGGGGGGCGGGGGGCCGCTGTGAGATCCGCGGGTGACCCCGTGCCCGGGGAAGCCGCTGTGTCGGATGCAGCCTCGGCTTCAGAGCTGATGGCCGTGACTGCAGCGTGAGGCCGAAGTGCTGGGAGCAGCTTAAACCGTGGTTGGCGGCCGCTGGTGGGCGGTGAGGTCCGAAAGGTTGGCGGCTGCTGGCTCAGACTGCCCGCAGCAGGGGCTGGCTGGTTAATGGAATCGGTGTGTCCACAGGGCGCCTGCTGGGCAGCCAGAGGGACACACACTCCTCTTCCCTGAGGCTGTGTTGTTTGTTTGTTTGTTTGAACTCCTCCCTCTGGGACGTTTTCCCAGTGATGTTTAGAGAGGAAGGGAGGGGAGAGACAGAGAGAAGCATCGATGTGAGAGAGACACAGCCATTGGTTGCCTCCTGCACGCGCCTGACCAGGGCCCCGGCTGGGGAGGAGCCTGCAGCTGAGGTCTGTACCCTTGACTAGAATCGAACCCAGAACCCTTCAGTCCACAGGCCGACACTGCGGGTTTTTACTGAGATAGACAAATGCTGGACTTCCAAGTTCACAGGGATCTGTAAAACTTTACGTAGAGACTATACACACACGTGTATAAACATACATATGACGCATGTGTGTGTTATATACACCATGCCATGAGCCTGGCTCCCGGACAGAACTCGCAGAGGGCGGGAAACGGGCCATGAGCTGTGATGACAGTGGCCCCGGGAGTTTAATGCTCTTCCCTGAACGCTGTGCGTTTTCCCGTCCTGCTGTGTCTGAGTCCTGCCCCCGGCTTCCCGTGGGGGCCTGTGCGCAGTGCGTGGCGTCCACTCACCTAATTCACAATGTGTGTGTAGTCAAACTCGGAGCGGGCGTCAGACTGAGACGTGAGTTAACTGTGCGTCCTCTCCCATGCCTGACGTTGCCGCTGCAGCTGCGTCTGCAGGTGGACGGGACACCAGGTACCCCCCCCGCCATGTCCCCGCACGCCCCTCGCCGACATTCCCGCTCATGCCCTCGGCCGCCGGCGTCGCGCCCACCGCTCAGCTGTCACCATGTGCCGCCATCCCTTCTGCTCTTTCCAAAACTCGGACCGGTTGTGGTGACTTCGTGTCGGGCCGTTTGGCACGGTCTCATCTCGTGAACGTCAGAGCGGCACCCGGGTCCATCCCACGCCTCGCGCTCACGTGCGCACCTCCCCGGCTTCGCGGCGTCTCGGAGACGGCGGCCCGGGAGCGGCTCCTGAGGCGGAACGCTTTGTTTTCAGGGTGAAATGATCAACAACATCGAGAAGAACGTGATGAACGCGGCCGACTACGTGGAACACGCCAAGGAGGAGACGAAGAAAGCCATCAAGTACCAGAGCAAAGCGCGCAGGGTGAGTGGGCGCCGGGGGCAGCGCGTCTCCCGCTGGGTCCGGCTGTGACCTGTGTGGGCTGACCTCGGAGGCATCCCGGAAGTAAACACGTCTTCACGCGGCGTGTTTAAGCGGGAGGGGGTTTGGGAGGTAAATGACGCCGTGAGCCCCTCC
>NW_006294590.1:2017038-2017951 GCF_000327345.1 Myotis davidii | reverse complement strand
CTGCCTCTCGGGTCCTTATTTGAAAGAAATAAACGAACGGGAATGGACGTTCTCCTAACACCCGTGGGCTACACGTGCCACGCAGTGAGCGCTGCGTGCTCCCTGAGGCTGCCTGCTGACCCCGTGGTGGGGAAGGAGGAGGGTTTGACGGCCGAGAGGTGAGGCCCAGGAGCGTCCACACGGAACCTTTTTATCTGAACCTTAAACGTGTCGTGTGTGTGAGCAGAGCCCTTCCGGGGACGAGGAGACGACGCAGGGCCCGTCTGACTCGGGGACGGCAAGGCTGGGTGTGTCCCCGTGTCCCTCCTTTCCGTGCGCGTCCGCCTCCCGCCTCCTGCAAGCTGGCTGCTGGGTCTGCAGAGGCCGTGTGCTCAGTGCCGGCCTGGGGTGCGTGCACGTGTGTGTGAGTGTGTGCGCGCGCACGTGTATGTGCGTGAGCATGTGTGTATGTGCGTGTGTATGCACACACACACGTGCAGCCATGTCAACCAAGGCCTTGGGATGGGGTCGGGCCGTGCGCAGCCTCCTGTGATGGCAGGTGCAGGTCTGCTCCCCCGTCGCCTGCAGCCCCTCATGTGCTGGGACCTGGGCAGGCTTCTCGCCTCCTGTCCAGTCACTGGGCCCCGCACTGACCCTCCAGCAGAGGGCGGCGCTGAGCCTCATCCAGGCTCAAAGGGCTTGGCCCCTCAAGTCACGGAAAAGGGGCAGCTCCCCCCTTTTGTCCAGGCCAATGGGAACGTTCAGGCGAGGCTCCTCGGTGTGACGCACCCCATTCCACACCTGCAGGGGCCTCGCTTTGGGGGCCAGGGGTCTGGGGATCACCCAGCGCCCGCTGACGGCTCACCGCTTGCTCGTTCCCGTGAGATGCCTGACGCCCCCAGCGCGCGGCTTGCTGGACTGCCTCCTGCTCCTC
>NW_006294590.1:2014393-2017023 GCF_000327345.1 Myotis davidii | reverse complement strand
ACGGGGTGGCTGTGGGGGCTTTGCGCACAGAACCGCCGTCTTGGTGGGCGGGGCGGCTGCAGGGCCCGCGGGGGAAGAGCCGGGCCCTCAGCACGGAGCAGAGCGACGCCCCAGGCAGGCCTCCCCGATGAGCCCCGGGCTCCAGGTTCCCCGACAGTCTCTCCCCCTCACGCGTGAGCCCTGGCCGTCCAGTAAACATCACGCTGTCCCAGAACTGAGGGTCCCTTGGCGACGGGTCCCAGGCCCCCCCCGTGCCCGGCCCACCAGGAGTCCAGATGGTGGAGGTTTACACGAGGCCGCCTCCTGGCACGGCCACAGGGCTGACCCGGTGTGACCAGCTCGCTTTCCTTTGGCAGAAAAAGTGGATCCTGGTGGCCGTGGCGGTGGTGCTGGTGGCCGTCGTGGCTCTGATCATTGGCTTATCGGTTGGCAAGTGAGGCTGCGGGTCACGCCAGGGTGCATGCCTCTGCCGGCGCGGCAGTAAGTAACCACTAACCGCTAACCTTCCCGCCGCTCTGCCTGCTCCCCCACTCACCGAGCTGGCGGCTCACTGACCTCCCAGCGCCTCGCCGTGGCCCTGAGCGTCTCCAGGCCCAGGCCGCCTCCCCCTCCTCCTCCTCCTCCTCCTCTTTTTAAAGACTGCCACTAGAATACATTTTTCTTATTTTTGTTAATCCTCGCCGGAGGATAGTTTTCCATTGATTTTTAGAGAGAGTGGAAGGAAGGGGGAGAGACAGAGAGACACACACACATCGATGTGAGAGAGACACATTGATTGGTTGCTTCCTGCACAGGGATCGAGTCTGCAACCGAGTCTTTTACAGAGAAGAAGGGAGAGGGATAGAGAGCTAGAAACATCGATCAACTGCCCCTGCACGCCCCCCACCGGGGATGCACCCGCAACCAAGGTCCATGCCCTTGACCGGAATCGAGCCCGGGACCCTTGAGTCCGCAGGCCGACGCTCCATCCACTGAGCCACACTGGTCAGGGCACAGACTTGTATTTTAAACTCTCGAGTCCCAGGAGAAGCTTGTTAGGAAATGACACCAGTGACTTCTTTCCTTCGATGCCTCGCAGATTAATTACTGTTTTTCTTTATCTTGCAGAAAATGATGTGCGTTGTTATTTGTGTAATTATTTTGCTTGTGATCCTTGGAATTATCCTAGCAACAACATTGTCATAGCAACTGTAGCCCACGAGCCCTTCGTCCCTGGAGCCAGCCCTCCCACGTCTGCAGCAAGCCAGCCTCCCACGTGGCGCACGAGCCCCGGGCGTGGCGGCCGTGGCGCCGAGCGCGCCGAAGGACACGGAGAACGCCGCCCGCAGCCCGGATGCGATGCGTCAGCCCCGCATCCTCGGCTCCATAAACAGCACGCCGCAAACCTTCAGCAATGTGAAACAATGGCCTTAAGATAGGAGTGATTGACATTTTCAATTTTTTATATTTCAGTGTTAAGACTATTTGTATGTCGCGTTTTGTGAGGAATATTTTGTTTGAAGCCACGCGATTCCAGGTCTGAGACTTGGTGTCGTCCCCCCGTCCCCCCCTCCGTCCCCCCGGCTCACAAGCTCACAAACGCTTTTGTACCGTTTCCTTCGTGTTTACTGTTTGCAGGGAAATCCTCGTTATTATCACAGAGCTGTTTTGTAAGATATCTATGATGTTAAATGTTTATAAATTAACTGTTTAATATATTAACCTCTTAATTTGCCCCATTTTTATATATTAAATGCTGCCTTTTGAAAGGAATCGGAGACTCATGGTGTCAGCCATCTTTGCCCAGATGTTTACAAGGTTGGCCGCTGCCACAGGGGACAGCGGCCGCACCGCACCTCCCGGTGCCCGCCGTGGGCACTGGGCGGTGAGGGCCACCGTGCCAGGCCCGGGGGACAGTCCCTGCTCACCCCCAGCCCCGCCTCCTCCGCCCGCCACCCACAGCGACTCAGCCACGGCGACTCAGCCACGGCACCGCGGGGCGTGCCCAGCGAGGCCTGTGCCCTGCCGACATGACCGAGTCTGAAGTTACGACCGCGACTCGCCCCTTCCTACACGCAAGGCGTTTATCCTGGACGCCCAGTGGTTCCTTCACGTGAAAACCGTTGTCGATCACGTCTGTGTTCCTGTTCGCGCCTCCCGCCCGCCTGGCCTCTGAGGGCTCGTTCTAGAGTTTGCAGGCGTCTGTGCTCAGCGAGCGTTCTCATTGCTCACGAATGTTTCTGTGAGGGTCCTGTGCTGGAACACGGGTGCAGACTTACGAGGGAGTGGACACCGTGAGGCAGCGACTCGACATTGGAATGAAGGATCCCCGAGAACTGTCCCCCTTCTCCCTCTGTCCCCGGGGGTGTGAGCACGGGGCGGTGCCTTCACGTGGTTGGGTTTGAAAACCCAAACAGATGCCTCGATTCCAAACGACACTGGAAGCATCTGCCTGCGGAGCTGCGACTCGGGTCTGTGTGTGGGCGTTTTCCTTCCCTGCTGGTCATGCCTGGGGGGCAGCCTGGAAGGACGTGGAACCGGAGACTGTGCCCGTGTCGCTGTCCCTGGGGGCACCTGTCCGTCCGTGCGGTTACGTGCGCCCGTGTGGGAGCTGTGCGCGACGGCCTCTCCCCCGGCCCCCCGCCCCCACG
>NW_006294590.1:2012377-2014155 GCF_000327345.1 Myotis davidii | reverse complement strand
TCATTCTTCCCGGACCGGGCGTCCCAGCTGAATCTGTGTTTTTACAGGGAAAGCTGCAGAAATGCTTCTTGGTTTCTCTGTAGATACGGCATTTTTCAGGTAACACATTCGTACGTCTCACCCTCCTGCACCGATTTGAAATCAGATTTTTTAAAAATATATTTTATGGATCTTTTACAGAGAGGAAAGGAGAGGGATAGAGAGTTAGAAACATTGATGAGAGAGAAACATGGATCAGCTGCCTCCTGCCCACCCCCCACTGGGGATGTGCCCGCAACCCAGGTACATGCCCTTGGCCGGAACCGAACCTGGGACCCTTCAGTCCGCAGGCTGACGCTCTATCCACTGAGCCACACCGGTTTCGGCTGAAATCAGATTTTTAAAAAAATACACACATGGGTTCGCTTGTCACCTGCTACTATTTCTTGAGTTGTTTACATTAAAAAAAACCTCCGAGTCCCAAAACATCAACAAGAAACACAACAAAACCACCACCAAAAACACCATGTGCGTCCTGCCCTGTCACCCTGGGGAGGTACTGGGGAGCCATTTTCCTGCGTCTCCACGAATAAACCGTTCTGAGGAAGTCACTCTCACCCGCGGCCGTTACTGTGTCGGGCAAGCTGATGGCTAGGTTCTTGGAGAACGTCTTCGATTATTCGTTAGTTGTCGTCGTTACAAGCCTCTGGGTCCCGTCTCAGCCGTCAGCCGCTCCTGCGCCTCAGGACCCGCCCGGATGCCGGCCGTTCCCGGCGGATGCTGGTTGGAGGGATTTGGGCCCTGACTCGGCCGCTGGCTTTGACTTGGGCCCGTGGTCGGCAAACTGCGGCTCCCGAGCCACATGCGGCTCTTTGGCCCCTTGAGTGTGGCTCTTCCTCAGCCTCAGGAGTCCCCTAATTAAGTTAATAACCATGTACCTACCTATATAGTTTAAGTTTAAAAAATGTGGCTCCCAAAAGAAATTTCAATCGTCGTACTGTTGGTATTTGGCTCTGTTGACGAATGAGTTTGCCAGCCACTGGCCTAGGCCACTTTGACAGGTGCCCTAACGCTGACCAATAGGGGGCGCCCTCCCCAGGCTCTGAGCCATCTCCCTCTACACCAGCGGTTCTCAACCTGTGGGTCGCGACCCCTTTGGGGGTCGAACGACGCTTTCACAGGGGTCGCCTAAGACCATGGGAAAACACATCTATAATTACCTATTGATTTTGTGATTAATCACTATGCTTTAATGATGTTCAATTGGTCACAATGAAAATACATCCTGCATAGCAGATATTTACATGACGATTCATAACAGTAGCAACATTACCGTTATGAAGTAGCAACGAAAATAATGTTATGGTTGGGGGTCGCCACAACATGAGGAGCTGTATGAAAGGGCCGCGGCATGAGGAAGGTTGAGAACCATTGCTCTACACTTTCCGAGTCTGTCTTCAGTGGGATTTCCTCGATCCAGAACCCTGCCTGGGTTCTCACCACGTTGGAACCGACGTTCAAAAGCCAGAATCAGGGGGGTTGGGCGTCATCCCTGCACCGATTGGTCGCCGGTTGATTCCCCGCCAGGGCACAGGCCGGGTCCCAGGGCTGGATCCCCGCGGGGGGCGTGCGGGAGGCAGCCGGTCCGTGATTCTCCTCTCTCTCTCACGTTTCTCTCTCTCTCTCCCTCTCCCTTCCTCTCTGAAACCAACACAAATACACATTTTTAAAAATGCCAGACGGGACGGTTTTGGTGAATGGACCCTGTCCTCTAACGGGGGTTCGGGGGGAAGCCGGGT
>NW_006294590.1:2011484-2011947 GCF_000327345.1 Myotis davidii | reverse complement strand
TGGCTCCTGGCTGCGCCTCCGGAGAAGGCGCTCCGGGGAGTTTCCCACAATGCTCAGCGGCTTCCAGGACCCCCCCGGAAATGAGTGGCCCAGAGGCAGGGACGCCCAGGTGACCAGGGCAGGAACCCGTGGGGTCCTGGTCAGCTGCCCAGAAGCCCTGTGCGAGCCCGAGCCCCTTTGGGATGCCCGAGATTGAAAAAACAACGCCGCCCTGGCAGGTGTGCGCAGTGGTTAGAGCACGGCCTTTGCACCAAAGGGTTGCGGGTTTGATTCCTGGTCAAGGCCACCTACCTGGGTTGCAGGATCGACCCCCCCGCCCCTTCCTTCCACTCTCTCTAAAAAGCAATGGAAACACCTCCCTCCAGCCTGGCCCCTGTGGCTCAGTGGTTGGACGTCAACCTATGATCCAGGAGGTCACATGCCCGGGCTGCAGGTTGGATCTCCGCCCTGGTCGGGGGTGTGG
>NW_006294590.1:2010830-2011435 GCF_000327345.1 Myotis davidii | reverse complement strand
GCGCAAAGGGATCCTCGCTGGAGCTTTAAATAGACTTGACACCGGGGTCGCGTCTTAGCTAGGCCTGCAGCGCGTTAATAATTAAACAGAATTGGGAAATGCCTAGTTCGGGGAAGGCGAGTCGGAATCGTCAGCCCGACGCTAGGAGCCCTCCCCTGCCCGTGGGAGCTTTGCCTGAACCAGGACTTAGAATCAGGTCCACAGTTTAGCGGAAACTCATCTCCGTGTGTGTGTGTGTGGGGGGGGGGGGGGGGGACGGACCAGGAACCGTAAGAAAAGGGAGGGAGGCCCCGCCGGCGGGGCTCAGTGGTTCAGCCTCAACCTGTGAACCGGCCGCTCGGGGTTCGATCCGCGGTCAGGGCACAGGCCCGGGTCAGGGCTCGTTCCCGAGTGGGGGGGGGGGCGTGCAGGAGGCGGCCGAGCCCCGGTTCTCTCTTATCACGGATGCTCCTCTCTGTCTCCCCCTCTCCCGTCCTCTCTGAAATCAATACGGACATATTTTTAAAAAGAAAAAAGAAACAGAACGGAAAGCCATCTTGGCGAGTGTCTGTGCGCGCGCGCGCCTGTGTGTGGGGGAGGCGCGCGCGGGGGGCGGATGTGCGCGC
>NW_006294590.1:2008282-2010391 GCF_000327345.1 Myotis davidii | reverse complement strand
GGGCCCCAGGGATGGATGGTTCCCTTTCCGAAGGGCAAGACTGACGGGTCCCCCTCTCTGTGGGGGCTCCCCGCTCCCCTCCGCCCCCCAGCTTTGCAGAAAAGCCCCACGGGGTGAAGTTTCTCCTCGCGCCCACCCGGCAGCGGCTCCCTGACCCCAGGATGTGATTGTCTGGGGTTCCCAGCCTCTGGGGCTTTGGAGTGGGGGGTCTCCCTGCGCGTGGGGGGTGGGGCAGAGAAGGGGCTGGGGGCCCCCAAACCAGCGCGCTGACTGTCTCATCCCCAGCTCTGCCCGGCGGTGGGGTGCGCGCAGTGGGGAGCCGGCACGCGGAGAATTTGTCTGTTTGTCTTAGACCCACTGGAATAATGTGTTTGTCAAAACAGATGTTTCCGGCGGAGTGTGCGCGCGTGCGCGTGTGTGTGCGCGCGTGTGCACGCAGCAGCCCGTGTGCGGGCAGCCCCCCCCCCAAAAAAAGCTGTATTTTTCCTGGAAATGCAGTGTTTATGGGACCCCCTGCCGGGGGAGGGGGGGACTTGGGTTTGGGGAGCCTGGGGAGTGGGGCTCGGGCGCGGCTGGCTCTCCTGACCTGAGGCCTCTGTGGGAGCGGGTTCCTGTCCCCAGGAGCCCACACTGCTGTGCCCACCACCTTGTCCTTGTCCGGGGCTGAGGGATGGGGAGGGGGTCCCCACCTTGTCATTGGGGGGAGGGGTTCCCGCAGGGCCTGAGGGGCAGGGACCCCCGGGACCTCTGATCTCCATCCCTCAGGCTCTTAGGGGGTCTGTGAGCCGGAGAGCGGGGCTGGGGAGGGGGTGCTGGGCTCCCCTGGCATTTCCCTGCAGCACCTCCTCTCCCCGGGGGGAGCCCCCTCACTGAGGGAGATGGGAGCACCAGGAAGGGCTGAGCTGGCTGCACAGGGGAGTCACCCCATTTCCGAGCCCCAGTGAACGAGGCAGCCATGGGAGGGCCCCGCTTCGAGCGCACCCCGTTTGCAAGGTGGACATCCAGGGGCCTCTGGGAGGTCACCCCCTCCCGCCCCCGCCCCCAGGGCCCAGCTGGAACCTCCCCGAATGTGCTGGGTCCTGACCACACTTCGGGGGCTCCTAGCTCAGGGGGTCTGGAGCCTCCAGGGCGATGGTGGGAGGCAGGCCTGGGGCCGGGGCGGGAGCAGGTGGGGGTGCTGCGTGGGGTGAGGGCGGTGCCGGCAGGACCACAGCAGAGCTGAGGGGAGTCGGGGATGTGGCTACCCCCCCCTCCCCCTGCCCCCAAGTGACAGGCTGGGTCCGGGCAAGGCTGCAGGTCAGTGGTCAGCGTGCGGGCAGGTGTCAGCAATGGGGCTCCCCCCAGGGCACCCCGAACCGTGGATGTGGGCGGAGTCCAACCTTCCCAGGTGAGGGGCGCGCAGACCGGGCTGAGAGCTCCTAGCAGTTAAGGGAAAAGGGCTGCCCGGCCGGTGTTGCTCAGGGGTTGGGGTCGACCTAGGAGCCAGGAGGTCAGGGTTCGATTCCCGGTCGGGGCACATGTGCGGGTTGTGGGTTCGATCCCAGTGTGGGGCATGCCGGAGGCCGCCGGTCCATGATCCTCTCTCCTCATGGATGTTTCTCTCTCTCCCTCTCCCTTCTGCTCTGAAATTAATAAAAAATGTATTTGAAAAAAGGCAGCAAACCCATCCAGCGCGTCCCCCGGGACGTTCACGCCCTCTTGTTCGCTCTGTGCGAGCTGGCGATGGGTGGGGAGCCCTGTGCCTCGTGCCTCCCCGGGTCCCGCCGTGGGGGTTTCGGGGTGAAGGCTGGAGCTTTAAGCAGAGCAGCGGCCGAGTCCTGACCCAGCAGGTCCGGGGGCCCGGGCTTCGTGCCCCTCGGTTCTCAGGGGTGCCAGTGCTGCCGCTCTGGGGACCCACTTTGAGAACCACGGGGTCAGCTAGTGGTGCTGCCTCTGGGGCGTGGCCTATTCTCTCCATGGTCGGTTGAGGGTCAGACGTGACCTGTGACCTTAACCGAGGCCTGGCCCCCCGGCGGGTCCGTCCCCCGGGGCCGGGAGCCTCCCCGCGGAGCCCCGTCAGCACCTGTTCCACGGGCGGGGTTTCCCCGTGTGGCCCCTGGCGTCTCCCGG
>NW_006294590.1:2007965-2008210 GCF_000327345.1 Myotis davidii | reverse complement strand
GCCGCTGACACCAGCTTCTAGCAAAGCCGACTCCCTTCCTCTGCTCCTCTCACATGAGACCGTGGTGTCTCTGAACCTGTTTCCTCAGCTCGGCCTTTTGCGTCCGCCCGTGGGAGCCGCCGTCCAGCATGGTTAGGGGCCTGCGCCCGGCTCGCGGGGCTGCCCGTGGGGGGGCTGCTGTCCTGGTCCTGGTGCCGCCCCGTGGCTGCTCCTGCTGAGGCAGGGGCTCAGCGCACAGGCCCCGG
>NW_006294590.1:2003585-2007230 GCF_000327345.1 Myotis davidii | reverse complement strand
CTGTCACTCCGGGAACATCTGAGCACCTACGGAAACTATACTAAGTAGCATGTTCGGTGCTGGGCACAGAATGGTCAACAAGATGATGTGGTCCCTCCTCTCATGGAGGTGATTGTGTGTGTGTGTGTGAGAGAGAGAGAGAGAGAGAGAGGGATTCAGACAACAGGCAGGTGAATAGCGAACACACAGGTGTGCCATGAGAGGGTCACGGCAGCCGGTGTGAGTGACTGTGGCTGTGATCCCGGAGGGCCTCTCGGAGGAGGTGACATCCCAGCTGAGCCATGAACAAGGAGAGAGGCCCGGCCGAGCCGACGCCAGTGCGAAGGCCCGGCTGTTTGAAGGAAGGCAGCCGCTCGAAGGCTTCAGCTCTCTCAGACTGATGGGCGGACGTGCCGACGAGGTGTTTTGGGAGCACGACAAGGGGCTGGAGCCCGCAGCCCAGAACCCCGGACCCTCAGCCTCCAGGGGGAGCTCCCAGAGCGTCCGGACGCCAGCGGGCGGCACCCTTTGAGGGGCACAGGCTCGCTGCTTCCTCTGTTAGCCCATCCCAGCCCCACCCCCAGCCCGGCACGCGCCGCAGGGAACACGCAGCTCCCTTTGGAAACGAGGCCTTTCGCGTGGGACGTGGCGCTCTGGCCGTGGACGCTGCTAAGATTCCCTCCCACGGGACCCGCCGGGTGCCAAGGCCTGCACGGCCCGCAGCGCCGGCTTCCGGAACCGGCCGCAGCTGGTTCCACAAGTGGGTTTCTAGCCAGTCGTGTCGATGGTTATTTTTAATTTAAACAATTTTTTAAAATTGATTTCAGAGAGGAAGGGAGCGGGAGAGAGAGAGAAACATCACGCCCCCGACTGGGGATCAAGCCCACACCCCGGGCCTGTGCCCTGACCGGGAATCGAACCTGGGACACCAGTTTGCAGGCCAGTGCTCTATCCACTGAGCCAAACTGGCTGGGGCTCCATGGTTATTGTTGACTCATTGTTTCCGAGGCTGAGCAACACTCCCACCTGTCGCCACATCGCTGCCTCAGGGCAGAGACCAGACAGAAGCTGTGGCCACAGGCCTGTTTGCGTCTCTGTTTCTGTCAACACGCCCTGCCCCCGCCCGCCCCCGCGGAGCCCCAGAGTATCAGGATGGAAGGTCCTTTTGGACTTTAAGGGTCTCAGTTTCCCTGCTCTAAGCGGGGACCCGCTCGCGGGTGGGGGTGCCGGCTGAGCTTGGAGCTGGGCACCCGGCTTCCGGCACGTCAGCCGCCATCCGACCCCACGGACAGGCCCCGCCCCAGCCCACAGGTGGGCTCTGCGTCCGGAACCTGTTTCCTGTCTTTTTTATGAAGAAAAAGCGTTTGGTTTCTATTATGAAAATCACGCGTGTTCGTCGTGGCAGCGTCTCAGCCAAGCAGGAAGGAGAAGGCAGGCCTCACGCCTCGCCGCCGGCAACATCGCCCTCACTTTCCGGGCTCCTCCCGGGGGTTTCTCTGTCGGCAGCTGTTTTGAACTGTGTGCCGTGTGTTTAACTTCAGTGATGAGGGCATTTTCCCGCGGCGCCCAGAGCTGCAGACGGCGCGCTCCCAGCGGCTGCACACGTTTCCGCCGGGCGGCTCTTGGCGTCCTGCCTCACGTGAGCCGCTAGCTGTTTCCGTGTCCCCGTGGCTGTATCCAGTCTCCCGTTTTCCGTTCTTTAAAAAGAAGTGTTTTATTGATACCAGAGAGGACGGGAGAGGGAGAGAGAGAGAGAAACATTAGTGATGAGAGAGAGTCATGGATCGGCCGCCTCCCGCACGCCCCCCACTGGGGATGGAGCCCACAACCCGGGCCTGTGCCCTGACGGGGAATCGAACCCTGACCTCCCGGTTCATAGGTCGAGGCTCAACCACGGAGCCACCCCGGCCGGGCTGCTTCATGCTGTTTTGGATTCGTTCTTCGCCACCATAGCTGGGTATCGGCTCCTCCCAAGGCTGCGCCCTGCCCCAGGGGGTCCCATTGGTTACCTCACTGGATGCTCAGCTCCTCCTGTCTCCCAGGTGGGACCAAGGACCCAGGGAGGCGGGTCACCTGCCCCAGGTCCCCTGGCCGAAGGAGTGGTGCCGCCAAGCTGAACGGAGGCACCGTGGGCGGAGCCACATGCCTAACCACTGTACCACACGGCCGGGAGCGTGCTGACCCGTTCGTGCGCCCCCTCTCCCCTCTGGCACCGGTGAGAGCAGTCGGTTCCCAGCCCGTCCGTCTGAAAGGGCCCTTGGCTGTGGTTGGAGGGCAGAGTCCTGAGCCAGACCGGCCGGCTCCGATCTTGGCTGTGTGGCCACGGGGACGTCTCTAAGCCGCTCTGAGCCTCCATGTTCTCATCTGTGAAATGGGGGAGCGATGGTGTCGTCTCCTCCTCAAAGGACTGTTCTCGGCTCAGGTCAGAGTCCGCGCTCGGTGCTGCTGCCTGTCACCTTCTTCTCCTGCAGCCTCCGGCGTTTTGACAAGGAAAGGCATTGACTGGGCGAGACCTTACAGCTCAGCCTGGCCTGGAGCGAGGGTTCCCTAGAGCGAGGGTTCCCTAGAGCGAGAGTCTCTTAGAGCGAGGGTTCCCTAGAGCGAGAGTCCCTTAGAGCGAGGGTTCCCTAGAGCGAGAGTCCCTTAGAGCGAGGGTTCCCTAGAGTGAGGGTCCCTTAGAGCGAGGGTTCCCTAGAGCGAGAGTTCCGGAATCGAACCCTTCCCTAGAGCGAGGGTTCCGTAGAGCGAGGGTTCCGTAGAGCGAGGGTCCCTAGAGTGAGGGTTCCCTAGAGCGAGGGTCCGTAGCTGTGGGCTGTTGTTCTCAGGCCGTTGCTCTGGACCCCGAGCTGACCGGCCGTTAGGAGGCGATGGGATTAGCAGGCTGGTCGGTCCCCCAACCCCCCAGGTGCCAGGCTCCTGCTGGGCAGGGAGTCCCCGGGGCGGCCTTGTGGCCATAGCTGGGCTCCCGCGTGGCTCTTGGTGACCAGGCAGCCCTGGTGGCACCGGCCGTGGTCATTCCGGGTTCCAGGCGCCTGTGCCCACAGGTGCCCAGTGCCCTGCGAGCCTGAGCGGGGACAGCCTGTCAGGGGGAACCTCTCTGGGCGTCTAAGGGGCAGCCCCCCTCCCCTTCCCCAATAAACCCACGGCTGGAAGTCGCCGTCGCTGTCCACCTGGACGGAAGGGGGAGGGTCGGACAGGCAGGCTGCTCCTGCCCGCGGCCAGGCCCTGGCTAAGCTCTTGGTTCTGTATTCGAGTCCATGTCCACACAGCCCGCTGGGCATCCGGCTCCACGATGAGAAAGTACAGGCCCCGCCCAGGAGGTGCCTTGTTCCCGGTCCCTGGGGTGTGACCAGGGCTGGGCCAGGGCCTCTCTCCGCAGGCAGGGTCCCCTCTGGACGGACGGACAGACGGGCAGCTCTGGAGGAATAACAGGGGGAAGGAGGACACACTTTCTCTGTCTCTCTGTGTCTCTGTGTCTCTCTGTCTCTCATCTGGAAGCTGGTCTCTAACCCCCATACGTCTGGGTCAGCCTTGTCCTTCCTGACGGGTGTGTGCTGTCATTGATCCGTTGCCCCTCCCGCAGCTCCCCTCCCCTCTCCCTCCCCCCTCCCCCACGCTCTCTCTCTCCTTTCCAGTTCACACCAAGGCCTGCAGCGCGCAGCCATC
>NW_006294590.1:2002865-2003205 GCF_000327345.1 Myotis davidii | reverse complement strand
TCAGCGAGGAAGGGAGACAGGGAGGGAGAGAGAGAAGCATCAATGACCAGAGAGAACCATGGAGCGGCGGCCCCCTGCACGCCCCACACTGGAGCGAGCCCACAACCCGGCCTGTGCCCTGTCTGGGAATTGGACTGTGACCTCCTGGTTCACAGGTTGACGCTCAATCACTGAGCGACGCTGGAAGATTATAAGAGTGGGTTTTGAGTGCCAGCAAAAGTTACTGGTGTGCCATGTTTGGCACGTGTCCCAGGGGTTGCCCAACCCTGGACTAGACACTTTAGGGGCAAGGGGCGTGGGAGTTGTTTACATGTCTCCAAGGCAACAATAAAATGCACCC
>NW_006294590.1:1995611-2002548 GCF_000327345.1 Myotis davidii | reverse complement strand
GGCTGCTGCGTCTGGTAAATATTTGGACGCGAAGGGCAGGCTGCGCTCTTGCCCACGGAGCCGCGCGGCCGCCGGCAGAGAACGCTGGGGTTGAACCCGCTTCTCCCCGTCGTGGACAGAACAAGGGGGGGGCGGTAATGAGGGCACAGACTACAGAGTGTCTGACCCCGAGGGTGGGCCTTTGTGAACGGATTTCGTGTCACCGTCACCGTCACCCATAGAAACAACAGGAGAGAAGGTACTGTCCCCCCGCCCCCCCACGTGTCCAGGGAATCCTCACCAGACCTCATTCTGGGCCAGAAAAATGTCTCCCTGCAAAAGGATCGGAGTGCAGCCCTGGCCGTGTGGCTCAGTGGCTAGAGCGTCGGCCGAAAGGTCCCGGGTTCGATTCCGGTCCAGGGCAGGAGGGGCGCGTGCAGGCTCCTCCCCGGCCCGGGCCCTGGTCGGGGGCGTGCAGGAGGCAGCCCGTCGATGTGTCTCTCTCACGTCGATGTTCCTCTGGGTCTCCCTCTTCCACTCGCTCTAAAAATCCATGGAAGACATCCTCGGGGGTTAACGAAAAATTTAAAAAGAATCGAAACACTGCCAAGTCCGAGGACAGGAAGCAGCTGGGACAGTCCGAGGGTCAGCGAGGGGGAGGAGGGGGGAGGGAAGGCGCCGTGGTCCTTGCCCGTGCGCCTGGGGTGACCACGCGCCCGGCGGCCGGCAGTCCTGTCTGGGGATTGAGTTCTCATGAATAAGTAAACAGGCTTCCCGCTCGCCACCCGCCTGGCACAGACCTGGAGCCTGGGAGAGGCTGCCGTCCGTCCGTCCGTCCGTCCGTCCGTCCAGCTGGTCCCTCTGAGCCCCTGGGTGTGGTGGGGCCCCTGGCATCCTGTGGGTTCCCGCTTCGGGGGCCAGAAGAGCGGGAAGCGGGGGGGTGCTGAGGAGCTGTGGCTCAGACACGAGGCGGCAAAGTGCCTGAACTCTGCAAACCCCTGTCTTGTTGCCGCCAACCGGCTCCTCGGCCGTCACTCGTCCTGCGGGTGCCAGGTTCTCGTTTCAGTTTCGTTATTTTTATTTTAAAATCTATTTTTATTGATGTCAGAGAGGAAGGGAGAGAGAGAGAAACATCCATGATGAGAGAGAACCACGGACCGGCTGCCTCCTGCACGCCCCCCACTGGGGATCGAGGTGCAGCCCGGGCCTGTGCCCCGACCGGGAATCGAACCCTGACCTCCTGGTTCACAGATCGACCCTCAGCCCCTGAGCCGCGCCGGCCGGGCCCCAGGCCCTTCTTTTGTGACCGAAGATCGTACGCTTCTTCCTACAGCTGAGCAATGACCCGTCGCCCCTGAAGCCTGCACGTCCGGAAGACGCGTCTGGACAGCGCCAGCACCGGGAGGAGCCCCCGGGAGGTCCCCGCTTCCTGTCGCGAGACCAGGAGCCCGGCCGCGGCGCTCTCTGGTAAGTTGTCCCTCCGGCTTCCCAGGCGCTGTGCACGGTGCGGCCGGCTGTGTGCTTTTCTTCGTCGTCGCTGAATGGCCTGGTCAAGACGTGTGGGTCAGCGGCCAGCTGTGTGTCCGTTACCTGGGCGGACAGCATGTCGACCAGAGCGGATGCTGCAGTGACAGCAGGGTGGGGGGGCAAGGGCCGTGCAAAGGCCCCGGGGCACAAAGGAGCCCGCGGCGTGGAGAGTGGTTGTCTGGGCAGGAAGCGGGAGAGGTGGACAGGGCAGCTCCTCCGGGCCGCTGGGCTGTGTTAGGGTGTCGATTGTGAGTCTCTTTGTTGTTGTTGATCCTCATTGAGGACATTTTCCCACTGATTTTTAGAGCGAGTGGAAGAGAGAGGGAGCGACAGAGAGAGAGAAACTTCGATGTGAGAGAGACACATTGGTGGGTGCCTCCTGCTCACGCCCCAACCAGGGACCAGGCTGGGGAGGAGCCTGCAACTGAGGTACATGCCCTTGACCAGAATCGAACCCGGGACCTTTCGGTCCACAGGCTGATGCTCTATCCACTAAGCCACACTGGCCAGGGCCGATTGTAAGTCTTAAGAGCAATGGCCAGCAGCCAGCCAGCAGGGGCAGATGTCAGGTGGGAGGTTGCCAGGATCAAAGTTGCCGTCTGAAGCGATCGCTGCAAATTCTGGGTGGAGATGGAGGCACGTGCGGCAGCCGGGCGACTCAGGAGGCCACCGTGCGGGCCCAGTGAGTGGCAGTGGGGGTTTGGACGGGGTGTCAGGGATGGGAGGTGGGGAGATGGCAGATGGAGGGGCCGTGGGAGCCCTCAGTCAGGGTGATGGACGGGACGGGGGTTTGGGGAAGGGGCGTGGACGTCGTGGCGGAGGGAGGTGTCCATTGCCTCAGTGAGCGACGCCAGGAGCATCAGGTGGTGGGGAAGGTTCGGGTCCCGTTGGGCACTGAGACTTCATTGGTTTTGAGCTCGAGTTGCCCCTGAACACGGAGAGCAGCAGCGGACGGGGGGCCAGGTCAGAGTTCGGGGAGACCCCTGGCCGGCTCCCTCGCTCCCTGTGGCACGGTTGGTGGGCGGGCCCCGGTGCAGAGGCGTGACCGGTGCCGGGACAGGGACTCGCACCTGGGATGCCGAGGTGCTTGTAGGCGGTGAGGACGATACCGCCGCTCTCCACTGGAGGTTTCATGGGCGAGTGGCCGGCCAGGGCCTGGTGGCTGTGGTGGTTGGTCAGATGACGAGTGCGGGAAGCAGGCGACCCGGCCGCCTGGGCCTGGCATTGGGGCTGCTCCCGAGAGAAACAGGGGATGAGTCTCGTTTTCCAGTAAAACATGGTGATGGTGATGGTGGTGATGGTGATGGTGATGGTGATGGTGATGGTGATGGTGATGGTGATGGTGATGGTGATGGTGATGGTGATGGTGATGGTGATGGTGATGGTGATGGTGATGGTGATGGTGATGGTGATGGTGATGGTGATGGTGATGGTGATGGTGATGGTGATGGTGATGGTGATGGTGATGGTGATGGTGATGGTGATGGTGATGGTGATGGTGATGGTGATGGTGATGGTGATGGTGATGGTGATGGTGATGGTGATGGTGATGGTGATGGTGATGGTGATGGTGATGGTGATGGTGATGGTGATGGTGATGGTGATGGTGATGGTGATGGTGATGGTGATGGTGATGGTGATGGTGATGGTGATGGTGATGGTGATGGTGATGGTGATGGTGATGGTGATGGTGATGGTGATGGTGATGGTGATGGTGATGGTGATGGTGATGGTGATGGTGATGGTGATGGTGATGGTGATGGTGATGGTGATGGTGATGGTGATGGTGATGGTGATGGTGATGGTGATGGTGATGGTGATGGTGATGGTGATGGTGATGGTGATGGTGATGGTGATGGTGATGGTGATGGTGATGGTGATGGTGATGGTGATGGTGATGGTGATGGTGATGGTGATGGTGATGGTGATGGTGATGGTGATGGTGATGGTGATGGTGATGGTGATGGTGATGGTGATGGTGATGGTGATGGTGATGGTGATGGTGATGGTGATGGTGATGGTGATGGTGATGGTGATGGTGATGGTGATGGTGATGGTGATGGTGATGGTGATGGTGATGGTGATGGTGATGGTGATGGTGATGGTGATGGTGATGGTGATGGTGATGGTGATGGTGATGGTGATGGTGATGGTGATGGTGATGGTGATGGTGATGGTGATGGTGATGGTGATGGTGATGGTGATGGTGATGGTGATGGTGATGGTGATGGTGATGGTGATGGTGATGGTGATGGTGATGGTGATGGTGATGGTGATGGTGATGGTGATGGTGATGGTGATGGTGATGGTGATGGTGATGGTGATGGTGATGGTGATGGTGATGGTGATGGTGATGGTGATGGTGATGGTGATGGTGATGGTGATGGTGATGGTGATGGTGATGGTGATGGTGATGGTGATGGTGATGGTGATGGTGATGGTGATGGTGATGGTGATGGTGATGGTGATGGTGATGGTGATGGTGATGGTGATGGTGATGGTGATGGTGATGGTGATGGTGATGGTGATGGTGATGGTGATGGTGATGGTGATGGTGATGGTGATGGTGATGGTGATGGTGATGGTGATGGTGATGGTGATGGTGATGGTGATGGTGATGGTGATGGTGATGGTGATGGTGATGGTGATGGTGATGGTGATGGTGATGGTGATGGTGATGGTGATGGTGATGGTGATGGTGATGGTGATGGTGATGGTGATGGTGATGGTGGTGATGGTGATGGTGATGGTGATGGTGGTGGTGGTGATGGTGGTGGTGATGGTGATGATGGTGGTGATGGTGATGGTGATGGTGGTGGTGGTGGTGGTGGTGGTGGTAGGAAAGGCCCCAGCCATTCAGCAAACTTAACTGCACACCCGCTCCCGAGATTTCTAGTTTGTGTTCATTTTCTGTGTGAAGCTCGGCTGTTTCAGGATTTGTACTTGGTAACCATTTGTTTTTGGTTTCAGCCTAACCCCCCCAAAAAGTATTTAACCAGTGAAGGCAGGTCCCTGGGGGAGGGGAGACGCCTGGAAGAGACCCCGGCCCCGTGTCTTCCATCGTCATGGATGTGACAGGAGCTGTTCCTCCCGTGGACGGACGGACAGACGGACGGACAGACGGCGTTCATGAGAGGAGGGCTCACGCACAGGCCCGGAGCGCACCGATGGTGTCGCTAAGCGCGCTTTCAAACAGGATGTGTCTCGCTGGGGATGTGGGTGGTCATCTGCCGGCGTTTTCCCGGTCACTCACCTCTCCATGGCCCCGGACCCAGACGCCACTCATCCCCCCGGGGGTGCAGGCAGGTTCCTGGATGTCGTTATTCCGGGCGTCCAGGGGCTGGCGCTGCAGGGAGCGGCGATGCACACGCGTGTGCCTCTTCCCTATATCTGGAACGCGCTGTTTTTTCGTGTGTGAGTTTTTGATAGAATGTTGGCTGCTTTGCAGACGCACCGTTAAGTGATCGCATTTAAATTTAGCTCCTGTCCTCGCTGTGGAAGCGAGCGGATGCTCGAATCATTTCACCGTGAAGGGGAGCTATTGACAACAGGTCCTCGTGACCCGTGGCCACGGGGTGGCCGGCCCGTGCGTGCCAGGGGCTGTGTGTCCGACCCAGGAGGCCCAGAGCGCGCCTGCCGTCCCAGGAAAGTGACAACGGCCGCGAACGCCCCTGGACGGTGGCCGAGGTCATAGCCAGGGGCATGCTATGGCGCGGCTCAGTGGCTGAGTGTTGACCTAGGAACCAGGAGGTCGCTGGTTCGATTCCCTGTCAGGGCTCAGGCCCGGGTTGCGGGCTCCATCCCCAGTCGGGGGCGTGCAGCAGGCGGCCGATCCATGATTCTCTCTCATCATTGGTGTTTCTCTCTTGCTCCCTCTCCCTTCCTCTCAGAAATCAATCAATCAATCAATCAATGGAGAAAAATCCTCAGGTGAGGATTAACAACAACCAAAAAGACAGACGCCGGCATGTACTTGCTGGGTAAAACATCATTGTTTATTGGAAAAATAACTAGCATTTTACCAGAGGTTTCGAGGTGGTGACGTCTCCATGGTCAGCACCTCCACGTCCATGAAGTGCGCGCACTTGCTCACGGAAGAGGGGCTGATGGCTGGTCGCAGACACGCAGGCTCGTGCGTCCGGGGGGGACCCAGGCCCTGTGACCTCAGAGGCCACCTGGGGACCCGCAGGCGGTTCCTGGGCTCTGGGACCGAGCCCCGGACGCACGGCGGTCAGACAGGGCCGCCCGCAGTTCCGGCTCCCGTCCGGCTGGCCGGGCCTCAGGACAGACGGGCATAATGTTATCTGGGTGAGAAGGTCTAGTTCAGGCGGCTCCTAATGTCGTTACCGCCATGACTAAGGCCATTCCATGTTGTAAATTCCATTTCATTTGCTCCTTTTTCTTTTCTTTAAGTAGACGAATCGGAAAAGGCTCTGTTGATAGCAACGTCTTAGGGCCAATTACAGTCACGTGATCGTGAGCTCTGCCCGGAGCCTGACGGGAAGCGCCCTCCGCCTGGGGCAGGGCTGGCTCTGTCTGGGGCAGGGGCAGGGGCGGGGTGGTCGGCAGGGCCTGGGAAATGGCTGCGGGACTCAGACGTCCAGCTTGGGCACCGGGGTCCCCACGGCGTCTCTTTTACTTGTGTCTCTCGGCAAAGCCAGACCCTGGCGTGCACCCGACGTCCTTTTGTTCTGAGGAGCAGGCCCGGGGGGCTGCGGGGTGGCTGCTCTCCGGAAGCTCTCCGGGCTCCCTGTGCCCGCGTGGTGGTCGGGCCCGCGAGCCTGCCGACCACAGAACACCAGCGCGAACGAGCTTTCGCAGAGAGGCGAGCGCGTTGGCTGGGGCCGTGGGAGAGAGAGCAGCACAGCTTCAGGAATGGCTTGATCCAGGAGCTCAGGCAGCGTCCTGGGAATCTCTGTTTCCTGCGTGTTGGTCTCCGTGGTAACAGAGCCCCTTCGTCACGCACTTCAGAGCGCACAGGCCTGTTGCTGTTTTTCTATTTCCTGACACGTCTACGGTGAGGCTCAGTCACCGGAACCGAAAACCGCCCTTGCTCGGGCTTCCTGTCTCTCACTGGGAAGGATCCCCACAGTCTGTCAGCTTAGCACCATCTTCCCGAAGTCCCCTTTCCCAGAGCCTTGGGCCAGGGTCAGGAGTCTTGCCCGGCCGACTCAGGGGCTGAGCATCAAGCTATGAACCAGGAGGTCAGGGTTCAATTCCCGGTCGGGCACAGGCCCGGGTGGCGGGCTCCATCCCCAGTGTGGGGTGTGTGGGAGGCAGCCGATCCATGATTCTCTCTCCTCATGGATGTTTCTCTCTCTCTCTCTCCCCTTCTCTTTTCTGAAATCAATAAAAATATTTTTTTTAAAAAAGAAAATAAACACGCAGCTGGAGATGGGGGTGGAGATGGGGGTGGAGATGGGGGTGGAGA
>NW_006294590.1:1991348-1994486 GCF_000327345.1 Myotis davidii | reverse complement strand
CCACCATCGGCCCGTGGACACCGGCCTGGCCCCGCCTCTGGGCCCGTGAACATGCTGCTGGCACTCAGGGTTCAGACACCCGAGGTTCTGCTGTCGGTCTTTTGGGGTAGAAACCCAGAATGGGATTGCCGGGCGCACAGAGGCAGATGGAGAGGGGCGTGCGGGTGCGTGTGTGGGCGTGTGGGAACGTGTGTGTGAGAGCATGTGGTGTGTGCGGGCACGTGTGTGCATCTGTGCATATGTAGGGTGAACATGTGTGTGTGTGGGAGCGTGCGTGTGGCATGTGTGGGTGCGTGTGGGTGCGTGCACCTGTGCACGTGTAGGGTGAACATGTGTGTGCATGTGGGTGCGTGTAGGGTGAACACGTGCGTGCATGTGGGTGCGTGTAGGGTGAACATGTGTGTGCATGTGGGTGTGTGTAGGGTGAACATGTGCGTGCATGTGGGTGCATGTGGGTGCGTGTAGGCTGAACATGTGCGTGCGCGTTGCTGTCTGTGGCTCGGAATGACGGACAGGTGCTGACCGCCCCGCCCTCACCGGCACGGCGCCGACAGCTCCCATTACACAGCAGCACCTTCGTCTTCACGGTGGCGCCCTCGTCCGCGCATCCCAGCCCCCGGGGGAGAAACAGCAGCTCACAGGCCCCCCACGGCCGGGACTGTACGCAGCCTGCAGGGTCCGGGCTCTGCTCTGTGCCCCCCTCGCTGCAGGGCCAGCCGGTGGGCGCTCCGCGCAGAATAAGAGGGTCCCTGTGCGAGCAGAAGGGAGGACGCATGAGCTAGAACGGAGCTTTGTGGGGACCACAGGACGGAAGCAGGAGAGGACCTGGGAGGGAGCACGCAGAGGAGGACGCGAGAGACATGCGTGGCCCCGCGTAGACGTGTGACACACGAGGTGACGGCCGGGAGGGAAGGACAGGAGGACGCGGAAGTGATGCCTGAAGAAGTCACGGCGAGTGTTTCCCAAAGACACGGAGCCGCGGACCCCAGGCCCTGAGAACCCGGGCGCTCGCTGCCAAACTGTGGACAGTGACGTTGGAGAAGATTGAAGACGTAGCCAGCGGGCCCTGACCGGTGTGGCTCAGTGGGCAGAGCGCCGGCCTGCGGACTGAAGGGTCCCGGGTTCGATTCCAGCCAAGGGCATGTGCCTCGGTTGTGGGCGCATCTCCCCTTCTCCCCAGCACGACTCAGGGGACAGCCCTGGGGGTCACGCTGGACCCCTAGACCACCCAGATCCAGCTCATGGGGAGTCAGTGCCTGGGAGGGCGGAGAGGCGGCCAGGGCGCGTGGAGCTGAAGGCCCATCCGTCCGTCAGGGTTTCATGCCCCCTATCCAACCTGATTCTTTCCCCAGATTTTTCCAGGCTAGGCTCTGCCTCTTTATATCACCTTTTGGCTTTTAGTTCACATGCTTCAAGTAGAAGCTCCTCCCCTGTGCCATGTTGACTTCTAAGAATTCTGTTGTGTCATCTGGTTTCTACTGTGCATGTGCTGAGTAGAGGAGTTTTCGCTCCTCCTCCGTCCCATAATCTGGTATCAACCGCCCGTCCGCCCGTCCGCCTGTCCGCCGTGGCTGTCTGGCTCCGTCCAGCCCCTTCCCACTGGTTTCTGTTTCCCGCCGCCCGAGGCCCCTCCCGGAGGGTCTCACAGAATCAGTTTGTTTCTCGAGGAGGAAGCCTCCTCGTCCCCCGAGGCTGGCGGCGAGGTGATCGGATCAGCCCCTCTCGCAGCTCACGGATCGGAGGCTCAGCGTTGGGGGCTCTGACGGGTTCTTGGCTCGTTTTGAACTTTCCACACTTTATGCGTTTCCCACCGCGAGCATATGTTACTGTCAGTCAGAAAAGGAGATTAATAAAAAGGCAGTTCGGCCCTGTCCGGTGTGGCTCAGTGGATAGAGCGATGGCCTGTGGGCTGAAGGGTCCCGGGTTCGAATAGCGGTCAAGGCACAGGCCGGGGTTGTGGGCTTGAGCCGCAGCGGGGGGCGTGCAGGAGGCAGCCGATCCATGGTTCTCTCCCATCATTGATGTTTCTCTCTCTCCCTCTCCCTTCCTCTCTGAAACCAATATTAAAAAATAAAATAAAAAGCAGTTCAGATGAATGTACAACACCTTCCAAATTCTGGAGAGCCCGAGAGGCACCAGGCGGGGGGAAGGGGGGCGAAGATGTGACACGTTTGAGATTTAGAACGAAAACAGGATAGAAAACTTAACCAGTTATTCCAAAACTTTCTGAAACTTAAAAAAAAAATGTTTTTATTGATTTCAGAGAGGAAGGGAGAGGGAGGGAGATAGAAACATCCATGATGAGAGAGAATCATGGATTGGCTGCCTCCTGCACGCCCCCCACTGGGGACGGAGCCACAACCTGGGCCTGTGCCCTGACCGGGAATCGAACCTGGGACCCTTCAGTCCACAGGCCGGAGCGCTACCCACTGAACCACCCCGGCCAGGGCTGCCACACAGAACTCGAACCGGGAACGGGAGCCCCTGGCGGGCAGGAGAGGGCAGGAGCCAAGCTCTCCGGGAAGCGCTGTCCTTTGTAACGAGACATAAATCATCCCTGAAAACGCTCACACGTTTGCACAGACACTTAGCGTTTTATTGCCGGGCTGTTATTCTGGAAGGGTCCTGGGAGGCTCGTTCCGCACGTTAACACAGTTCGGAAAGTCTGTCCGTGCCGCTCCCTGGCCCAACGTTTCTGCGCCTTGTTCCCTGGGTCCTTCCCCATCGCTACTCGGGCTGCCTCATTGCGTAATTTTTTTATTTTTAAAAAATTGATTTTAGAGCCCTGGCTGGTGTGCTCAGTGGATAGCGCGTCGGCCTGTGGACTGAAGGGTCCCGGGTTCGATTCTGGTCAGGGCACCTGCCTGGGTGGCGGGCTCGATCCCGGTGTGGGACGTGCAGGAGGCGGCCGATCCACGGTTCTGTCTCATCATGGATGTTTCCATCTCTCCCTCTCCCTCTCCCTTCCTCTCTGACATCAATAGAAATATATTTTAAAATCTGATTTTATGGAGCAAGGGGGAGAGAGAAACAGTGATGAGAGAGCAGCATCCATGGCTGCCTCCTGCAGGCCCCCGACGGGGATGGAGCCTGCCGCCTGGGCGTGTGCCCTGACCGGGACTCGAACTGGCGACCTCG
>NW_006294590.1:1990163-1991065 GCF_000327345.1 Myotis davidii | reverse complement strand
GAGTTGCCTGCGCCCCCGTGTGCGGGGCAGCGTCAGTCCCGACCGCTGAAATGTGGGAGCAGCCAGGTGCCCAGGGTCAGAGGTCAGCTCAGTGTGATCCGTCCACAGTCCACACCGTGGGGCCTGATTCAGCCCTAAAAGGGGAGGGAGCCCTGACGGCCCCCCGCAGCCTGGACGGACCCTGAGGACATGTGAGGAGGGAACTAAGCCAGTCACACGAGGGCAAACCCCGCGGGGCTCCCCTTATCTCCGGGACCCAGAAATGCCAGGCGGGGCCCTGGCCAGTGTGACTCAGTGGGCAGAGCGTCGGCCCGCGGACTGAAGGGTCCCCGGTTCGATTCTGGTCAAAGGCACGGACCTCGGTTGCAGGTGGCAGATTCCCCAGCCCAGTTCGGGGCACGTGCAGGAGGCCAGCAATTGGTGTGTTTCTCTCACATCAATGTTTCTCTGTCTCTGTTTCTCCCTTCCACTCTCTAAACATCTATGGAAAAATATCCTCAGGTGAGGATTCACCAAAAAGAAAGAAGGAGAGAGAGAGAGAGAGAGAAGGGAGGGAGGCAGGCAATGCAGGAGGAAGGCGGGTGCGGGTGGGACGGAGCGCAGGCCTCGCCTGCCGGGTGACCCAGGGAGCGCCACTCGGCCGCGTGGGAGAAGCGCGCCTGCGAGCCAAGCTGGAGAACCTAGAGCAGGTCCTGAAGGTGGGTCCCCCGTGTCCCCCCCGCCCCCGGCTTCCCGGGGTCCCCGCGAGCTCCTGGGCGGAAAGGGGTGGGCGCTTCCGGGCGGTAGTCCACGGGCAGGGCCCTCCGGCTGCTCCCCCCGGGACGGTCTGAAAAGCCGTGAAGGACCACTCACGCGTGTTTCTGGGAGCGGCTCCCGTAAAAGCAGCCACGCACCTGCATCTC
>NW_006294590.1:1989117-1990126 GCF_000327345.1 Myotis davidii | reverse complement strand
ATGATGATTTTCTTTTGTGTTTTTAATATATATATTTTTATTGATTTCAGAGAGGAAAGGAGTGGGAGGGAGGAAGGGAGGGAGAGAGAGAGACATTGATCGGCTGCCTCTTGCAGGCCCCACACTGGGGACCGAGCCTGAAACCCGGGCACGTGCCCTTAACTGGGAATCGAACGCTGACCTCCTGGCTCATAGGTCGGTGCTCACCCACCGAGCCACGCCGGCCGGGCCCCCCTTCGGTTTTATGAGCCCAAGAAAAAGGAAAAAGTGTTCGGAACAGAGTTCTGTCCTCACGGTCAACAGCGCAGTCAGTTCAGATGTCCGTGAGCTCCGGCCGCTGCTGAGCTGGTTAATGAACGAGCCCGCGGCCGACGACCTGCCCTGGTCTCAGCGCCCTCCTCGCCCCCGATGCGGGGGCCTGTGCTCTGTGCACAGAGGCTCACCCTCCACCCGCTGGAACCTGGGCCGTTGTCGGGGTTCATGCATGTTGTGAGCGCCTCTTTGTGGTGCGGCGAGAACTCCAGTAAAGCCAGATGCAGACAGCTGATAGCGGGAGGCAGGAAATTTCTGCTCTGGGAGCTTCGGCTCGAAACATCGATCAGCTGCCTCCTGCACATCTCCCGCTGGGGATGTGCCCGCACCCCAGGTACATGCCCTTGACCGGAATCGAACCTGGGACATTTCAGTCCGCAGGCCGATGCTCTATCCGCTGAGCCAAACCGGTTTGGGCATCTTTTTAAAATTTTTTAAAATATATTTCTTTATTGATTTTGGAGAGGAAGGGAGAGATAGAAGCATTAATGATGAGAGAGAATCATGGATCAGCTGCCTCCTGCCCCCCCCACACTGGGGATCAAGCCCAAAACCCAGGCCTGTGCCCTGACCGGAAGTCGAACCCTGACCACCTGGTTCCTAGGTCGACGCTCAGCCAGAGCCGCACGGCCGGGCGGGCGCGGCTGTAATTGGCTCCAGGGAAAACGCAGAGAACAGACAGAGAATACACACAGAC
>NW_006294590.1:1986918-1987287 GCF_000327345.1 Myotis davidii | reverse complement strand
CACAGGCACCTCCCGTGCTTGGAGGCGGCTGCTGGGTGCCCCGTGCCCGGCCCCGTCACCAGGAAGCCGTGCCCGGGTAGATAACCAGGCGGAGGGGCTGCAGGGCGGAGTTTTATGGGCCCAGCATCCGGCGCCAACCCGGGCCTGCAGCTCCGCTCGCGTCTGAGCGCCGTCTATCATCCATCCATCATCCATCCATTCATTCATCCATCATCCATCCATTCATTCATCCATCCATCCATCCATTCATCCATCCATCATCCATCATCCATCCATCATCCATCATCCATCATCCATCATCCATCCATCATCCATACATCATCCATCCATCATCCATCCATCCATCCATCATCTATCAACACAGCAAAC
>NW_006294590.1:1985700-1986424 GCF_000327345.1 Myotis davidii | reverse complement strand
GTACAGTGCGATTGAAACTTCGTGGCCCATGCGCAGAAGTTGGTATTTTGTGGAAGAGCCACACTCAAGGGTCCAAAGAGCCGCATGTGGCTTGGGAGCCGCAGTTTGCCGAGCCGCAGTTTGCCGACCACTGGAAAAGCAATGTTTGGGTCAAGAGGGAAACCTGAACTCATCACTTCAATAAAACACCTAAACTGAAGTATGAGACCAACCAGAAGTCAGCACATCTCATCCATCATCCATCCATTCATTCATCTATCATCCATCCATTCATCCATCCATCTATCCATCCATCCATCATCCATCCATCCTCCATCCATCCCACAAACGTTGACCGTGGCTGCTCAGCAGTTGTTCTGGAAACCGAGCGCACAGGGGGCGAGAACAGACGAAGAATCAATCGGTTCCCGTCCTGAAAGCGCCATCCGCAGGACGGGTAGATGGAGGGGCAGCGAGTCCAGTGGGCGGGGTTTAAATGAGTGACAGACGTGGTCCACGGGGCTCGTGTCCAGGAGGGAGCAGCCTCCCCCCACCCCCGCAAGGAGGGGCCGAACCCAGGATGCGGGCGGCACTGGGCCGAGCCGGGGCTGGGAGGCTGTGGGAGGGGCTGGGGCTTGTCTAAGGGAAGGGGGGCCATTCGAGGCGCCCGTCTGTCCAGCCGGATGTCCGGAACTGTGGCCACAGGACATCTGTCCTGCGGGCCTCTGCCGCCCCCCAGCCGCAG
>NW_006294590.1:1983525-1984659 GCF_000327345.1 Myotis davidii | reverse complement strand
CCCACCCCCCACCCCCCGCTCTCAGATCAGGGTGCGCCCCCCAGTGTTCACAGGGTCGGACGCAGAGGGATCCACCCCATCGTGCCGGGAGGGGTGGGGCGGGGGAGAAAAATGAGAGCTGATCGCGACGTTCGGAATTCGGGGCTTATCAGGGGGACAGAAGCCAGGGCTCACGCCCAGCTCACCTGGACGTCCCCCCGTTCTCTCAGACCCCCCCTTAACCTTCACTTGTCTCTTTTTATCACCAACAAGGCTCAGGTTGAAGCGAAGAAGGAGCATGAAGGCGCCGTGCAGCTGCTAGAGGTAGGCGCGGTGGCGGCCAGGCTGGGTCGGGCGTGGGAACAGTCGCTCAGGTTTGCCGGGGCCTGGGGTCCTGTCCAGGGGCCTGGGGTCCCGTCACCAGGGCTGTACACACCCCACATCCCTCCCCTTTCACCAGCGCAGGCGGCCTGCACCACAGGTGGCGTCTCGAGCCCCCTGTGTGTGAAGAAGAAGTGAAGGCACAGAGAGGTTAAGCAATTTTCCACGGCCACACAGCCCGCATCAGGGCGGGGGTCTCAGCTGTGGCTGTCTCCCTCTGCTGGCATCTCCCCCTGCGGGCTCCCTGGGCGGGAAGCTAGGAGGATGGCCCTGGCAGGGCGGGAGTTTTGGGTTCCGTGGGGAGCCCCTCGTGGTGCCAAAGTGGCTGCAGCTGCTCCCGACTCTCCACGTAGGCTCAGGCCCAGGCGGCAAGGAGCCGAGTCCCGAGGGGAAGGGCGGTGGGCCTCCCGCCGTCCGAGAACCGTGCCCAGTGCATTTATAATTTTATTTCAATCCTCCCCCGAGGATACTTTTCCACTGATTTTTGGAGAGAGTAGAAGAGAGAGGGAGAGACACAGAGAAACATCGGTGGGAGAGAGACACATCGGTGGGTTGCCTCCTGCCCTCGCCCTGATTGGGGCCGGGGCTGGGGATCGAGCCTGCAGCCGAGGTCCCTGCCCCTGACCGGGAATCGAACCCGCAACCCTTTCGTCCGAGGGCCACCACTCTACCCACTGAGCCACACGGGCCAGGGCTGCCCACTGCGCTGCAATTTGCATGGGCTCCTGGCTGCAAGCGTGGCTGCTTTGCTTCCGGTCGCCCGCAGCGCGTTGC
>NW_006294590.1:1981440-1982289 GCF_000327345.1 Myotis davidii | reverse complement strand
ACCGCGGAGTTCCGCAGGGCACGCCGCACCCGATTGTGGGCCAGGAAACGGAGCCACGAAGGGACTGGGCTGGTCTCCAGGGGCCGGAGCGAGGAGGGCGGCCGGCTCAGAGTCGGGGGGTCGGAGACCTGGGTCCCGCCCTCCACCTCCAGGGTGTGTAGCCTTGGCTGCAGGTCCCGGCCGGCTCCTGGCCGCGTAGCCCGCGCTGCTCCCTGACCGATGTCTACGGCGCAGGCGGCCCTGTTCGTGACGCCGGAGTCAGAGGAGAAACACCTCTGGGCTCTGGCTGTTTTCCGGTGGTTTTTTTTGTGTGTGTGTGTTTTTTTTATTTTTATTGACTTCAGAGAGGAAGGGAGAGGGAGAGAGAGAGAAACATCAGTGCTGAGAGAGAATCATTGATCAGCTGCCTTCTGCACGCCCCACACTGGGGATCGAGCCCACAACCCGGGCCTGTGCCCCGACCAGGAATCAAACCGTGACCCCTGGTTCCTCTGTTGACCCTCAGCCACTGAGCCCGCCGGCCGGACTGGAATTCCCTTCCATTGGGAGCGTGGTGGTCTCTGAGGTTCTGCAGGACCAGGGCGGGGGGCCCCGTAGGAAAGTGTACTGTGTGCGAGTGACTGAGCTCTCCCCCCGCCCGGGCTGTCCCCCCTCTCGCCCCAAATTTCAACCCCAAAGTGCCCAGCTGCGCACAGAGCTGGAGCGGCCCTTGGGGTGCTGAGCGGTGGCGGCGGGATTTCCTGGCTCCTGTGGGTCCCCCGTCCCCCAGGAGGGAGCTGGGCCGGCAGCCAGGCTGAGCCGATGGAGGTGGGAGGCAGCCCCGGCCACGCACAACACGCGTGCACAGCC
>NW_006294590.1:1975618-1980513 GCF_000327345.1 Myotis davidii | reverse complement strand
GCAGGGGCTGGGGCTGTCCACGGCCCTGTGCCCCGGTGCCCACAGCCCGCTGGGCACAGCGGGTGCAGAGGAGACATTGATGGGCTGAACTGGGTCCCGGGGGCTCGCGCAGCCAGCGGGGAGCGGGCGCGGCTGCGGACGGGCCCTGCGTGTCCCCGTCCCTCCATCTCTGTCCGCCGTCTCCGTGTCCGTGGCCAGGTCAGGACGGCCCCTTCGGGAGCCGCGCTGTGATCGGGGACTACATCCAGCCCCTCCCGCTGCCCGGGGACTCGCCGGAGCCTCTGTCCACCAAGCCCCCCTTTCTGTCCAGATCCGGAAGCTCAAGATGCAGATTTGAGTCCGATGTGAGTCCTGCCCCGGGGAGGGGGCCCGTGTGAGGAGGAGGGAGGCAGCGGGCGCAGCCTGTCCTGGGGAGGTGCCCACGAACGCTCACACTCACGCTCACGCTCACGCTCACACCTACCCCTCGGCCCGGTGCCGATGCTGGGCGTGGCCCCGCTCCCCGTGGTTGTGGCCGCCGTAAGGGAACACGTGGGCAGAGTCCTTGTGCTCTGCCGACTCTGAGACGGCAGAGAAGTGGGCACCTGGGAGGAAAGAGCCCTGTGCCACCTTCTCCATGCAGCCCTCCCGGGTGTCTCATCCTAAGCACTGAGCCAAGTGGGCCTGTGTGTCTCTCCCTGGGCGGAACCTTGAGAGCAGAGGGCACAGATCATGGTCTACCTTTGTCTTCTTCTTATTCTTTTTAAATGTATTTTTATTGATTTCAGAGAGGAAGGGAGAGGGAGAGAGAGAGAAATATGAGGAGAGAGAATCAATGATGAGAGAGGATCATTGATTCAACTGCCTCCTGCACGCCCTGCACTGGGGATCGAGCCTGTGACCCCTGGCATGTGCCCTTGACCGGAATCGAACCCGGGACCCTTCAGTCCGCAGGCCGACGCTCTATCCTCTGGGCCACACCGGCCAGGGCTCTCTGTGTCTTCTAAGGACCCTCGCAGGGCCCAGCTCAACGAGCGCCCCGTGCCTCACATCACGTGGGGCAGGCCCGCACCCACGTCCAGGCTTGGGGGTCACAGGAGTGCTTTACAGAGGCCCCCACGGGACCCGAACCCCACAGAGCTCCGTCATGGCCTCAGGGGTGCCAGCATCTCCCGGGACCCCCACGTGAGGCGGCAGGGCCCGGGACCCCCAATGAGGCTGCGGGGCCCGGGGGCCGTGGGAGGGTTCCTGTGTGTCCCCCGCGGGAAGCGGGAAGCCGCAGCGTCCTAACTGAGTGCCCTGTGTCCCCCAGATGGACAATGAACGGAACGCCAACCCCCCCAAGCAGAGGTACTCAGGGAAGGTGCACCTGTGTGTGGCCCGCTACAGGTGAGGCGGGGCCCGGGGCGGGCGCAGGGCGGAGTGGGACCGGCCGGGAGCGGAGGGTGCCCCTTCCCGGCCCCGGGAGAGGGTTGGGCGAGGCTTCGGTGGACGGGGATCTGAGGGACAGGGAGGCTGTGAGGCCCCACCTGCACTGCGGGCGTCAGGAGGCCTGGGTCCGTCCAACGCCCATGGCCTCACGGCTCGCGACTTTGGACGCGTCCATGCTCCTCACTGGGTTGTTAAAGTCGGGACTAAGACGTCTGCTTGGCCTTGAGCCCAAGAGTTAATTTCAACCAATAACAATGTGACCTTCTTGGGGGTACGATCGTGGGAACCATCACCCTTTGTTACAATTTAATGGCGCGGCTGTCACCACCGACTGCCCTGGATGGCAAGCTTACCAGGTATACGGGTTACTAGTGCGGATTAACCATCAACCGGTTACCAGTGCAGGTTAACCATCAACCAGTTACCAGTGCAGGTTAACCATCAACCGGTTACCAGTGCGGGTTAACCACCAACCGGTTACCAGTGCGGGTTAACCATCACCCGGTTACTAGTGTTAACCATCAACCGGTTACTAATGTGGATTAACCATCAACCTGTTACTAAATCGGATTAACCATCAAAGCGTGGTTCAAATTGATTATTTGACAAAGAACGTCCAGGTCAACCGAAAAAGATGGAAGACCAACAATGACAAGCTTTACTGGGTGGAGATGCGTGTCCAACTCAGAAACAACTCGCAGATTCAACGTTGCTCAGCGAACAATTTCCGACCGTTACAAGCAATGGGAAAGGTTTTAACGGAAGGAAAACGGGTGCCACAGCAAGTGGACGAACGGCAAACGGAAAACCGAGAAGTCATCAGTAAAATGGCGCTTCAGTGGGTTGATCCAGGTCAACCATCCACATCGCCTGCAAGGCCAAACGCCTCGGAGAGAAGACACTGCTCTGCGTTTGGTGGGATCGGGAAGGTGTGGAGTATTAGGAGCTTCTAACACCAGGTGAAACCGTTAGTACTGATGGCTACCGACAACAAATAATCAATATGAACCCGCTTTGATCGTGAACCGGCCACAATGGGCCAGAACACACGGCAACGTAATTTTGCTTCGTGATGACGCACCGTCACACTACTTCAAAACCGCATCTTTAATGCTTATGCAGATTAGCTATTAACCAGTTAAAAACTCGGATACCGGTTAAAAATTCAGATCAGGCATTAACCGGTTATCTGTTGTCGGTAGCCATCAGTACTAACGGTCTCACCTGGTGTTAGAAGCTCCTAATACTCCACACCTTCCCGATCCCACCAAACGCAGAGCAGTGTCTTCTCTCCGAGGCGTTTGGCCTTGCAGGCGATGTGGATGGTTGACCTGGATCAACCCGTGATTTTGTGCGTCTGGGATTCTCAGAATAAACCCACTTCTCACCGCCAGTCACAATTCGATGCCAAAAAGACTTCCTTTCGTGCCGTTGAAGCAACATTTTACTGATGACTTTTCTGTTTTCCATTTGCCGTTCGTCCAGTTGCTGTGGCCCCCATTTCCCTTCCGTTCAAACCTTTCCCATTGCTTGTAACGGTCGGAAATTGTTCACTGAGCAACGTTGAATCTTCCTGCGAGTTATTTCTGAGTTGGACACGCATCTCCACCCAATAAAGCTTGTCATTGTTGGTCTTCCATCTTTTTCGGTTGACCTGGACGTTCTTTGTCTTTCTCACCGAAATCCTCACTTTTAAAGCGTTTAAACCAGCGTCCACACGTATCTTGAGACGGAGCATGTTCACCATAAGCATGTTCATCTATGATGTTAACACCTTCAGCAAATTTGACGTATGAAGTTTTGAAGCTTGTTGTCAATACAACAAAATAGCATACAGATCGAATCGCATATATATCAGCATACGTGTAACCCCATCTATTGAAAAAAACCCGCATTAGTAACCGGTACAGCTGGTATTTTCCTACTGAGGCGACTTTTCTGTTGTTTTTTTATTTTATTTATTTTTTAGTTTTTTTTTAAAAATCCTTAAAACCTGAGAGGGAAGGTAGGGGAGGGTGGGGGTAAATGGGAGAGATCAACCAAAGGACTGTATGAATGTATATAAGCCAAACCAATGGACACAGACACCGGGGGTGAGGGCATGAGTGGGGTCGGGTGGGGGGGCAATGGGGGGATAATTCCTTAATCAATAAAGAGAGAGAAAAAGTATTTATCTTTGATGGCAAGTAACTCTAAAGACAGAGAGTTTTTAACTGGGTTTATTGGGGTGATATTGGTTAATAACATTATATAAGCTTCCATTGAAGAAAAAATCCTCACTTGAGGATACTTCCCATTGATTTTTAGAGAGAGGGGAAGAGAGAGGGAGAGACAGAGAGAAACATCCATATGAGAGACACACATCGATGGGTTGCCTCCTGCACGCGCCCGACCAGGGCCCAGCCAGGGAGGAGCCTGCAACCGAGGTGCGTGCCCTTGACTGGAATCGAACCCGGGACCCTTCGGTCCGCAGGCCAACGCTCTGCCCACTGAGCCACACCGGCCGGGGCTCGCCCTCCGTCTCGAGCCTGTGGGAGGAAGCTGGCGACGGCCAGGATCTGACCTGTTAGTGCGAGGCCGGCGGAGAGGGGGCGGGCGCGGCCCAGGGTCCACGAGGCCCGGGCTGCTGTCAGCCCCCCCGTTTCTCCCGTAGCTACAACCCCTTCGACGGCCCCAATGAGAACCCAGAGGCCGAGCTGCCGCTCACGGCGGGGAAATACCTCTACGTCTACGGGGACATGGACGAGGACGGCTTCTATGAAGGTCTGTTCCACGCGGTGGTCGCTGGGCGTGCGAGGCGGGTCCCTGCAAGGCTGACCAGTGCGGGGCCTGGGGAACAGGCAGGCCGGGCCCCAGATGACGACCCTACTGGCCAGGCTCCCCCTGCCCGCCTCCCGCATGACAGGTTCCCCCTGCGGTGCCGAGCGGGGTTCCCGGGGTCCCTCCTCTGACCCTGACATGCGGTGGGTGTTACTATACTCACCTGGTTTCCCAGGCAACCACGTGCCACACGCGGCTGAGACCCTCTGGTCCCTGCGGGCTCCCTCCTCCCTCCGAGTCACTGCCCAGCACTGGGGTCCCCCCATTGGCATCTTCTCGGGCAGGGCCCGTTCAGGAGCCCCCTCTTCAGGCTGCGGCAGGCGCCATGGGAAGAGCAGGCTGGTGGGCGGGGGACACCCCACGGGGGTGACGTCTGCGCGGACCCCTGGGGCCCGGGCGCTCTCCCGCGGCTGCGGCTCTGAGCTCCGGGGGTGACTCTGCCCTCGCTCCCAGCAGGCGAGCTCCTGGGCGGGCAGAGGGGGCTCGTGCCCTCCAACTTCGTGGACCTGGTGCAGGACAGCGAGGCCCGGCTGAGCGCGCTGGAGACCGAGCAGGGGCAGAACCTCCTCAACCAGACGGGCCTGGGCCTGGGCCTGGGCCTGGGCCTGGGCGGGGAGGACCCCCTGGACCTGCTCCCTCCCTCCCCCCCGGCCCCGGGCGGCCCC
>NW_006294590.1:1972695-1975551 GCF_000327345.1 Myotis davidii | reverse complement strand
CCTCGTGCCTTACCCCCGCAAGATCACCCTCATCAAGCAGCTGGCCAAGAGCGTGATCGTGGGCTGGGAGCCTCCGGCCGTGCCGCCCGGCTGGGGCCCGGTGGGCGGCTACACGGTGCTGGTGGACCAGCAGCCGCGCCTGAGCCTCCCGCTGGCCGGCAGGACCAAGGCGCTGATCGAGAAGCTGAGCGTGGCCGCCTGCACCCACCGCGTGTCCGTGCAGTGCGTGACCAGCCGGGGCAGCTCGGACCACCTGCGCTGCACGCTGCTCGTGGGCAAGGAGGTGGTGGTCGCCCCGTCCCAGCTGCGGGTGGACAACGTCACGCCCACCTCCGCGCGGCTCTCCTGGCTGCCCACCAACAGCAACTACAGCCACGTGGTGTTCCTGGACGGGCAGGAGCAGGGCGTGGCGCGGGCCGCCCGGTACCAGTACCAGCTGCTCAACCTCAGGCCCGGCACCGCCTACAAGGCCCGCGTGCTGGCCCGCCCCCACCAGGTGCCCTGGCAGCTGCCCCTGGAGCAGAGGGAGAAGAAGGAGGCCTTTGTCGAGTTCTCCACGCTGCCCGACGGTGAGCGGCCCCCCGGGCTCCGAGGGGAGCAAGGCGGTCGCCCGTGCAGGACGTGGGGGCGGGGGAGGCGGGCAGAGGGAGAGCTGCATGCAGCCACAGCATTCTGGGAAAGCCCCTAAGTCACCTGCGAGACACGGTGTGTGTGTGTGTGCGCATGTCTGTGCATGTGTGTGCGCGCATGTCTGTGTGCATGTCTCTGTGTGTGCATGTATGTGCATGCGTGTGCGCGTGTGCATGTGCGCGCGCGTGTGTGCATGTCTGTGCATGTGTGTGTGCATGTCTGTGTGTGTGCATGTATGTGCATGTGTGCGCGCGTGTGTGCATGTCTGTGCATGTGCGTGTGTGCATGTCTGTGCATGTGTGTGTGAGAGAGAGAGGGTGTCAGCAGTGGGGCCCAGGTCCCGAGGGGGTGGCGTCTGAGTGGGTCCCTGTGACCCCGTCATCTCCTCGGGGCTGGTCAGGCCCGTGGGCTCCAGGCGATGACTCTGTCCTCGCTCCCAGCGGGTGAGCTCCTGGACCACAGAGGGGCTGGTGTGTGAGGGAGACACACATGCACGCATACACACACGTGCACACACGTGCACAGACACACGCATGGAGGGAGGAGGGGCGAGGCAGGGCGCAGTCATGTGCCCATTGGCCAGGCCTGAGTCACGGGGGCCTGGGGACCCCCAGCAGCTCAGTCCAACCACAGCCTGAGGACCCAGCGCTGGTTCCCGCCGGGGCGGCTGGGGGGCGCCCTCCTCCATCTGCTCTCACACTCCCCTCGCCCGCCCGGCCCGGCCACTCCTTTTTCTTGTGCATGTTTGTTTGTTTGTTTATTTTAAACATATTTTTATTGATGTCAGAGAGGAAGGGAGAGGGAGAGAGAGAAACATCCATGTTGAGAGAGAATCATGGATCGGCGGCCTCCTGCACGCCCCCCACTGGGGATGAGCCCGAAACCCGGGCCTGTGCCCTGACCGGGAATCGAACCCTGAACTCCTGGTTCGCAGGTTGACGCTCAGCCCCTGAGCCCCGCCGGCCGGGCACATGTTTGTTTATTTTTATTAAAGTGGAGTTGACAGACGTCAGCACACGAGTTTCAGGCACAACACAGGGCTCCCTGGGACCCACCTGTGACCTGTCACCGCACGGAGCTGTGGCGACACGCCGACCGCGTTCTGTGATTCCTTACGTGATAGCGGGGCAGGTCTCTGGAGCGAGCGGCCTCCTTCCCGGGGGAGCCCCGCCCGGCACGTGCCTCTGCGTCTGTCCCCAGGTCCCCCGGCTGCCCCCCAAGACGTCACCGTCCAGGCGGGGGCCACCCCAGCCATCGCCCAGGGCTCCTGGAAGCCGCCCACCCTGAGCGCCACCGGGCTGTCCAACGGGGCCACCGTCACGGGCTACGGCGTGTACGCAAAGGGGCAGAGGGTGAGTCATGGGGGGGGCACCCCAGGACCGTGGGTGCCTGCTCCAGGGAGGGGTGACGGCCGAGTGTCCTTCCTCCCTCATCTGCTACCAGCATTTATTACACACCCGCCACCCCAGGGCCACCCCACGGCCACCCCACGGCCACCCCAAGGCTGCAGAGCACGAGGCCCCCCCACTTCTGTCCCACCCCTTCCCAGAATCCCCTGCCCGCCTCCCACTGCTCACGCTCCTGGTTCTCCTGCCCTGGGATTAAAAGTCCACCTGTTTTGTACCCAAAGCCACATGGTAAAATCAACAAAACCCACCTTGATGACACAAGGAAAATAAAAATCCCCACATCACCATTTTGTTCCTGGACCATTCCCAAGAGCATCTTCAGGGCACAGGCCCGGGTTGCGGGCTCGATCCCCAGTGGGGGCCGTGCAGGAGGCGGCCGATCCATGATTCTCTCTCGTCATGGATGTTTCTCTCTCCCTCTCCCTTCCTCTCTGACATCAATAAAAATATATTTTTTAAAAGTTCACCTGCCTTGAGTTCCCCAACATCAGGGCCCCCGATAGGTGACAGGCCTAGGAATCCCCCACAAACACATGGCCGGGCCTTGACTCCACAGGGCAGGTGGGGAAGCCAGTGGCCTCAGGCCCCTCCCCGTCCCCCTCCCCCTCTCCCTTCCTCTCCTCCTTCCCCTCCCCTCCCTCCTCCTGGGCCACGGGTCATGCAGCTGCCTTCTCCCTCTGCCCCGTCCCTGCGAGGGGCAGGGCTGACCACTCAGTGGACGGCAGTGTCTGGCTGCCTCCAGCGCCCATGTGCACGCGGTCCCTGCAGCCGGTGGCCCTGTCTCTGCTCCCCGGCCAGGCCGGCCCTGCCCTCCTGC
>NW_006294590.1:1969548-1971704 GCF_000327345.1 Myotis davidii | reverse complement strand
AGTCCCCCGACGTCAGGAGGAGGGGCCCCTCCGTGGACGACTTCCTGAAGGGCTCCGAGCTGGGCAAGCCGGTGAGTGCGGGCGGGCAGTGCGGGCTGGCAGCTGGGCAGTGACCACAGGAGCCTCTGGAGGTGAGGACCCCCCTGCCCCCGGAAAGATGGGGAGGTGCCAGCCCACGAGACAGCAACCTTAGTGGGTGCAGGGAGTCCGGACTAAACTGTGCTGTGCCTTTGGGACCTCATTTGGGGACAGTTCCAACGTCTGTATGGGAGCCCCCCTTCCACTCCTCCCCCGCCCCCCCCGAACCCCCGGCTCAACTGGGGCAAAACTCGTCATTGGTTGGTTCACTCTCGGTAACTGGGCAACGTTTGTCGGGCATCTGCTATGTGCTCAGCATCTCAGGAGACTCAGAAATAACCTCCAGTCACGGAGCCTTGCACACGGAGGCCTTGCACACAGGGGCCTTGCACACGGGGGCCTTGCACACAGAGGCTTTGCACACGGGGGCCTTGCACACAGAGGCTTTGCACACGGAGGCTTTGCACACGGGGGCCTTGCACACGGAGCCTTGCACACAGAGGCTTTGCACACGGAGCCTTGCACACGGGGGCCTTGCACACGGAGACCTTGCACACGGGGGCTTTGCACACAGAGGCTTTGCACACGGGGGCCTTGCACACGGGGGCCTTGCACACGGGGGCCTTGCACACGGGGGCCTTGCACACGGGGGCCTTGCACACGGGGGCCTTGCACACGGGGGCCTTGCACACGGGGGCCTTGCACACGGGGGCCTTGCACACGGGGGCCTTGCACACGGGGGCCTTGCACACGGGGGCCTTGCACACGGGGGCCTTGCACACGGGGGCCTTGCACACGGGGGCCTTGCACACGGGGGCCTTGCACACGGGGGCCTTGCACACGGGGGCCTTGCACACGGGGGCCTTGCACACGGGGGCCTTGCACACGGGGGCCTTGCACACGGGGGCCTTGCACACGGGGGCCTTGCACACGGGGGCCTTGCACACGGGGGCCTTGCACACGGGGGCCTTGCACACGGGGGCCTTGCACACGGGGGCCTGTAAGCTTTCTTTGGTCGCAGTGAAGGTTCGTTTTAGTTTTTTCTTTCAACGGCTGTGCCAACCCCAACCTTCCTACCCCGGAGCCACTCGGCCGACCAGGGTGCAGGCAGCCGGGGCAGCGCCCACAGCAGGTCCCCAGGCCGGTTGGTCTCTGGTTCTGCCAGGTGTCGTCTGATGGGAGTGTCCTCAGATGGTCCTGTCCCTCCCAGACCAGCTGTGTGTGCGTGTGTGCGCGTGTGTGTGTGCATGTGTGTGCGTGTGCGTGTGTGTATGTGTGTGTGCGTGCTCAAATAATAGTTTTAATTTGGGCAAATTTTTAAATCACTCAGTAGAATTCACTCATTCAATAAGTGCTCTCAGCCCGGTTGGCATGGCTCAGGGGCTGAGCATCGACCTATGAACCAGGAGGTCACGGTTTGATTCCCGGTCGTGGCACATGCCCAGGTTGGGGGCTGTCATGAAAGACAAGGAAGGTGCTAGAAACAGAACCGGCGGGCGTCGCGGCTGGAGAAAATGTCTTCGTGCCTTGGGCTCGGGGTAAGGGGAGCCGGCTGGCTTCTGTTTCCTCTTGCATTTTCTTGTTTGCGGAAGGGCGCCCGGGATTGCTTTCCGCTGACCTGTTTTGAAGATTGGTTTGAGAGAGGAAGGGAGAGAGGGGGAGAGAGAGAGAAACATCCACGATGAGAGAGAATCATGGACCGGCTGCCTCCTGCACACCCCACACTGGGGATGAGCCCACAACCCGGGCCTGTGCCCCGACCGGGAATCGAACCCTGATCTCCTGGTTCCTGGGTCGACGCTCAGCCGCTGGGCCGCGCCGGCCGGGCTCTGTGTGTTCCAGACCACAGGCTGCCATTTAAATCTGAAATGCCTGGAAAAGGCCATAGACACCCCCTCCCACCACCCTCCACCCTCCGTTTCCCGTGCCCGCACCTCCCGCCACCTGGGCTGCTCCCCGTGGCCCACGTCTTTGCCCAGCCGCCACGTCGGAGCTGCTGGTGGCACCGGGAGAGCCGTTTCCCAGCCCCAGCATCCTGCTGCCCGAGCCCACGGTCTGGGTGCCCGTGCCCGTCCGGG
>NW_006294590.1:1968235-1968872 GCF_000327345.1 Myotis davidii | reverse complement strand
GGCCCTGCGAGGGGGTGGGGGCGGAGGGCCAGGAGGGATGACTATCCTCGGGGACAGGGGGCCACACAACAACCCCCCTCAGACCCCCCACCGGGGACCTTCCCACAATCCACGTGCTCGGCGTGGCTGTCAGCGGGTTTGAGGGGAGGTCACCCTCATGGAGACGAAGCCCAGGGGACGGGCCGCGTGTGCCCCTGTCCTTGTTGGGGCGTGGCCACCCCGCTGCCGGCTGCTCTGCCTGGAGCACATGTTCATGCCCCTGGGCAGCCTGGGTTCGTGGGTGGGTCCCCTCTGCGTGCCAGGCCCTGGGCCAGGCCACAGGGGCAAGGCCACGGGGGACCCCTGCTCCTAGCCCTTCCCGCCCCCGGGGGAGACGGACAGAAGGCAGGACAGCGGGCAGGACCCTGTGGGTTTTCTGGACGGAAAGGCTTTGGGGAGGAGACTCGGTGGCGGATAAGGGGCCTGCGTGGTCTTCCTCCGGGAACTCGGGGGCCGCGTTCTCAATGGTGTGCAGAAGGCGGCACCACCCGGCGGCCAGCTCAGGGCCGCCTGCACAGAGAGACTGATGGATGCTCCACAAAGGCCGCCCCCCCGCCCCCCGCCACCGCGCCAGGTCCCTGTGCAGACCCGCACATGG
>NW_006294590.1:1967447-1968198 GCF_000327345.1 Myotis davidii | reverse complement strand
CAAAGGCCCCATCCTGCAGGAGTCAGGAGCCTGTGGTGGAGGAAGGCGGGAGGTGGGGGGATCCAGCCTCATCTCCCCAGGACGCCCCATGCTCACAGCTGGACCAGGGGAAGCGGCCTCGGTTTCCTACGTCCACGGTGCTTCTCCTTGTCGGGGAGGAAGCTCCTGGGAGGGAACCCCCATCTGCTGAGGAAAGAAGGGCCACCTTCTCACCCAGGGAGGAGGCCCAGGGGGCGGCAAGGTCATTACAAAACCCTGTGGCTGCAAGCACAGCCCCCAGCCCCTTGGGAACAGCTGAGTGGCAGGAAGTGGGCCAAAGATGTGGCAGGAAGTGGGCCAATGATGTGGCAGGAAGTGGGCCGATGACGTGGCAGGAAGTGGGCCAATTTTGTGGCAGGAAGTGGGCCAAACACGTGGCAGGAAGTGGGCCAATTTTGTGGCAGGAAGTGGACCAGCCGACAGCTGCAGGTCCCTGTAGTTTGTCCGCAGCGTCCTCACATTTTCCGGGTCAGGAGGCCTCCGTCTGACCTGGAAACCCCAAGCCAGGGTTGGGGCCGGTGCAGGGGCTGGGGAGCTGCAGGGGAGCCTGCTTCCGGCCGGAAGGGTCCAGGCCCTGGGGAGGGAATGGAGACCCCCAGGCCTTTGCACACACTGAGGGGTGGGAGCACGGCCACGGAGCTGACCGACCAGGTCCCGGCTTCACACGGACTTGCAGCCGGACAGGAAGGAAGGAGGTCCGCTCAGTGCCGGG
>NW_006294590.1:1966641-1967006 GCF_000327345.1 Myotis davidii | reverse complement strand
CCCCCCCCCCCCCGCATGCTCCCCTCCCTCGTGGCCCCGTGACTAATGCTGTCTGTTTTCTTTCCCTCCCTCGCCCACCTCACGTCCGCTCCCACCGTGGGTCCCGCATGCCCCCTTAGGAGTGCTCTAGGCATAGGACCTCGGATGGGGCGTTCCCGGAGCCGCCCGAGGGCCCCCCGCAGGCCCCACACAGTGCGAGGCTGTTCAGTATCCCCGAAGTAGCGGAGGAGGACGCGGACCCCTGTGAGTTCCTGCACAGACAGGGCGTAGGGTGCCCGTCCAGGGCCTGGGAGCCCAGGCGCGCCAGGACCTGCTGGGGGCACCAGGCCCCCCAGGGCTCCCGGGTGTCCGCGAAACCCAGGGGC
>NW_006294590.1:1963348-1966344 GCF_000327345.1 Myotis davidii | reverse complement strand
ACGTCTGGAAGAAAAGCATAAAATCGCCCCCCAGTAGGGCGCCCGCCCAGCGCCTGCAGGCGGCTCCCCGCGTGGCAGATGGCCCCGTGGTGTGTGTCGCCAGCCCGCTCCCCGCTTGCCAGACCGATCCGTCCGCACCCTCCATCCTCCCTCTTTCTGTTGGCGCCTCCGGACGCGGCTGATGCCCCAATGTCCATGCGGCTTCAGTTCCTGCTCATCGCTTCCCAATCGTAGGCCGGCTGACGGGTTCTTTATGTTGCTTTCGGATAAGATCCTCCCCGCCCGCCCCAATCAGCGACGATTCTGGCTGCTTTGGTTAAAGGACAACTGAATCTAAATTTTAATTAAGGGTTAGCTGAACGCTCGTCCCCCACGCCTTTGACAACATGCTTGTCCCAAATGAGCGCGGGGACTGGCTGTGGCCACCGATAGGATCGAAGGGTTTCTTCTTGGGGTGGTTTGTGGATTTTTGTTTGGTTGTTTTATGCCTTCATCCGTCATCGGAAAAGGGAAACGAACAGAGGGACCCACTGGTCATATGGTTCCAAAGGTGTTTAATTCCCCTGCACCCGGTTTTCAGAATGAATTTCCCATCATCAGCTCTAGACACGCCCCCCCACCCCGCCTTGTCCTCCAGGTGTGTGAGTGGTTGTCAGGAGCGTCACTCATCCCCAGGTTGGTCCCTTTTCCCAGCATTTGCTCCTGTCACGCCCGACTTGCCAGTGAACACGCAGGGGAGAGCGCAGGTGGGCCAGGTGCAGTGTGCGATCTGTCCACCAGGGGGCTCTGCCCCACGCCCCACACTTCACGGGACCCACCTGTGTCCCGCCCAGGCCAACCCGTCTCATCCCTGCTCCTTCCTTGGCCCCCGGAACTTCCCCACTCGGGTCACTTCCCCGGGGGCTGGAGGCTCTGCCCGGACCCTCGGACGCAGAGCTAACCCGGGGTGTGTGTCCGGGGCGCATATCCAGGCAGGGCAGCCCAGGGTGACCCCATCTTCAGAGCAGAACCAGGACGGTGCCGTGAGGTTTCTGTAGCCGCAGGGACAGCTTCCTCCCGGCGGGACGCGTGGCCGTGTGGCGTTGTCCCCCGTTTGTGATCCCTGGAGGCGGCCCTAACGGTCAGGGCTGTACCTGGTCGAAGGGGCCGCAGGGCGATGAGTCCAGTGAGTCAGTCGTATTGAAGCCGTTCTCACCTTGGGGCAAAACAGCAGCCTAGGCACCCGGCCGGCCTGGCTCAGCACATATCTTATTTTGAAGTAAAAAAAACAAAACGGGAACAAATACAGTATTTGTATTTGCATGTGGCCCGCGGGCCGTAGTTTGAGGACCCCTGCTCTAAAGTGCTAACAGAGGGGCTGGCCGGCATGGCTCAGTGGATAGAGCGTCGGTCTGCGGACGGAAGGGTCCTGGGTTCGATTCCGCGGTCAGGGCATAGGCCCGGGCTGCGGGCTCCGTCCCCAGTGGGGGGCGCGCAGGGGGCAGCCGGTCCATGACCCTCTCTCTCCATTGATATTTCCCTCTCTCTCTCCCCTCCTCTCTGGAATCAATAAAGACACATTAAAACACATTTATGTATCTGGCTTCTGCAGCTGGAGCAGGAGCAGCAACACAAAGGTGTCCCCTCCCCCCGGAATTCTTTCCATCCCCCTCCCCGGCCCCCAGTGTCGAAAAGCAACTCCGCTGTGGTAGTCGGGGTGCCTGGGGTGAGCGGCTAGGCCCCGGTCATTCAGCTAACCTTTCAGTTAAAAGCTACGTTTAGTTGCCTTTACAGCTTCTGCTTCCGCGCGGGGTTGGTTTGGCTGACTCCATTCTCGCATCTCCGGCCGGCGGGACTCACGACTCTGCTGTTCTGTCTTCAGATTTTAGGAAACCCGGCGTCTGCTGGACGGGGACAGGGGGGTTTCGCACCGGCCCCGGCCAGCGGCCCCAGCCATCGGTGAGTGGGCTCTTTGTCCTTCCAACCACAGGGTGCCTGGGCGGTTTGGTTCCCGGTCGGGACACAGGCCCAGGTTGGGGGCTCGATCCCCAGTGGGGGACGTGCAGGAGGCAGCCCGTCCATGATTCTCTCTCATCATGGATGCTTCCCTCCCATCCCTTCCTCTCTCTGAAGTCAAAAAAATATATATTTAAAAACAATAACAAAAATTAAAAATGACCGGGAATAGCATCTTCATCCAGACACAAAGAACGCTCAGTGGTGGCAAAGAGAAGGCAGAACCAGCACAAGACAAACAAGACCCGTCCGTAAGGATTCTCACGCAGGAAGGTCCCGTTTCATTTTCCGAAGACAAAAGGGAACCGTGCTCAGCGCCAGCGAACCGGGGGACGCGCTGTTTAGATCACTGGGAAGTGAGAGCACATAGGAGCGCCTGTCGATCATCGTGAACAAACCCCAAAACAACACCAAACCCCCAAAATCCGTGTAAGAGACGGACGAGGCCGCTGTTCAGGGTTTGCTCCCTCCCAGACAGAAGGTCCCTGAACGTCCGGCTGACCTGGTGCCCTAAAAAGATCGCTAATTAATGAATAAATAAATTAACGATAATATATTTTTATTGATCCCAGAGAGGAAGGGAGAGAGAGAAACATCAATGATGAGAGATCGGCTGCCTCCTGCGCGCCCCCCGCCGGGGACGGAGCCCGAAACCCAGGCATGTGCTCTGACCGGAATCGAACCTGGGACCCTTCAGTCTACAGGCTGACGCTCTATCCACTGAGCCAAACTGACTCGGGTGGGAACCCTGGTTTTCATCTTATCACATGATTTCCCAGCAGCTAGATGTTGTCATGTGACCATGTTCTGACCAATAGGATGTAAACAGAAAGCTCTCCTGAGACTTCTGGGAATTGTTCGTCAAAGGAGGGGTGCCGCTCTCCATCTCTTCCTGCCTCTATCCCCCCCGCCCCGTCATCCGCGCCATCGCCCCGGCCATCAGGGAGCGGCCCGGAGGGGGCGGAGTGAGCCCATGGGCAGGGGTGAGGGCGGGAAAGTGG
>NW_006294590.1:1960723-1963080 GCF_000327345.1 Myotis davidii | reverse complement strand
CCGGAGTCAGCCAATCACCTCACTGTAGGCGGTGATGTAACTCTGAGCCAGCCAATCACCTTACTGTAGGCGGTGATGTAACTCTGAGCCAGCCAATCACCTCACTGTAGGGGGGTGATGTAACTCTGAGCCAGCCAATCACAAGGCCTCGCTTCTTCCCGCGGGGCCCCAGGTCTACGGCGATAAGGACGCCGACGGCTTCTACCGCGGGGAGACCTGCGCCCGGTCTGGCCTCATCCCCTGCAACATGGTGTCCGAGATCCAGGCGGAGGACGAGGAGATGATGGAGCAGCTCCTGCGACAGGGCTTCCTGGCCCGCCGCCCGGTCCCTGTCCTTCCGCAGCGTCACGTCCGCCTCCCGGGGGCCAGCCGCGCGGAGCGCTGTCGTTCCCTCTGCAGTGCGTGTGTGCGTGTGCGCGCGTGTGCGAGTGTGTGTGCACGTGAGTGTGCACGTGTGTGCGTGTGCACGTGAGCATGTGTGCGCGCGTGCGCGCGTGTGTGTGCCTATGTGAGTGTGCACGTGCTCGTGCTTTAAATATATTTCTATTGATGTCAGAGAGGAAGGGAGAGGGAGACATAGAAACATCAATGATGAGAGTCATGGACCGGCTGCCTCCTGCACGCGCCCCACTGGGGATCCAGCCCACAACCCGGGCCTGTGCCCTTGACCGGGAATCGAACCCTGACCTCCTGGTTCATAGGCCGATGCTCATCCCCTGAGCCTCGCTGCCTGGGCTGCATGTGTTTGGTTTTGAGGAAACAGCCCCAGGTTTTACAAAGGTGCTCGCTTGTTCTAAGTTAAAACAAAACCTAGGAAGCCCGGCGACTGGCCCAAGGCCCCGGCTGTCCCCGCTGTGAGCCTGGGCCTGGTGGGGGCGGCGTCGGCCCATTGCCACGGTGACCAGGGCGGCCCACTCTTAGGCAGTGTCTGATGGCTTCCTTCTCCCGGTCAGCAGAGAGGAGCAGGCGAGGTGGCCGGCAGCAGGCGGTGTCCACGCGCAGGATGGTAGCCTTGTACGACTACGACCCCAGAGAGAGCTCGCCCAACATCGATGTCGAGGTGCCCGCTGCCCTCCCCGCCCTTCCCGCCGGGCGTCCCGGGCACCGCGCAGGACCCGGACCCTCCAGGGAGCGGCCCCCAGAGCAGTCAGTGGCCGACAGCAGGCCAGCGGGCCCCTCCCTGCAGCTCAGGGCGCAGCAGCCACCCAGCGGGGGTGCCCAATAGTGTCACCCGAGGAGAGGACGGGCGAGGTGGGTAGGCCCCAAGTCCACGGTGGGGAGCGCTGGGAGCTCTGTGCCCAGGGCCTGCACGGCCGTTACTTCTGACGAGGGACCAGAGTGAGGGCCCCGTGCACAGAGAGCCCTGAGCAGGTTTGACTTACGATGCCTGGCGGCCTTGCCCCATTTTCATGTGTGTTTGTTTGTTTAAATATATTTTTATTGATTTCAGAGACGAAAGGAGAGGGAGAGGGAGAGAGAAACATCAATGACGAGAGAATCATTGATCGGCTGCCTCCTGCACGTCTCCTACTGGGGCTCGAGCCCACAGCCAGGGCCTGTGCCCTGACCGGGAATTGAACTGTGACCTCCTGGTTCATAGGTCGGCGCTCACCACTGAGCATGCCGGCCGGGCATTTAGAAAGAAAAGTGCATTTTCTGGCACCTCCACCCCCCAGGCTGGTTGGCCTGTTCCCAGCCTGGACCCCCCTCCTCCCGCCCACCCCGTGGCCTAGGAAATAGACGTTTCATTAGTAATTGAGCACAGTCTCTCAGACGCAGCGGGAGAGCATTTACGTAAAGGCCCAGGCGCTGTGGGCTGCGGGGAGCAGTGCCCCGACGCCTGGGAGCTCACGTTAAGGATCTGGCGGGTGTGAGGCCGTGGCCGGCGCTGGATTCAGTGCTTCCCTGGGGGTGGCCTGCGCGGCCGTGGTCGCTCTTTCTAAGAGGCCGAGCACAGGGGCCCTTGTGGGCTCTCTATCTTCCTCCCTCCTTGGCCTGAAGGAGTAGGTTAGTACCCAAGTCATAGGAAAACCAGACAAGGAAAGAAATCGCGAAGAGGTTCTTTGAGAAAACGACTTTGCGGGGCCCCCGCCGCTCACCGCGCCCTCCCCCCCAGGCCGAGCTCACCTTCTGCACCGGGGACATCATCTCCGTCCTCCGGGACATCGACGAGGACGGGTTCTACTACGTGAGTGAAGCAGCAGGGCTCACGGTTGGCGGGCGCGTCGGCTGTGCTGTCCGCTCGCTCCCTGGGGAGGGAACCAGGGGCAGACGGGCTGGGCCCCGGCGGGTCCCCACAGCGGCCGCCCCGACCAGGAGGAGGCCCTCCCTGCACTTTATTTATTTATTTTAATGTG
>NW_006294590.1:1960284-1960665 GCF_000327345.1 Myotis davidii | reverse complement strand
GGGTTCTGTATCTCGACACAACTGAAACTGATTTCTTGGTTTCCTTATTCAATATGAGTACTGTTTCTATCTGGATAAGACATAGGTCAAAAGTCCTGTCCTGGGATGTGAAAAAGGGAGGCCTCCTGGTTCATAGGTTGAGGCTCAACCACTGAGCCTCGCCGGCCGGGCCAGGGCGGCGGCTCCTTCGGTGGGGGAGGGGGCGTGAGGGAGGGGAGTAAGGGGTCTCCCTCGCCCGTCCCAGGGGGAGCTCAATGGGCAGAAAGGCCTGGTGCCGTCCAACTTCCTGGAAGAAGTGCCTGACGACGTGGAGGTCTACCTCTCAGACGCCCCGTCCCACCGCCCACAGGACACGCCCGCGCGCTCCAAGGCAAACGGGTA
>NW_006294590.1:1955415-1960134 GCF_000327345.1 Myotis davidii | reverse complement strand
CGTATATTTCACCAAAAGGGACGTTTTCCATCCCGACCGGCGGCCTCTGCTCACCAGGGGACCCCCCGGGGGACAGACGCACACCCGGCCGTGGAGAGGGCGAGGGCAAGGGCGAGGGGCTGTCCCGGCCTGAGGCTCAGGGCCGCGGTCCTCCCCAGAGAGCAGACGCCCGAGGGACGGAGGACATTCACGTGTCGCCTCATTTTGTTTTGCGTCATCGCTGCGGGTTCTCGTTCTGTTTTTATATCATATATTCTTATTCCTTCGCTCATCTGCTTGGGAACAGAAGAAGAGTGTTCATTTCACACCTTAATCAGGCAAAGTAGCCTTCACGTAAGTGAGCAGCTGAAGATACCAGGATGCCCCGAGCTGCCCAGCGGGCTCCGCGGTGGACGCCAGGGTCACGGGGCCGAGAAAGAAATATGTCCCCTGACGACCACTGGCCTCGGTTGTAAAGCAGCCGAAGGCGTGGCGGTTCCCGCGGAGGCCGGCAGGGGGCATGTTTCCCGCGAGCCCGTGTCTCCCCGCGGCTGCGTGTTGCATTGTCAGCCCCTCAGAAAAGCACAACCTCGCCAACGTGTTTACGGCAGGTTCCTTACGTAAATTTTAAATATATATATATTTTTATTGACTTCAGAGAGGAAGGGGAAAGGGAGAGAAACATCAATGATGAGAATCATGGCTGGCTGCCTCCTGCACGCCCCCTACTGGGGATCGAGCCCACAACCCAGGCACGTGCCCTGCCTGGGAATCGAACCCCGGACTCCAGTCCCCAGGCTGATGCTCAATCCACGGAGCCACACGGGCCAGGGCCCGGCAGATTTCCTTGTAAAAGTGCGGCCGGAGCTCAGGCAGCTGGGCAGTGGGCAGGCCGGCCTGGAGTCGCGTCCCACTGCCCGCACGTCGTCTCCTCCAGTCCCCACCTCCACCTGGTGCGGCCGGGCTTCTCCTCGTAGCACCCACGCCGGGGAGAGGCGCCCGGGGGCTGCCAATGCAATACCCGCTCCGAGACACGCGGCTCCGAGATGGACGGCCCGGAGCGGCCACGGTATCTTCAGTGACCCCGGGTGCTTGCCGAGGTTTCCATTAGAGTTAGACCTTGATTCTAAATCCAAGCAAGCTGAAGCCCCGTGGCTGGCCGTGGCTGCTGAATCCTGCACGCTCCCCGGAGGTCAGAGGTCAGAGGTCAGGATTGGGGGATGGCCCAGGTCCCGTCAGGCGGGGCCACGGTGCCCGTGAGCTCAGCACTTGACCGTGTGCTCACGACGGACAAGATCCCACCGAGACCCCAGTGCCGTGCAGGCCGCGCAGCGCCCACGGAGGCCTTGCCCACGGAGGCCTGGCAGCTTTCTTTGATTGCAATTAAGGTTCATTTTAGTTTTGTTTATCTTTCAACCGGTGTGCCATCCCCAACCTTCCTAACCCGGGCGCTCGGCCGACCGGGCCGTCGCTTTCAAAGACAAGACTCGCGTTGAGTGCATCCGCTTTGAGATGGGCACTCGCCAGGGTTACGTCGACGTAACTTAAAGCCCCCACCCCTCGATCGGGTCTTAATGTACCAGGAAGTGATCCCCAGCCCCGTCCTGCCCGCGTGAGGGGCACCCCGCCCGTGTCCCCGAGGCGCTGGGCGGGCTGCTCCTGGCGCCCCCACTTGAAAGAAGAAAACGCCCACTGTCCCTCCTTCCTTCGTGGGCGGGCCGGGCTGCGTGTGGCCGGGCTGGGGGGCTGGCGCTGATGCGCTCAGTAAACTGTCACACTGTACCTCCCAGGTGCCTCCTGAGGGGGCAGGCCCGGCCAGGAGAGCGCCATCCCCCACAGCCCGTCTCCACGCGGGGTCTCCTGCGCCGTCTGTGGGTACAGGTGGTCCCGGGAGAGGCAGGGGCGTGTCCTCGAGGAAGAAAAAGGGGCTGCTTTTCAAAGGCAAGAGGCTGCTGCAGAAGCTGGGCGCCGTCAAGTGACCCGGGACCACCTCCGACACGGTTTCATTCCCAGCCGGGGCTCCCGTGGCCTGCGCTCGCCCTAACCCCCCACACACAGCAGGGACCGCTCTGCCCCCCACGTCCCCCCCGAGCACCTGGGGGGACAGCGCCGGCCTCCTGGGCCTCAGGCTCCGTCGCGGCCCCTGGTCTGACGGGAGGCCCCGCTGCCCGCCCTCCGGACGGTCTCTGTGCACTTGTCCCCGCCCCCCACGCTCACCCCCCCTTCACTCTGGTCCGAGCCCCGAGCGCCTCCATGTTCTGCCTTACTCTGCACAATGGTTTGTACCGTCCAATAAACTCGCTGTGCTCCTGTGTGTGTGCCTCGTGCTCTCCCCACACGGGCAGGCTTGCAGCCACGCCCAGGCCACACCACACCACACGTGTTCTCACGCACACCTCAGCAGGCCCGGCACCCTCAGTGTCACTCGGTGGGTCTGTCCCTCTCGTGCCAGACAGACAGCAGCACACACGCGGCCACGGCCACGCACAGGCCACGGCGCGCACAGGCCACGGCCCAGCCCCACGTCAGTGCTCCACGTGACCCACACAGGCCTCCCTTGGCATTGAGCACAGACTGGCCCGTTGCCGGCGGTGCCTCCGCTGGCTGCTCTTTTGTACCCCCGTCCACTTCTGTTTTTACTCTTTATACATGCGTGCAGACCGCCTTTCTTTTGTAACCTGTGGGAGGGTGTGAGCATGTTCTGTGGTCACGGCCTGCGCGTGCGAGCAGTCGGGAGCGGCGTGTGGGTGTGCGTGTGCGGTCAGTGTCGGGTCTTTTCTAGAATAAACTGTCATTTTCCACGATGCCTGCCTCCCGCCTCCTGTGTGCTTTGGGGCGGGACTGTGTGCACGGGGCGCACTCCCCTCCCTCCCTGGAATTTGTTTCCCAAAAGAGCTCCGACATGTCCCACGCACAGGCCACGCTCAGGCCCACACGCTGGGGAACCACTCGGCGAACGCGGGAGACAACATCCGCGTCTCCGACCAGCCAGCAGGCGAAGTGCCTACGTGACCCAATAAAAGTGTGTGGGGCCCTGGCCAGTGTTGCTCAGTGGAGAGCGCGTCGGCCTGAGGACCAAAGGGTCCCGGGTTCGATTCTGGTCAAGGGCACATGCCCCAGTTGCGGGCTCGATCCCCGGTAGGGGGTGTGCAGGAAGCCGATCAATGATTCTCTCTCCCCTCTCCCTTTCTCTCCGAAATCTATTTTTTAAAAAAATAAAAATGTGTGATTTACCATCAAAAACAGATGACTCGGATAATTTAATGATGTGTGCACGACTGTGTCCTGGAAACGACTGCCTTGCCCGGGGGCTGTTAACGGGACCCGCGTCTTCCTAGTGTGAGACGGGAGCGTGGTGTGTCCACACGCCTCGCATCACCCCTCACGTGAATCATCCCTCAGTCAAGTCGACTTAAACCAAACGCGTGGCCTCCGCGTGGGGCCCCGAGAGGACCCTCCAGCAGTTTGAAAAGCTGTGCTGTGGCCTCAGTAAGAACAGACGACACTGACCCGCAGACCAGGCGACGGCACTTTAATTTGTAACAGACAGAACGACGCCGGCTGCAAAGTAACACGGCACGGACATGGGCTGCGGCCTCTCCTGCGAAGGACCCGCACATGCTTCTCTGGACAGAAACTGAAAACGTCTCAACTATCTTTTTTTGTAACTTTTAAAAAGTTTTTAAATTTTTGTTTTGTTTTGTATGTTTATTGATTTCAGAGAGGAAGGGAGAGGGAGGGAAGGAGGAAGGGAGGAAAAAAAAGCATCAGTGATGAGAGAGAATCATGGACCGGCTGCCTCCTGCACGCCCCACACTGGGGATCGAGCCCACAACCCAGGCCTGTGCCCTGACTGGGAATTGAACCGGGATCCTTCAGTCTGCAGGCCGACGCTCTATCCACTGAGCCACACTGTCCAGGGCTCCCCTCTCTTTTTTGAACCCACAGCACACAGCCCCCGTGGGAAAGCAACCTCCCCTGCCTGGCCTGGCTGGGGCTGCTGCTGGCACTGCCATCAGGAGAGAAGAGGCACCAGCCAGCCTGCCTGCCACCCGACCGGGCTGCCCGCCTCACGCCTCCCCCCCGTCCCTTCCCAACATTTCAGATACAAGGTCCACCCAAGGTCAAGTACGGCTTCCTCACTCATGAAAGCACTTCCTGATGGTTTAAGAGTCTGTTTATAACACAAAGTACTGGAACCACATTTCTCTCAAAACAAACAGAAACCCTCCCAATGCATCTGAGAGGCAAACTTACATCTAGAATCTCAGCCCCGCTGGTGGCTCAGTTGGCAGAGCCTTGTCCCCTTGTCCTGTGCACCAAAAAGTTGCGGGTTCGATCCCTGGTAGGGGCGTGTGCAGGAGGCAACCAACTGATGTCTCTCTCTCTCTCTCTCCCGCCCCCTTCTCACTAGAAAAAAAATCAATAAAAACGCGTCCTTGCGTGAGAACTAAAAACACTAATTTTTTCCTATAAAGTATCTCGGTTGGTAGTGATGTCGGAATAAAGACCCTGGACGCCCCGGCCCCTCCCAAGTCCCACCAGGACGAGAGGCTGACGGGTGAGGCGGAGCCCTCGCAGGCGCTGGGAGGCCGCTCGGCTAGAGGTAGTACAGGCGGTTGGACAGCGACAGGTTGGGCTCGCGGTGGATGCTCTGGCCGACCAGGAAGGCCAGCTTGTGCGCGTACTGGCAGGGCGCGGGCACGCGGATGACGCCCTGCGGGGAGCACAGTGTCAGGC
>NW_006294590.1:1954832-1955143 GCF_000327345.1 Myotis davidii | reverse complement strand
CGTGGTGACCCCCAGGCCCGGCCCCGTGGGACGGAGGCTCCAGAGGTGCTGGGCTCGTGTGGAGGGCTGAGTTCTGGGGGTCCCAGGGGCCCCGGGCCCACCATTCGCTGGGGCGAACCATGGCCCACGCCTCCTGCCCACACCAGGGCGCTGGGGTCTGGGGGTGGCCCAGCGTTAGCTGTCCCCCGGGTGCTCCCCATAGAACCTGCCCCGCTGCCCCACTGCACTCAGCAGAGACGCGCCTCCCGTGCCCGCACCCCCCCCATAGGATTTGGGGCGTCTTCTCGAGGGAGCGAGCGAGAGGCACTAGG
>NW_006294590.1:1954182-1954574 GCF_000327345.1 Myotis davidii | reverse complement strand
GGCTGGGCGCCCCCGAGGGCAGCAGGGCCCCGTGAGGCCTGCTCACGTGACTCCCCACGGCTGGAGCTCAGCGCTGAGCATCAGACGGGAAAGTGCTCCCCACACTCTGCGCCCAGGCCCTCTGCATCCTGGGAAGGAGCCTTTTTAAAAGAAGTTCCCTGACGTTTCCATAGGAGGACAGAAGCCGCCCTGACTTCACTCTCGCGAGGAGGGCATTCCCACGGACTATGCAGGCCCACGCTCACGGCGTCCGGCTGCACTGTGTGCGTCACATGGGCCGTGCGTGTGCATCACGTGGGCCGTGCGTGTCCCGAGTGGGGCAGCCCCGGGGCAGGGAGAGCTGTGCTTGCACAGAACCCCCCTTCTCAGTGGCGGCCGCGTCGGTGAGCCTG
>NW_006294590.1:1950987-1952916 GCF_000327345.1 Myotis davidii | reverse complement strand
CCGCGCAGCAGGCAGCACCCACCCCACTTGGCAGGGGCAGGGCCGCGCTTCAGGGCAGCTTTATGGCGACGGGGACAGGGCGGGGAGGGGCAGTGGGCACTGACCTTGCAGGCAGACCTTGAGCCCGTCCACCAGCTCCTGACCGCGGTCTTGAAACACACAGCGCGAGAACCAGCTGCGGAGGGAGCGCGGAGTCAGCCTCAGCCCGAGCCTCAGCTCTGACCTGCCCTGACCCTCTGGGTCCTGGTGCATCTCAGAGTAACAGGTGCACGACCCTGAGCCACCCCACAAACCGGGACCTTTGTCCTGAGAGGCCAATACACGCATCCGCACGGAGGCCTGTCAGCACCGCGGGGCCCGGGACACCCACGGTGACGGGGACGTCACACCCTCACTGTGTCCCCGCGACCCCCTTCGTCCCGAAAGGAGCCCGGGAACAGGTCGCTGCGTCAGACTCAGTGACACGAACCCACGGGGGCTTCCAAGCCAAGTCCGTGTCCACCTGCAGCTGCCCCAGGGCCTCAGCCTCCCGCACAGCCCAGAGGGTCCCCCTTCAACCAGACTCGGCTGTCCACGCAGCCGCGGTCTCCACCCCTGCAGCCCGAGGGCCAGGACGGGGATGGGGATGGGATGGGGAGGGAGGCTGGGCCGGGCGGGCGGGCAGCCAACAGGCGCTTCCTCCCAGCTCCCTGGCGGACTCACCGGGTCATGCCCTCGTTGATGCTGGCCACGAAGCCGGCGATGGAGCGCCGCCCGGCTGTGGTGTCGTGGTAGCAGTCGATGCCCACGATCATCACCAGCTTCAGCTGCAGGGAGACCGCCGTCAGACGCGGGCCCAGGAGGGGGGGACAGCCCACCCCGGGGGACACTCACGGGCATGTCCACCCTCCACAGCTCGCCCCCCATCTTGCAGTTCATCTGCAGGGCGATCTTGGTGGCGATGGCCATCACCGTCTGCTGCTTGCCCAGCGTCCGGGCCACCACGCACTGGCTGGGCGTCGGGCAGTCGGTGCACAGGTACTTCTTGATGGCGTCGTACTTGTCCTTCCGGTTACTCGACAGCAGGCAGACCACCTGGGGATGGCCAGGGCCTCAGCCAGGGAGTCGGGAAGCTGAGGGCGGGGCAGCCGTCAGGGCATTCCCCGCGGGATGAGTGCAGGGGCCTCTGAAGTGCCCGAGGTTCAGCTGTGCCCGGCCCCCACGGCTGTGACCTTTAAAGCTCTGGAGACCCTGGTCGTTCCGAGGACCCCCGCCCCCCGGACGCCAGGGAACAGGGACCTGGCAGCCCCGCCCCGCCTTGCGGGCACAGCCCCCTGCAGTTGGCCACCTTCTCAAGGGCGGACGCTGTGGGGCAGTTTGGGAACCTGATCAGAACCTTTGAGAGTGAACTCAGGCCTAACATCTCCAGATGCCCCTTAACCAGCGGTTGCAGGGCCCGGCTCTGGGGGCGGCTCACTATCTGGGTGTCGGAGGTGACCTTCTGCTGCAGGACCCGCAGGTAGGCCTCCGTCCTGTCGTCCACCTCGATCCTGAAGGGGATGCGGATGACCTGAGGAGGACGGACGGACGCGCAGCCCGGGAGCCCCCAGGCCCCAGCACCTGGACGCTGCGAGGGGAGTGCACCCCCCCACACACACACACACACCCTGCCTCAGACTCACACGTGTCCACATACGGGCTGTGGGCCTATATCGGCCTTTACATCACTCATGTGATGTGTTTTTTGTTAATCCTCACCCCAGGGTAGCTTCCTTGATTTTTAAAATTTTAATGTATTTATTTTTAGAGAGAGTGGGAGGGAGGGAGAGGGAGAGACATTGATTGGCTGCCTCCCACACGTGCTCCAAATGGCCCCGTGTGCCACTCTAACCACTGAGCCACGCCGGCTGGGGACTCCTGCTTCTGATACCTTCCTCCTGAGCCCCTCCC
>NW_006294590.1:1950409-1950926 GCF_000327345.1 Myotis davidii | reverse complement strand
GACCGCCTTCTTCATCTGGATGCCCATGGCCGGGGTGACCTTGAACAGGTTCTGCACCAGCGAGTTGGCCGCCTCATAGTTCCTACGCGTGTAGATCAGCAGCCAGTTGTCCAGCGGCTTCACGCTGATGAGCGGCGCGCCCCTCGTCTCCTTGGACCAGTCCGCGAACTGCGGGTTGTACTCGAACTGGGAGAGGGTGCGGACGCCTGAGTCGCGTGCCCAGCTGCTCCTCCCGGTGGAGGGCGGGGTGGCTGCAGACAGGCTCCCGCTGCCTCTCCGGACCCGGTGCCCTGGCGCATTCTCCGCGTCTCAGGGCCCAGGTGGGGCTCCCCCACGACCACGACCAACCAAGCAAAGGCGGGCGTGGCAGTGAGGCCCCTGCCGGGTTGGCTGCTCAGGCTGGGACAGCGGGCAGGGCACCAACGACGCAGCAGCCTGGCGCCAGGGCTGGGGGTGGCAGCGCCAGGTCCCCGCCTCCTGCAGGGGTGACGCGCTGGCTGCCGTGGGAACCCAGCAG
>NW_006294590.1:1949454-1950286 GCF_000327345.1 Myotis davidii | reverse complement strand
GCGGGAGGGAGCCATCACGTTAGCACGGCCCCGAGGCAGACGGACACTTGGGCTCTCCAGCCACAGGGCTCGGGGTGACCCACGAAGGCTCTGGGGAGCCCCCACCGCCCGGGACCACGGCACCTACCGTCTTCCCGCCCTGGTGGATCTTCTCGGCCTGCAGGACCCGCCCCGAGAAGGACAGCAGGTTGGAGTCGAAGCTCAGGCCCCAGTCTCGCAGCTCCCGCTGGACGTTGTCGTCTCTGTCGAGGGGATACACACGTCGCCAGGCGAGGAGACAGTGCATGGACCCCACCCTGTCCGTCCCGTCTGCCCCGGCTGAACCCTGGTGCCGACACAGAGACACAGAGCCCCCCGTGTCTGCGCTCCCCATCCCTGTCCCCGTCCCATCCACGCTCGCTCCGCCACCAGACCCCTGACTTAAAACGCCGAGGCCCAGGCTCCTCCTCAAGGAAACCAGCCCGAGGGGAGAGCAGTGCTGCCCACGCCCGTGTGCTGTCTTATTTCCTGTTCCCGACAGAAGAGCTGCAAGGCCGCGGCTACAGTGTCACTATCACCCCCCCACACACATGACCCCTGCGGCAGAGGGTCACAGTCTCCCCGCCCCCAGCTGTCCCCCTCCCCCCGCCCGGACTCACTTGTGGATGTAGTCGATGAGCCGGCCCACCTCGCGCTGCCGCTGCTCGGGCGTCAGCCTCGTGTGCACGGCCAGGTCCTTCATCACGTTGAAGTCGTTCCGCATCTTGTCCGTCAGACCTTCGAGGGGGCGGTGACGAGGGCGGGGACAGGGTCACGCCTGGTGCCTGCTGTGGGCTGGGGGCACGGGGGAGGG
>NW_006294590.1:1947586-1949023 GCF_000327345.1 Myotis davidii | reverse complement strand
CTCCTCCGTCTGCTGGTAGAGGCTGAACATGAAGTCCAGCACCGTCTCGCTGCGCAGCACCTTGTGGCTGACGTCGGTGCACAGCATGATGTTGTTCTCGTACTGCAGGATGGAGGTCGTGAAGCCCGGCCAGATCACCAACCTGCGGGCACATGTCTGTGGGCACCCGCCCGCCCGCTGAGGGCGCCCCGCTGACCCCCTCCCCCCGTGTTTTACAGGCTCCACGTGAAGACCCGGCCCTGAGACGTTCACCATGTTGAGCTGAAAGTCAGTAACTAACTTTATTTAAGTGTCCGTGTCCTGCCCGAGACGAAGCGGCCGGTCTCACCGAGAGCGTCTTGGGTTCTCGTTATCGCACCCAGCCCTGGGCGCCACCTGAGGCGCTGAGCCCTGAGGCCACGGCCCCAGCTGGCGGGCAGACCCAGCGCGTGTGAGGTGGCGGCGACACCCGTGACACCCCATGGCCGTTAAGGCCCACGGGGTCTGGGAGGTCTCCTGTGATTCGAGGCAAGTCCAAGCTTCCCCCCGCCCCCCCGGGGCACCGCTGACGCCGGCACTCAGCCCGTGAGAGAGCCAGGAGCGCCGGCCACACACACCTGTGGTTTGGGATGTCAATCGGGTCGCTTGGGTTGTAATAATTCCGTCCAATCTGCTGCAAATTCATGATCTTCAAGAGCCTGGGAGGTGAAAGGTCAGAGCAGAGGCGTGAGCATGGGGAGGAGCACCGCCCCACCCCGGAGCAGGCACAGCCCCGGAAGCTGAGAGCGGCGTTCATGACACAAGTTCAAAGCGTGTCTGAGTGTCAGCCCAGAGGGGCCGAGCCGGCAGGATGTACTGCCTGAGCTCGTGCGGTGGAGTCGGAGCCAGGGAGGAGCTGTGGCCTCGCACGCCCCGCCCCGTGCCCTCGCACCCCCCGCAGCCTCGCACCCCCCTTTTCCTCAGGAGCCGGCGGGGCCGTAGGTACCTCCTGAAGATGATGTTGTAGAACTGCAGGCAGGTGGGCGAGGTGGGCGGGAGCTCGTTGGTCAGCGTGATGGTGATCCTCACATGCTCCCCGTTCCGGGTCTGGCTGAACACCTCGGTCACCTGAGCCAGGGTGGGGGGCGCGGGGTGTGTGTGAGGGAACCGACTCCTCCAGGCCAACAGCCAGGATCCTGGAAAGCGCTCAGGCCTGGCTGCGGCCCGCCCCCCCGCCACCCTCTGACCGACCTTGTGCTGCAGCCTCTTGGGCAGGAAGAGGATGGTGCCGTCGAAGGCGTGGCACCGGCCGATCAGGTCCTCGTGCTGGAAGAGCAGGGCCGAGCGCAGGCGGCGGGCCTCCATCAGCGGGCTGTAGTCGATGTGGTACTGGTACAGCGCCCACTGCGGCCGCGACGTCAGCCGGAAGTGGTTGGTGCTCAGCCTCACGATGATGCCCGAGGAGCCTGGGAGGCGAGT
>NW_006294590.1:1946719-1946975 GCF_000327345.1 Myotis davidii | reverse complement strand
GTGTGGGGCACCCACCAGTCTTGGACTCTTTCACGTGGTCCAGGTTCTGCCTGGTGTTCACGCCGAGGTCGTGGAAATCTCGGCGGCGACCTCCTCGCTCCGACCAGAGCCAGGCAGAGGTTTAAGGCAGGCTGACCGCTCCCACCCCAGCGAGCAGGCGAGCAGCCTGGACAACTGTGGCCTCCACCAGAGCCCCTACAGGGGGTGGGGAGGGGGACGGGAAGGCAGGGGGACGGGAAAGCAGGGGCCCGAGCAG
>NW_006294590.1:1945670-1946327 GCF_000327345.1 Myotis davidii | reverse complement strand
CCCCAGGGCTGTGCGGCCCCGGCTGGGGAGAGGACGCCCCCTTGGACTCACAGGACCCACGTGGCCCTTCACTTGGGGTCTGTGCACCGGCTGCTGGCCCACGTCTTAGTCCACTCACACTCATACACACACCCACACTCACACTCACACCCACACTCACACACACCCGCACTCACACACTCACACCCCCCACACTCACACACACCCACACTCACACAGATTAGGAAAATGTAGACATCCAATTCACCTTGGTATGTGAAGAAAACTTTTTTTTTAGTGGGGGGAGGGGGGGGGAGAGAGAGAGAGAGAGAGAGAGAGAGACAGAGAGAGAGAGAGAGAGAAAGAGAGAGAGAGAGAGCTGTGGCAGACATCACCTGAGCAGCAAATGACACAGCCTGCACACACACACACACACACACACACACACACACGCTCTGCACTCGCCTTCACCTGGCGGCCTCTTCACCTTGTGACTTGGCTGTTGCTCCCACGGGTCCTCTCTGGCGTCCACGGCCGACCAAGTCCGGGTCCGACAGGGGCTGCTGGGGTCGTGGCTGGCTGAACCCTGGCTGCTGGCCCTGCAGGTCACCCCCAGGTCACACCGGAGGAGGGGGGGTCCACGCTCGCACACTCCTCCCCATCGGTCACCACATCTCG
>NW_006294590.1:1941187-1944278 GCF_000327345.1 Myotis davidii | reverse complement strand
TGCGCCCTCCCAGCGCGGGGAACAGGGCCCTTAATAAACTCCGAGTTGTGACCCGGTGCGCTCTGAGCGCCCAGCGGTAAAATGGTGGCCCTAACCTTGGGCTGGCCCTGACATCTAGAAGTTAGCTCCTCCCTCAACAGGGAAATGTAATTGGAATGTTCACCCCAACCTCCCCCAAAGGCCAGAGCATGGCAAGGCCAGGACGGCAGGCGGCTGCGTGCCTAACAGACTTAATTTTCCAAGGCGACCGACTGTGTGCTGGGTGCGTGCGCGACAAGGCGCCGGGCAGAGGGCCCGTTAACCCAGAGATGGCTCCGCCCAGCCCTGGAATCCCGGCTCCGCAGGTTCCCTAACCTGCATCTCTAATAAGTTCCACGTGATACTCATGCACGTGGCCAGGGGCCAGGTTGACAGGGGTCACTGGGCTACAGGCCGAGGTGACCTCCGCAGGGATTTGCTGCCTCACTGGGCAAAAGCACCCAGAACTAGTGCACACATTGGAAAATGGAACAGAATTCGTTGTCAGCGTGGAAGTGGGGCTGATGGTAGCTAGTGATGTGAGTAGCTAAGTCCTATGATCATCCCATAGCTTCTTTATAACAAAGTGTAGGGGGCAGTGGCAATATGGTGACCTGTGGGGACTTGTTTTCAAGCTGCACGTGTATCGCAAACATATTGGTTTTTATTCATACTTGAGAATGTATGTATTGATGGAGGTGCGGGGGGAGGCTCCCTAAAACCAGCTCCCCAAGTCCTTGTATGTGGGGGGAGGGGGGTCAAAGGAGCAGGCCAGATCTCATTGTTTCCCATAATAATTAGCTTGATTGTAAAAAAAAAAAAAAAAATCCACTGGGGCCCTCTGAACAGCACAGGTTCCCAGATCAGGCCGAATCAGTAGGTTTGGGACGAGAGCAAAGACTTTTAATGAGAGACACCACGTGATTCGTATGCTCAGAAGTTTGAGTAATTGGAGGCAAGATCAGTGATCCTGACAGTATGCCCCTGAAGCAGCGGTTCTCAGCCTTCTGGCCCTTTCATACAGTTCCTCATGTTGGGACGCAACCATAAAATTATTTTCGTTGCTACGTCATCACTGTCATGTTGCTACTGTAATGAATCGTCATGTAAATATCTGATATGCAGGATGGTCTTAGGCGACCCCTGTGAAAGGGTCATTCGACCGCCAAAGGGGTCGCGACCCACAGGTTGAGAACTGCTGCGCCTAAAGCATTAATGAGGAAAGGCAAAAGCACTTGAAGACGGGAGTAATTTGGGGCCAAGAAAAGAGGGGGCTCACAAAGCTTTGCGCTTTTTGTACAATAAAAGGCACGCTTTGGAAATGCAATAGGAACGTGAACTTCGGCAAAGAGGAGGGACGATTTCGGTGAAAAGGATGTTCTGCAGCTTGGCCAGCAGGTGGCGCCATAAAACAAGAAACAGATCTTAGGTGCAGCCCGGCCGCGGGGGTAGCAATACCCGGGGTGGACGCTAGAGGGCAGGAGCGACACTCGTTTTCTCTGCCTGACCTCCTCCTCGCTGCTGAAGACACAGGGTTCCCATCTGCAATGGACAGAACCTCAGTTTGTAGCCCTCGCCGGTCTGGCTCAGTGGGTAGAGCGTCGGCCTGCGGACTGAGGGGGTCCCAGGTTTGATTCCCGGTCACAGCGCAGGCCCGGGTTGCAGGCTCGATCCCCAGTGGGGGGCGTGCAGGAGGCAGCTGGTCCATGATTCTCTCTCATTATGGATGTTTCTATCTCTCTCTCTGAAATCAACATATATATATTAAAATCTTAGTTTCTAAAGACAGAAGATGTGATACAGCAAGATGTAGGCAATCCTCGCACCCTCATTCTTTTATTTTTATTTTTAAATGTATATATTTTTATTGATCTCAAGAGGAAGGGAGAGGGATAGAAACATCCACGATGAGAGAGATTCGCGGATCGGCTGCCTCCTGCATGTTCCCTGCTGGGGACGGAGCCCACAACCCGGGCCTGTGCCCTGACAGGGAATCGAACCTGACCTCCTGGTTCATAGGCCGATGCTCAACCACTGAGCCCCGCCGGCCGGGCCAAACACACCTTCTTATGGGAGGTGGCTGGTGCCAAAGAGACCTGAAGTCAGTACCGGGGGCGGGTGGGAGACGGGGGATGGGGCGGGGGAGGTCAGGGTGCACTGGACAGCTGGGTGTCCGGGTCACCTGGTGAGAATCAGACACAAAGTCGTCTTGAAGCTGAAAGTCCTGAAAAGCTGGTGAAACGCCACCGTGTGTAACATCGCTCCCTCGATGGCCCCCCTTTCACTTTCCTGATCCCACACGAGGGGCAGCAGCCAGTGGTTATTTGGGCTTGTGTGCGTGCATGTGTGTGCATGTGTGTTGTGTGCGCGTGTGTATATGCGTGTGCATATGTGTTGTGTGCGCGTGTGTATATGTGTGTGCACGTGTGGTGTGCGCGCATGTGTATATGTTTGCACGTGTGGTGTGTGCACGCCTGTGTGCCTGTTTTCTTTTCCTCACTGAGCTTCCCTCCCCCATCATCCCCAGTTGTTGCCATAAACCACTTCCCCTTAATGTCATCCCTAAATGGAAACAGAACAAAGAACACAGGACGAGGGGAACCAGGGAATTTTCCGAAGGCACATTTGATGTTGGAGGGTAAACAGGAAAGAGGAGCCTGGGGAGCGGGCGTCGCCGGCGGCCAGCTGTGAGCCTGCCTTCCGTTCCATTCCTGGTGGGAGGCCCAGCGCGTGTCAGATTCACTCGCCACACCAGTCAGTTCACGCAGATCCACAGAAACGGACTTAAAAAAACTTTTCCTTTTTTATTGACGTCAGAGAGGAAGGGAGAGGGAGAGAGAAACATCAATGACGAGAGAACCACGGACTGGCCGCCTCCTGCACGCCCCCCACTGGGGACCGAGCCTGCAGCCAGGGCCTGGGCCCTGACCGGGAATCAAACCGTGACCTCCTGGGTCATGGGTCGACGCTCAATCACTGAGCCACACCGGCCGGTCTCTGTGCCATTTTTTAAAAGATTGTGTTTCCTGTTTATTGTTGACCTTCATACAGATGGCCCCCCCGCCCTCCGCTC
>NW_006294590.1:1940033-1941067 GCF_000327345.1 Myotis davidii | reverse complement strand
ACCATCAATATCATCATCAACATCATCATCAACATCATCCTCATCATCATCACTAATATTTATTCAGCACTTACTATTTGCCAAGCACAGGACTAAGTCCTGTTCTTCACAGCTACTTACAAAGAGCATACTAGTATCACCCCCATTTTCTAAAATGAGGAAAAGGAGCCTCAGAGAAGCAAAGAGCTGTAAAAGGCACACCCGGATATCAAACCCATAGTGTGACCCTAAAGACACATTTGTAACCACTCCACGCTCCTGCTGCATCATCAGAACCAGAATCAGGTCTACTGGTGCCCAGGCCAGAGAAACACACCAGCTCTCACTTTGGCATGTCCCCGGCTGGTGCGTGTCCGTCCCTGGCTGGTGCGTGTCCGTCCCCGGCTGGTGCGCAGTCAGCACCCGGGCGGTGAGTGGCCATTGACACATCAGAACTGCGCTCAGATTCGGTTTTGCAAAGTGGCCTCGATTCGTCCTCGGAGCGAGGACTCCTGTCCCAGCCAGTGTGGCCCAGTGGCTAGAGCCTCCGCCTGCGGACTGAAGGGTCCTGGGTTCCATTCCCGGTCAGGGCACAGGCCCGGGTTGCGGGCTCCATTCCCAGTGGGGGGTGTGCGGGAGGCAGCTGGTCCATGATTCTCTCTCATCACTGATGTTTCTCTCTCCCTCTCCCTTCCTCTCTGAAACCAAGAAAAATATATTTAAAAACAGAAACAGTTATAACAGCAGAAGCTGTTGCCCTCCTAGGATGGGGGTGGGGGGAACCAGGGGGCAACGGTCATTGGCGCCCTCAGAAGAGGGGGTGCTGCCCAGCAGGAGCAGGTGCCCCGAAGCTGCCCCAGGGCCCAGCACCCCCCCCTCCCAGGAAGGTGCTGGGCCCGCCCCTCGGGTTGAGGAAGAACTTGCTGGAAGGAAGGCAGCGCTCTGGTCTGACCTGGGGGGATCTGTGGTCCCTGCTCTGGGGGGAGGCCTGGCTCTTCCTGGTCAAACCTTCTACAGTGAGACGCGGGCCCTGGGAGGCAGCCGTCCCCTCCCTT
>NW_006294590.1:1938846-1939117 GCF_000327345.1 Myotis davidii | reverse complement strand
AACCGAGGCACAGACCCTGCCCAGGAGGCCCGAGGCCGAGCGGGTTCCTGTTAGAGGCCCGGCGGCAGGTGGCGTGTGCGTGTGTGTGACACATGTGACGTGTGCATGTGACACAGTACGCAGGCCCATCTACTCACTCGCGATGCTCTGAGCGCCCAAAGGTCACGGCGAAGGGGGATGCCAACACCTGGGGAGCCGCGGCTGCTCCTCTGTGGCCGAGGGGGGGAGCATTTGCTGAGCAGCCCGCCCCCCCCACCCCCCCGTCTCCCGG
>NW_006294590.1:1937033-1938767 GCF_000327345.1 Myotis davidii | reverse complement strand
GGCATCGCCCATCGTCTCTCGGTTCTGTGTTCCCCGGAGGCCACGGAGTCGTGTGAATCCTCCAGGTCGGGCGGGAGGGAACCCAGAAGAGAGGGTGAGGTTCCCCACCGAACGGGGGAGGGGTCTGCCGGCCGGTGTGGCTCAGCGGCTGAGCGGGGCATCGCCCATCGTCTCTCGGTTCTGTGTTCCCCGGAGGCCACGGAGTCGTGTGAATCCTCCAGGTCGGGCGGGAGGGAACCCAGAAGAGAGGGTGAGGTTCCCCACCGAACGGGGGAGGGGTCTGCCGGCCGGTGTGGCTCAGCGGCTGAGCGGCGACCTAGGAACCAGGGGGTCAGGGTTCGATTCCCCGTCAGGGCACAGGCCTGGGTTGTGGGCTCATCCCCAGTGGGGGGCGCGCAGGAGGCAGCCGAACCATGATCCTCTCTCACCACTGATGTTTCCCAGGTGAACCGGTTAGTAACGCGGGTTTTTCCCAATAGATGGAGTCACGCGTGTGCTGATCCACATGCGATCTGATGTGTGTGCTCTTTGGTTGTATCGCTCCTTCCGATGGCCACCCGTTCCCATCGATGGCACACGCGCTCTCTGAGCGGCCCTTCAACACGTGCGAAGACGTGGAAACTGGGCCTCTGAATGTCCGGCCTCAGAACAAGGACAGTTCTATGGGACGGTCTCCACCAATCACCTGAAAGATGGGGGATGTGTAGCCAGCGATGGACATGACTCTGAATAAAGCACTTTCCATGTTTCTCTTGAAATTATCATGTTTTCTCTGATGACGAAATCTGCGTTTTTAACCGGTTGACAGCTAACCCGCTACCCCGCCCCCGGCTTAGAGGAAGCAGGACGGGCATGGGCCCAAGAGGGGGCATCACACTCACCCCCCCAAATCCCCGATGACGTCTCCCAGGACCTGAGCCCCCGTGTGCCGGGCGGTTCGGTCCTGGAAAAGGATCCAGTGTCTGGGACATTCAGGTGCCCTCTCCTGGGGGGTGGCAGCGAGAGAAACTCTGAGAAAGGGGTTGGGGGGTCCCCAGGTTAGAGAGGGAAGCTGAGCCTGCGGGGGGGCCCTCCCATAAGCCTGCCCTCACGCTGGACCCGGGCAGGGCTCCCAGGGGAGCAGACTGCCCTTGAGGGGGACTCAGCCGATCTAAACGCAAGCGAGGGGGCCTCCCCGCCCTGGGGCCTGCGGGGGGGATTAGAAAGAGAAGTTCAAAGCCAGGCGGGGCCCCTCCCCGCTCCCCCCCCCCATTTATTTTTTTAAAGGGGCCAGAACACGGCCGGTTATTATCTCCAGTTATTGCTACAAAGAATTTCGAAATTAAAAGATAAGAGCCTCAAGGAAGCTCAGCCGTGTTCATAAAAGAGGACTTGAAGCAGATGTTCGCTCTCCTGGCCGCGCGGGGAGGCCGCTGGCTGACAGCAGGGGACCCCGGGCGGGCGCCCCACCCCGAGCACCCACCGCACGGGCGGGGGGTCCGGGGGGGTGGACGGCGAGCGTGAAGGGCGGGAACGCGGCCACCATCGCAGTTGGCCAGGGAGTCCCTTCCCACTCCTGCTCCCGGGCCCTGGGGGGAGGGGGTGCCCGCGTCTGGGCACCAGACCTCAGCTAACGAGATGATTTAATTTGGGGGGACGGGGGGAATCTGCCGTCCGGAGCGTGTTGATGTCAGACAAACTGCAGGCCGGCCGTCTCCGGACGGGGAGCCGAGGCCCTGTCAGCAGCCTGACCTC
>NW_006294590.1:1933423-1936842 GCF_000327345.1 Myotis davidii | reverse complement strand
ACCCACCCCCCCCTACACGCCACGGCAGCGTCTGGATCCTCCTCTGTCCTTTTGCAGCAAAAGGGTGTGTCCCCCAATGGCTCTGAAGCCGTTTCCCTGAGTGATGGGGGGCGAGAATCACTGATCGGCTGCCTCCTGCACGCCCCCCACTGGGGATGGACCCACAGCCCGGGCCTGTGGCCCGTTTCAACCTGGATTTTGTAAGAAGAGAAACCACAGGCGACTGGACCAGCCGTAGCCTGTTAGACTCCACATATAATTACATATTGATTTTGTGATTAATCACTATGCTTTCATTACGTTCCATTTGTAACAGTGACATTGGGGGTCCCCACAGCACGAGGAGCTGTGTGAAGGGGCCGCGGCTTCGGGAAGGTTGAGAACCGCGGTACCTGGTGCGGCTGTAATAGTCACCGTGCAGCGGACGGACCCGAGATCCTCGCTCCCATCCCAGCGCTTCACGGAGCCTCAGGTACCGGCTTGTGAGTCACGCGATGAGTAACTGCTGAGCGCAGCGGGAGCCGAATGTGGAGGCGCCTTTGACGTTCACGTGAAACGCCTTCTGTACTCGTTCAGTAGACCCCTCTCCGGCCACGGGTAACGCTGGCAGCAAACCACCGTCCGCCCTGTGTTCGTAGACGCTTTGTTTCTTTGAGAGCAATCAACTTTTTAAAAAAATTTTAACAAGAATTTAAAAATATAATTACCGGCAGGATGTGTTGTGGACTCTGCCTCCATACGTACCGATCTCACGGACGTTCTCTTTATGCACCAACGCTGTCAGCCCAGAGGTCGGCAAACTGCGGCTCGCGAGCCACACGCGGCTCTTTGGCCCCTGGAGCGTGGCTCTTCCACAAAATACCGACGTCTGCGCCTGGGCCACGGAGTTTCAATCGCACTGTACGTGCGCCCGCACGTGGTATTTTGATGGTGATGGTGGTCATGGTGGTGATGGTGATAGTGATGATGATGATGACGGTAATGGTGGTGATGGTGGTGATGGTGATGGTGGTGATGGAGATGGTGGTGATGGAGATGGTGGTGATGGTGGTGATGGTGATGGTGATGGTGATGGTGGTGATGGTGATGGTGGTGATGGTGGTGATGATGATGGTGGTGATGGTGATGGTGATGGTGGTGATGATGATGGTGGTGATGATGATGGTGGTGATGGTGGTGATGATGATGGTGGTGATGGTGATGGTGATGGTGGTGATGATGATGGTGGTGATGATGATGGTGGTGATGGTGGTGATGATGATGGTGGTGATGGTGATGGTGATGGTGGTGATGATGATGGTGGTGATGATGATGGTGGTGATGGTGGTGATGATGATGGTGGTGATGGTGATGGTGATGGTGGTGATGATGATGGTGGTGATGATGATGGTGGTGATGGTGGTGATGATGATGGTGGTGATGGTGATGGTGATGGTGGTGATGATGATGGTGGTGATGATGATGGTGGTGATGGTGGTGATGATGATGGTGGTGATGGTGATGGTGATGGTGGTGATGATGATGGTGGTGATGATGATGGTGGTGATGGTGGTGATGATGATGGTGGTGATGGTGGTGATGGTGGTGATGGTGATGATGGTGATGGTAATGGTGATGGTGGTGATGGTGGTGATGGTGATGGTGGTGATGGAGATGTTGGGGATGATAGTGATGGTGGTGATGACTATGGTGATGATGGCGGTGAACACCTAGTAAAGTAGCTCTAACCATTAAAGCGTTTGCAACTATAAAAGCACTTGGAACAATGCCTCACCCAGGAAACGCTAGACGTGCATTATTTTGTCGCTTGTGGGTAATGAGTAACTCAGGTCTCTCATGGTTAAGCATCTTTCTTCTGGAGGCTGTTACTTCCATCTAAACAGCGTTTCTAACGGACAATAGACGTCATGAATCAAGGCAGGCGTCAGAGGGGAAGGCAGGAAGCCAGCGCTTCGCTCCAGCTCTCGGTGGCTGTCGGGCCTCTCGCCAGAAAAGGAACCCCGTTTTCTGTTCCGCAGGAGGATTCCCCTCTGTCTCCTTCCACGACTGTGAGGATGAGATGAAATATATCGACGAAACCCCCGGCCGCTCTGACGCATTCTGTGCGGGGCAAGCGTTACCCCTGATGCAGAGAAGTCGCTTACGCTTTCACCGAGCGAATTCATCGTCCCCTGGGCCCTCCCTGGGCATCGGAGTGATGCTTTGTCGCCCCTTTGGGGCCCACGGGAGGTGTGCAAAGGAAGACCGCCCCTTGTGGACGCGGCCCCTCCAGCCCCCAGGAGGTCTTCAAACGGTTCTTCCCCTGTAGCCACGCAGATGTGGGGAGTCCGGCGGGCGCCCCGTCTGAGAAGATGGGCCGCGCTGGGTGCAGGAGCTGGCCCTGGGATGGCTGCCAGGAGCCCTGCCAACCAGGCCCGTCGCAGGACACCCACGAGCAGGAAATACGCATCTATTGTGTGCGGCCACGGGTTCGTGCTGCTCGTTACAGCCATTGGGCTGAGCTAATACGCGTAATGGCCGGTGTGGCTCAGTGGGTAGAGCGTCGGCCTGTGGACCAAAGGGTCCCGGGTTCGATTCCTGTCAAGAGCGCGTACCTTGGTTGCAGGCTCCTCCCCAGCCCGGGCCCTGGTCAGGGTGCGTGCAGGAGGCAGCCCATCAATGTGTTTCTCTCTGTTTCTCCCTCTCTCTCTCCCACTCGCTCTAAAAATCAATGAAAAAATATCCTCGAGTGAGGATTAATATATATTAATATAGTTGGTTATGAAACTATGTGGATGAGTTGGGCGGTTGGTTAGTTACTTGATGCGTTGGGTAGTTGGTTGATGAGCTGGTTAGTTACTTGATGCGTTGGGTGGTTGGTTAGTTACCTGATGAGTTGGGTAGTTGGTTAGTTATTTGATGAGATGGGTAGTTGGTTGATGAGCTGGTTAGTTACCTGATGAGTTGGGCAGTTGGTTGAGGAGCTGGTTCGTTGGATGCAGATGGGGCTGCCGACTGTCCCAGGTGAGACTAATTCTGGGCTCTGGCTTTCCTGACTAACCGCAGTTTTGGAGCCTCTTTGCCGAGCGTGTGCACCTGTGTGTGTCCCGGGAGCGTGAGCGCTGGTGGCCTCCTGGCCCTGCCCCCCGTCTCCATCGGGGTGAGGACACGCGACCTTCACCTCCACACGCGGGACCCAACACGCACCTGTGCAAGCCCCGCCGCCCCGTCTGCAGGGACAGAGGGGACATTGTCAGAAACGTGTTCCAATGGCTGAGAGCGACGCATAGAACAAACGCCCACAAAAGCATCTAAAAATGAGGTTTCTGACAAAAACGTCAGCATGACTTTGGATAGAAACGAAAGACGCCTCTTCCCAGAGGCCTCACGAGTCAACTCGGCGCCTCGTGATGGACGGGACGCCGGCGCCCGGAGAGGGA
>NW_006294590.1:1931482-1932579 GCF_000327345.1 Myotis davidii | reverse complement strand
TTCCCCGGGAGGGAGGCTCCCAAAGCACAAGACCAAGACCCGGAGCCCCCACGCGACTCTCCCCTCCGCCGGACGGGCCTCTGGGCGTCTCTCACACGCGGCCTCTCGGCTCAGGGGCTCAGGCTGCGGGGCCGGGGCCCAGCCCGGGACTAGACCTGCCCCCCAAGACGGAGAGCAGGAGTGAGTGCGGACCAGGCCCCGCTCTCCACGCCCTTCCTGACGGACTGGGTGCGCGCACGCACATGTGTTTGCATGTATTTGTGTGTCCCTGTGTGTCCACACATGTGCGTACACACGTGTATTTTGTATATACACGCGTATGTGTGTTTGTGTCTTTGTGTGTGCGTCTCATTTTGTACATGTGTGTGCACGTGTGCCTGTCTGTGCATGTGCACACATGTATGCGTGGGTCTTTGTGCATGTGCGTCTGTGTATGTGCACATGTGTATGCGTGAGTCTGTGTGTCTGTGCATGTGCACACATGCATGTGTGAGTGTGTGCATGTCTGTGCATGTGCACACATGCATGTGTGAGTCTTTGTGCGTGTGTGTCTGTGCGTGTGCACGCACGTGTGCATGAGTCTCTGGCATGTGTGTGTGTGGCTCATGCCTGTGACAGTCTGCACACGCCTCTCCCGGGCAGAGCCGAACTCTGCAGGCCTCCGTGGGCCACACAAAAGCATCTCTGCTCCGCCCCCCATCCCTGAGCGAGCCGGCCCTTCTGCTCTCTTTGTTGAAAAGGGGGGTAGCGGGGGGCGGGGGGAGATCATACTTAAGCAAAAGTCAGCTCCAGCCGGGACTGTGCCAACAACGTTAACCAACTTCTGGTCGGGCCTTTGAAGCCGGCGGGGGGCGGCGTGCTGCGGTGCGAGGAAGAACCGACTTTAAGAGATTTCTTTTCATCCCTTTAACGCAATGAAAGATTAATGGCCCTGTTGTTTTTGTTTCTGCTCCTCCGTGCCCCCGCCCCCGCCCTGGAAGCTGAAGACCCTGCCCCCCGGTTTCTGGATCGTCGGGTTTTGTGAATGTCAGCCTTCCCCCCTCGCCACCCTCTGCGCTCTGCTCCAGGCGGGACCCCCTACCCCAGGCCCAGGGCCC
>NW_006294590.1:1929018-1930770 GCF_000327345.1 Myotis davidii | reverse complement strand
GAACCCGCCCCACCCCTCACCCGGGGCTGGGGGTTGATTTCCGCTGGAAGATCCCGTGTGGAGGGTCCCGGCCCATCTCAGGCGCCTGCCCCGGGCTGGTCAGCGTTGGCCGCACGCACCGGCCCAGGGAACGTGCTGGTCGGAGGCAACAAAACTGAGACACGAAGTGGTTCTGGGGGCACTGGGACTCTTCCCTCCCTCGCCCAGCCCTTCCCCAGACTGGAGCTGGGTCGTGGTTGAGGAACCCGCCCCACCCCCGTCGTCCGCTACTTAATGGCAAGTCCATCCCTCCGCTGCCTGGGCCGAAAATGTAGAGCAGGCTGTCCCGCCGGCGGGGCCCAGGGATTTCTAAAACACGGGACACCCACGCCCGGCCGGCGGGGCCCAGGGGCTGAGCGTCGACCTGTGAACCAGGAGGTCAGGGTTCGATTCCCAGTCAGGGCCCAGGCCCGGGTTGCGGGCTCGATCCCCAGTGGGCGGCGCGCAGGAGGCGGCCGATCCATGACTCTCTCTCATCATGGATGTTTCTATCTCCCCCTCTCCCTTCCTCTCTGAAATCAATAAAAACATGTTTAAAAATAAAACAAGCAGCCTTAACCGGTTTGGCTCAGTGGATAGAGCGCCGGCCTGCGGACTGAAGGGTCCCGGGTTCGAGTCCGGTCGGGGGCATGGACCCAGCATCCAGCGCCCGGGGAGCCTTTCCCCAGACACCGCGCTGCACAGGTGTGCGCAGTCAGAGTGGGAGCTAACGCAGGCTGATGGTTGGTGAGCTCGGTAGCTGGTAGGTGAGCTGGTTAATTGTTTGATGAGCTGGTTAGTTGGTTGATGAGCCTGGTAGCTGGTAGTTGAGCTGGTTAATTGTTTGATGAGCTGGTTAGTTGGTTGATGAGCCTGGTAGCTGGTAGTTGAGCCAAACCGGTTTCGGCTTGATTATATTTTAGAAAGATGATTTTTTAATTGGATAGGTGATAGATCAAATGGGGTGAACAGTAGAGAGACCAATTAGGAAGCTGGGTAGCTCTTTGATGAGCTGGTTAGTTGTTAGACGGAACTGAAGGAAGCTGTGGTCCTCGAACTCAAAAGGGCGGATGTAGCCCTAACCAGTGTGGCTCAGTGGATAGAGCGTCGGCCTGCGGACTGAAGGGTCCCAGGTTCGATTCCGGTCAAGGGCATGTACCTGGGTTGCGGGCACATCCCCAGTGGGAGGTGTGCAGGAGGCAGCTGATCGATGTTTCTCTCTATCCTTCCCCCTTCCTCTCTGTAAAAAATCAATAAAATATATATTTTTTAAAAAAGGGCGGATGTAGAGAATGCACAATCTCTCCCACTTTAGACCCTGAGAAACATTTTATGAGCAAAGTTAACGGAGGAAGCAACATGTCTAGTGAATAATAACGTCGGGCCATGTGCCTTTATAAAGAGAAAGAGAGAAAAGGCAGAGAGACAGCAAGACAGAGGGAGGGAGGGAGATGAAAGCCGCTCAGCTGGTCCCAGGACCTGCGGGGACACTCCGGCCTCTGGGGGACCCTGAGGGGATCCCTGCTCTAAAACTTTCCAAATTAAAGCGTTTGACAGGCGGCCCTCTCTCCCCAGTCTTGCCTCGGCCTGTTGTCAGAGGGGATTGTGGGTTCCATCCCCCGCCCCTCCCCACCCCTGGGCAGCAGGCCCTGGACGGCTCTGTTTTCTTTAATCCTGTTCTCTCCACTGAGTTCTTAACACACTTTCCCCAAACGTGCAGGTGACGTGGGCCCC
>NW_006294590.1:1924143-1925388 GCF_000327345.1 Myotis davidii | reverse complement strand
GAGAGGGAGAGAGAGAGAGAGGGAGAGAGAGAGAGAGGGAGAGAGAGAGAGGGAGGGAGACATCAGAGATGAGAGAGAATCCTGGATCAGCCGCCTCCTGCATCCCCCCCACTGGGGATGGAGCCCACGACCCGGGCCTGGGCCCTGACGGGGAATCGAACCCTGACCTCCTGGCTCCTGGGTTCTTGTTACTGTTTCCTCCTGGAGGGGATGAGGGGTTCTGGTGCCAGATGGTGTCCCTGCCCCCCCCCCTGCCCTTGCCGGCGAGAGGAGTCGTTATTCCCGCTCGGTGTGGCTCTGCCCGGCTCCCGGGGCCAGCTGGACACAGAGGCCACCTTTGCTCTGATGAGCTGCTTCCCTCCCGGGGACACCCAACCTGAGGCGGGCGGAGGGCAGGGCCATGGGGCGACTCAATTCGGGGGGAGGGGGGCATCCGGCTTTTCCAGTGGCCTCCAGGACTCCACGTGTCCCCCTGGGTGGGCGAAGGTGGGCTTTCGAAGCAGGGCTGTGGGTTAGAGGCGGACAGAGGTTGCCCACCGGTGAGGCGAGAAGTTGGGTCTCGCTGGGTGTCTGGCCGAGCAGGGCGGTGGGCTAGAGTGTCCCCCCAAATTCACCTGCTGGAGTCCCCACCCCCAGCCCCCCCGAAGGCAGCCCTACTTGGAACAGGTTTGTAAGGAGGCGATTCAGTTAGAAGGAGCCATTTGGGTGTCCCCGTGAGGAGAGGGACAGACAGGAGGACACGCACGCACAGAGGGACGGCCGACTGCACGCCCAGGAGAGGGGCCTCAGCCGACACCGCACCTGCCGACACCGCCATCCTGGACGTCCAGCCCCAGGCCCCTGAGCCCGTGCGTTTCTGTGGCCAGAGCCCCTCCCCCGCCCCATCGGGGGGTTCTTGTTGTAGCAGCCGAGCTGGAAGCATTGAACTCTCCATTCACCCGCATTCCCACTGAAGACCGCGGACGGCCTTTCACCCCCGAGGCCCCGTGGGAACCTGTCACGCGACCGTGAAATGATCCCCGTGAACCCTGTGCCCACGCACAGCAGCTGCTGAAATCCCCGCAAAGCAGCCGACGGGCACCCGGCCTCGGAGGCCACGGGCCCCGACGTGGAGCCTCCGTGGTCAGCGAGGGGTGCAGGGAGAGCCCGGCCGTCAGGACGCTGGGAAGCGGGTGGGGAGCGGGTTTGGCTTATGACGTAAAAACAAACTCCCCACCTGGGTGCCTGCCTGCGGCTCGGCTCGAG
>NW_006294590.1:1921596-1922686 GCF_000327345.1 Myotis davidii | reverse complement strand
GTCTTTTCCTCTGTACTCTGATGCTGAATTGGCAGCACCAGTACTTTCTTTTTTTTTCAAGATACGTTTTTATTTAGAGAGAGAGGAAGGGAGAGGGAGAGGGAGATAGAAACATCAATGATGAGAGAGAAACATCCATCAGCTGCCTCCTGCCCACCCGCCACCGGGGATGTGCCCAAAACCAAGGTACACGCCCTTGACCGGAATTGAGCCCGGGACCCTTCAGTCCGCAGGCCGACGCTCCATCCACTGAGCCACACCGGCCAGGGCACCTTCTTATCCTATTTTTTAAAATGTATGTTCATATTGATGCCAGCGAGGAAGGGAGAGGAAGAGAGAGAGGAGCATCTATGATGAGAGAGAATCATCGATCGGCTGCCTCCTGCACGCCCCCCCGCCCCCGGGGATGGAGCCCGCCACCCGGGCACATGCCCTTGACCGGGAATTGAACCCTGACCCCCTTGGTGCTCAGGCCAACTCTCTATCCACAGAGCCACCTGCGAGCCGGGGCGGGGGCCTAATGAGCAGGTGGAGCTGGCTGTTGGGGAGCCTTCCTGCCGCCTGTTTAGCTTCCCGGGTTGGGAACCGGGTGCCTGGCCTGGACCCCGTGGCCTCCTGCTCCGTCCTCAGTGGCTCGGAGCTCACACCCTTGTTACTGATTGATTTTTAAGATGTTTGTGTTGGCTTTTAGAGACAGAGAGACAGGGACGAGGGAGAATCACGGACCGGCTGCCTCTTGCACGCCCCCGACCTGTGGGGACGGAGCCTGCCACCCGGGCCTGCGCCCTGACGGGGAGTGGAGCCCTGACCTCCTGGTTCTTGGGTGGGTGCTCAACCACTGAGCCACACCGGCCGGGCCAGGGTATCCATTTTTTGTCGATATACAGTGGGGCCTTGACTTACGAGTTTAATTCGTTTGGAGACCGAGTTCGTTAAGGAGCTCGTTAACTCAGATTACTCTATCAACTCATTGCAAAACATCGGCCGAGAGACAGCTGGTCCTCAAAAAACTCGTTAGTGGGGACACTCTTAAGTCAAAGCCCCACTGTATATATAGATATATATTGGGGGGGGGGGTTACCCATTTCTT
>NW_006294590.1:1920342-1921378 GCF_000327345.1 Myotis davidii | reverse complement strand
GGTCCATGATTCTCCCTCATCAGCGATGTCTCTCTCTCTCTCCCTCTCCCCTCCTCTCTGAAATCAATAAAATATATTTTTTAAAAAAAGAAAAACGTGGTCACTTAAATTAGAAAGACCCCCCCCCAGCCTGCCAGGTCTCTGGGGGATTGAAGGCTTGTTAACTCAAATTACTCTATCAACTAATGCAAAAAATCGGCCGAGAGACAGCTGGTATCTCAAAAAACTCGTTAGTGGGGACACTCGTAAGTCAAGGCCCCACTGTATATATAGATATATATTGGGGGGGGGGGTTACCCATTTCTTAATAACTATGAGATTGTAAAAAGTTTTTCAAAAAAAGAAAAATCTGGCCCCGGCCGGTTTCGCTCAGTGGCTAGAGCGTCAGCCTGCAGACTGAAGGGTCGGGGGTTGGATTCCCGGTCGGTCAGGGCACAGGCCCGGGTGGCAGGCTCCATCCCCACGGTAGGGGGCGAGCAGGAGGCAGCCGGTCCATGATTCTCCCTCATCAGCGATGTTTCTCTCTCTCTCTCTCTCCGTCTCCCTTCTTCTCTGAATCAATAAAAATATATTTAATTAAAAAAGAAAGAAAGAGAAAGACGTCTCCTGCTTCGGCCCCCCCTCAAGGAGGCACCGAGATAGGACGGGCTTGGCCGCTGGCTCCGGCGTCTCGGTCCTGGCCGAGCGCCAGGACGTGTTTTGACACGACTCCCCCCTAATGTCTCACCGACGTGTCTCTGCGGGGAAACCCAACCCGTGTGTTTCTCCCCTTGAACTTGGCAAGTGCCGCCGGGACGCGCCATTTGATGGGGGGCAGGGGGGGGCACGGGACCCTGTTTACGAGGCCTTTGCAACCGGGTGCCCCTGGAAGCAGGAGCCAGGTTTCCCCAGGCGTGAACCAGCCCAGCTCACACGGTGTCCCCGAGAGCCCGGCAACCAGGCTGGGGCCTCCGGTGGCTCCAGACCCGTCCGTGCATTTCACAGCCCGCCTCCTGGGCCACCCGGTTCCTGGGGGCGGTCCTCTGGGGAGAGGCGG
>NW_006294590.1:1916045-1919929 GCF_000327345.1 Myotis davidii | reverse complement strand
CAGGACGGGAAGCGGGAGATGGGCACCGTGGGGGGGGGGGTTCCCGCTCTATCCCTTTGTGAGTGTCATGTAAGCGCTCACCTCCTGCCCTGACTGGGAATGGAACCGTGACCTCCTGGCTCATAGGGGGCCGCTCAACCGCAGCCACCGGCCGGCTGTAAAGGTCTTATTGGACGCGTTCCCTCGCTCATTTCCTTTTTCTCTGGTGCGTTCTTTACCCGAGGATGTTCTCTCTGCATTGCTGCTGCAGTATTGCGTTGTGTTTATGTTATCTTACTACTAGAGGCCCGGTGCACGAATTCATGCACAGGCGGGGTCCCTCGGCCTGGCCTGCGATCAGAGCGGATCCGGGTGATTGGTGCCGGCTGGCCGGCGGGAGGGTCCGAGGGAGGTTGGCTGTGGGACCGCACTGACCACCAGGGGGCAGCTCCTGCATCGAGTGTCTTCCCCCTGGTGGCCAGTGTGTGTCATAACGTCGCTTAGGCTTTTATATATATAGGTTATTTTTTTTCATCCTCACCCGAGGATATTTTTCCATTGATTTTAGAGAGAGTGGAAGAGAGAGGGAGAGACAGAGAGAAACATCGATGTGAGGGAAACACATCGATTGGTTGCCTCCTGCACGCCCCCCAACCAGAACCTGGGCCGGGGAGGAGCCTGCAACCAAGGCACGTGCCCTTGACCGGAATCGAACCCGGCACCTTTGGGTCCGCAGGCTGACATTCTATCCACCGAGCCAAACCGGCCAGGGCTCACATTGTATTGATTTAAAAACATAACATGGTTGCAACCACCATACCCAGAGCAAAATGACGAATTTTATAACCGACTTTTTCTCTATCCTTCTCATTAGGGCAAATTAGAATCACACGTTCTCCCTACAGCTCTCACGCTTCCTTCTCTCTGTGCCACGTGTGGACGGGCAGGTTGGCACTGATTTTCCCAATACATAGAGAAAGTCTCTTAAAGAAAAAAAATAGCAACAAAGTTTCGGCTGCATTTAGCTCAGACTGGGCCACCCGGGTGATGTGGACACAATGTTACAACCTCAGGGCCACGGGGGTGATGTGGACACAATGTTACAACCTCAGGGCCACCGGGTGATGTGGACACAATGTTACAACCTCAGGGCCACCGGGTGATGTGGACACAATGTTACAACCTCAGGGCCACGGGGGTGATGTGGACACAATGTTACAACCTCAGGGCCACGGGGGTGATGTGGACACAATGTTACAACCTCAGGGCCACGGGGGTGATGTGGACACAATGTTACAACCTCAGGGCCACGGGGGTGATGTGGACACAATGTTACAACCTCAGGGCCACGGGGGTGATGTGGACACAATGTTACAACCTCAGGGCCACGGGGGTGATGTGGACACAATGTTACAACCTCAGGGCCACGGGGGTGATGTGGACACAATGTTACAACCTCAGGGCCACGGGGGTGATGTGGACACAATGTTACAACCTCAGGGCCACGGGGGTGATGTGGACACAATGTTACAACCTCAGGGCCACGGGGGTGATGTGGACACAATGTTACAACCTCAGGGCCACGGGGGTGATGTGGACACAATGTTACAACCTCAGGGCCACGGGGGTGATGTGGACACAATGTTACAACCTCAGGGCCACGGGGGTGATGTGGACACAATGTTACAACCTCAGGGCCACGGGGGTGATGTGGACACAATGTTACAACCTCAGGGCCACGGGGGTGATGTGGACACAATGTTACAACCTCAGGGCCACGGGGGTGATGTGGACACAATGTTACAACCTCAGGGCCACGGGGATGATGTGGATACAATGTTACAACTTCAGTAGCGGTGCCTCCCCTGAGCTGCAGAAAGAAGAGCAGGCTGTTAATGAACCATGTGTTCAGGCCCCGGGGGCCCCAGGTGCGGCCCTGCTGGGGGGAGGGGGCGGGGGACAGTGGCACCAGCCCCAGGAGCTTGTCACTGGGGATCAAAGGCGGCACCTGCACCTCATAATCACTTCGCCCCCTTTCAAGGCGGACGCTGATTTACCGCCTGTCAGGGCCCATCACTTTGTAGTTCCGCCTCAGACACGGAGATGTTGTCAGGGTAGGTTCCAAGGTGGCGTTCTGTGTGGTTTTTTTATTTTATTTTTTATTTTCAGGGCAAATCTTCCCTAACGTGCCCCACGGTGCTCCTCAGAGCAGATGTTCGAGGGACCGCCTGTGGTCAGGGACCGGCTGCGAGCCTTTGGTCCTGGTCCCGGATCCGAGGCCACCGCCCTCAGGTCCTTGTGGGTGGGATGGACGGAGGTGGGTGTGTTTCAAGGTTGGTCCGCGGGAGCCCTTTCTTTCTTTCTTTTTAAATATATTTTTATTGGTTTCAGAGAGGAAGGGAGAGGGAGAGAGAGAGAAACACCAATGATGAGAGAGGATCATGGATCGGCTGCAGCCTGCACGCCCCCCCCACTGGGGATGGAGCCCGCAACCCGGGCCTGTGTCCTGACCTCCTGGTTCATAGGTCGATGCTCAACCCCTGAGCCCCGCCGGCCGGGCCTAACTTTTAAGTCTTGATGCGGCTCCTAAAATCCACTGTCCACCTGTCTGTGACCCGGGGGTGTGGGTGGGGGGGGGACCCCAATGTCCAGGAGTCTCTGCTGAGGCCCGAGCTCCCCCGGGCAGAGAGGGGCCGGCTGACCTCCCCTGACCTCTGTGGGCAAGGTCACTGCTTCCTCTGCAGAACCACCGACACCCACCCAGACCCGGGCCGGCTCTCGTGTTTGCCGACGCCGCGCTTTCCTCGGGACCGAAGTCGAAGCCACACACCTGCCCTGGGAAGCGGCCGACTTTAGAGCTGAGGGTTTGGGGTCGGACCCCAGCTTCGGGGCTCCCAGCCCTGCTCTGACTGTGGTTGCTCACCCTCACCCCAGGGCATTCCCCCCATTGATCTTTGGGGAGAGGGGAAGGCGGGGGGCGGGGGGTGGAGACACACAGAGAGGAGGCACATCGATGGGTTGCCCCCACTCGGCCCGACCTGGCCCAGGGGTCGAGCCTGCAACTGAGGTACGTGCCCTGGACCGGAATCGAACCCCGGACCCTTCGGTCCACAGTCCCGCTCTATGTCCACTGAGCCACACCAGCTAAGGCCCTTGTAGGTAGTTAAATGCACTTTTCTCGTTTGTTTTTAATGCATGGAAGGCTAGTCTGCATTTGACCTTAAATTACTTTGCCTGTGGAACTGGACCCCAAGCAGCTGCCCCCTCAAACCTCCCCTCGCCCACCCCCGTCCTGCCAGACATTCATTCACAGGCCCGACAGGTGGCGCCCAGCCCCTCTGCCCAGCTCTGGTGCTGTTAGGGTGAGGGTGGTCTCAGGCACCAGCCTTAATTCCTAAACACCCTGCTCAGAGCCCGGCCCACGTGGCCCATGGGTTGAGCATCGACCTAGGAACCAGGAGGTCCTGGTTCAATCCTGGTCAGGGCACAGGCCCCAGTTGCGGGCTCCATCCCCAGTGTGGGGGTGTGCAGGAGGCAGCCAGCCCATGATTCTCTCTCATCACGGATGTTTCTCTCTCTCTCCCTCTCCCTCCTGCTCTGAAATCGATATAAAATATACATATTAAAGTTAAATAAAAGACAGTGCCCCTCCCTCAGGCTCTGCCCATCTGCCAGGTCCCGGGGATGAGCCGTGACCTCTATGGATGAGCTGTGACCTCTAGCGGAGACCATACTCAGCCTTCGCTGGGAACTCGGACAGAGCGAGAAAGTTTCCTCTGTTCCCTCTCAGCGCACAGGGACCAGCAGCAAGCGGAAGAACATCGTTTATCTTCAATAAAATACAGGAGCACGAAAATATCGTATCATCCAGCGCACAGGCACCAGCAGGCCCACGGCCGGCCGAC
>NW_006294590.1:1914945-1916026 GCF_000327345.1 Myotis davidii | reverse complement strand
GGGGGAGGGGCGGGAGGGGCGGGAGCTCGCCCTGGGCCCAGGGCTCCAGGCCCCTCAGGGAAGCCATTTGGGTCACAATAGAGAGCCAATCAGCCCTCGGGCGACTTTGAATGGCCCCCCCTCCCCCGCCCCTCCCTCCCAGGTGACCCTTCCCCCCATCCCCGCATCCTCAACCAGGACCTCACAACTCCACCTCGAAGAGGTCCTGCGGCCCAGCCGGTGGTTGAGCCTCAACCTATGAACCAGGAGGTCATGGTTTGATTCCTGGTCAGGGCACAGGCCCCAGTTGCGGGCTCCATCCCCAGTGTGGGGGTGTGCAGGAGGCAGCCAGCCCATGATTCTCTCTCATCACGGATGTTTCTCTCTCTCTCTCCCTCTCCCTCCTGCTCTGAAATCGATATAAAATATACATATTAAAGTTAAATAAAAGACAGTGCCCCTCCCTCAGGCTCTGCCCATCTGCCAGGTCCCGGGGATGAGCCGTGACCTCTATGGATGAGCTGTGACCTCTAGCGGAGACCATACTCAGCCTTCGCTGGGAACTCGGACAGAGCGAGAAAGTTTCCTCTGTTCCCTCTCAGCGCACAGGGACCAGCAGCAAGCGGAAGAACATCGTTTATCTTCAATAAAATACAGGAGCACGAAAATATCGTATCATCCAGCGCACAGGCCGGGCGGAGGGCGTCTGAGGCCTGGGCCCCTCGCCCCTTTGTGGGGAGGTTTCCTGTATGGTCTTCATCCACGGCTCCTCCCCGATGCTCAGGGGACGAGGAGGAGAAAACGCTGTCCCAATGGCCCCGGTGGGCCCGGCCCAGGTGAGGTCGGGTGGAAGTTTCTGTCCCGGAGAGAGACGGTGTGTGGGGGGCAGATGCCCAACCCACCGGGCGTGCTGGGCCTCAGGCTTCCTCTCTCTCCCTGTGGGCGCAGAAGTGGCTGCCCTCCTGGGGGACCCCCCCTGCCCCCCCACACCCACTCCCCCTCGCTCTCTGCAGCCCACCACAGAGCGGCCTTTTCATCGGCAAACAAGTCCTCTGGGCTCGGGTTTGTCTAAGGCGAGTGGAGCCAAGGCAAACACACGCTC
>NW_006294590.1:1914070-1914720 GCF_000327345.1 Myotis davidii | reverse complement strand
GCGGCGAACCCACTACTTAACCACAAATTACTTACAAAGAGGCGACTTCCCCGGGGAGCCCTCCTTCCCTGCAAACAAACCCACCCCCCTGCCCCAGCCTGGACTCCCAGGGCAGCCGGCCCTCCTGAATCTCAGGGTGAAAACGTTTATGAGCCCAGCCCGTGTGGCTCAGTGGTTGAGCGTCGACTTGGGAACCCAGAGGTCCCGGGTTCGATTCCCGGTCAAGGGCACCTGCCTGGGTTTCGGGCTCCATCCCCAGTAGGGGGCGTGCAGGAGGCAGCCCATCCATGGCTCCCTCTCATCATGGATGTTTCTTTCTCTCTCCCTTCCTCCCAGAAATCAATAAAAACATATTTTAAAAAAACAACCCCCCCCCAAATACCGGTTTATTATTAGTATTATCATTATTACTTTTTAAACTTTTATTAAAAAACAAAAACCAAACCAACAACAAACCAACCAACAACCAGCCAACCAACCAACCAAGAAAAGCACCCGTTTGGCTCCGCCGGCCACCGTCTCCCCGGGGGAAAGTGTCCTGGCTTTTTTTGTGGGTTTTTTGTTTTGTTTTGTTTTGTTTTGTGTTTTTCTGGCCGGTTCACACGCAGGCGGGCGGCTGTGCGGGCAGCTCGTACTTGCCGGGGTGCGCC
>NW_006294590.1:1913065-1913725 GCF_000327345.1 Myotis davidii | reverse complement strand
CACGCCGATGCGCACCATCAGCTTCTCCAGCTTGTCCGTGTTCTCCCCGCCCGTCTTCATCACCCGCCGGATGTGGAACAGCGCCGCGAAGCCGGACAGCAGGAAGGACGTGCCCAGGACCAGGTAGCAGGCCAGGGGCACGAGCACGAAGCCCGTGAGCGCGTGCACGTCCATGCTGCCCACGTAGCAGACGCCCGTGAGCTCGTCGCCCGCCACGCGGCGCATCACCAGGATCAGGATGGTCTTGACGGCGGGGATGGCCCAGGCCGCCAGGTGGAAGTAGCTGCTGTGCGCCTCGATGGCCTCGTGCCCCCACTTCTTGCCCGCGGCCAGGAACCAGGTGAGCGTCAGGACGACCCACCAGAGCGAGCTGGCCATGCCGAAGTAGTAGAGCACCAGGAAGACCAGGGTGCAGCCCGTGCTCTCCAGCCCCTCCTGGATCACGTACAGCTGCCCGCTGTCCCGGTCGCACGCGATGCTCTCCGCGCCCGCGAACAGGCGGATGATGTAGCCGAGCGAGGACACGCAGTAGCACATGGAGAGGAAGATGATGGGGCGCTCCGGGTAGCGGAAGCGCTCGGGGTCGATGAGGAAGGTGAGCACGGTGAAGGCGCTGGACAGAAAGCAGAGCACCGACCAGACGGCCAGCCAGACCACGGT
>NW_006294590.1:1905020-1910597 GCF_000327345.1 Myotis davidii | reverse complement strand
GGAGGGAGGTCCGAGGAGCCGGCCCTGTGCTCCTGGCCTCCTCGCCCTCCTCCACCCTCAGGCGCCTGGACAGGTGTGCAGACCCCGGGGGTCGGGCTGAGCCCCCAGAGGCCAGGTGTCCCCAGGAGCCCCCTCCTGGGAAGGAGAAGCCACTGCCTGGCGCTCCTCCTTCTGGGAAGCTGTGCCCGCTGCGGCGACGGGGGCGCTGCCGCTGGGAAGGCTGATCAGCATTGACTGGCTCTTATTTCAAACAAATCAGAGGGTTTTACATCTTTAAGAAACGGGAGACCTCACATCCACTCATCCTTCCTTCCTTCCTTCCAACCATCCATCCAACCATCCATCCGTCCATCCAACCACCCGTCCATCCATCATCCATCCATCCATCATCCACCCATCCATCCATCCATCATCCATCCATCATCCATCTATCCATCATCCACCCATTTATCCATCTATCCATCCATCATCCATCCATCCATCATCCATCCATCATCCATCTATCCATCATCCACCCATTTATCCATCTATCCATCCATCATCCATCCATCCATCATCCATCCATCATCCATCTATCCATCATCCACCCATTTATCCATCTATCCATCCATCATCCATCCATCCATCATCCATCCATCATCCATCTATCCATCATCCACCCATTTATCCATCTATCCATCCATCATCCATCCATCCATCATCCATCCATCATCCATCTATCCATCATCCACCCATTTATCCATCTATCCATCCATCATCCATCCATCCATCATCCATCCATCATCCATCTATCCATCATCCACCCATTTATCCATCTATCCATCCATCATCCATCCATCCATCATCCATCCATCATCCATCTATCCATCATCCACCCATTTATCCATCTATCCATCCATCATCCATCCATCCATCATCCATCCATCATCCATCTATCCATCATCCACCCATTTATCCATCTATCCATCCATCATCCATCCATCCATCATCCATCCATCATCCATCTATCCATCATCCACCCATTTATCCATCTATCCATCCATCATCCATCCATCCATCATCCATCCATCATCCATCTATCCATCATCCACCCATTTATCCATCTATCCATCCATCATCCATCCATCCATCATCCATCCATCATCCATCTATCCATCATCCACCCATTTATCCATCTATCCATCCATCATCCATCCATCCATCATCCATCCATCATCCATCTATCCATCATCCACCCATTTATCCATCTATCCATCCATCATCCATCCATCCATCATCCATCCATCATCCATCTATCCATCATCCACCCATTTATCCATCTATCCATCCATCATCCATCCATCCATCATCCATCCATCATCCATCTATCCATCATCCACCCATTTATCCATCTATCCATCCATCATCCATCCATCCATCATCCATCCATCATCCATCTATCCATCATCCACCCATTTATCCATCTATCCATCCATCATCCATCCATCCATCATCCATCCATCATCCATCTATCCATCATCCACCCATTTATCCATCTATCCATCCATCATCCATCCATCCATCATCCATCCATCATCCATCTATCCATCATCCACCCATTTATCCATCTATCCATCCATCATCCATCCATCCATCATCCATCCATCATCCATCTATCCATCATCCACCCATTTATCCATCTATCCATCCATCATCCATCCATCCATCATCCATCCATCATCCATCTATCCATCATCCACCCATTTATCCATCTATCCATCCATCATCCATCCATCCATCATCCATCCATCATCCATCTATCCATCATCCACCCATTTATCCATCTATCCATCCATCATCCATCCATCCATCATCCATCCATCATCCATCTATCCATCATCCACCCATTTATCCATCTATCCATCCATCATCCATCCATCCATCATCCATCCATCATCCATCTATCCATCATCCACCCATTTATCCATCTATCCATCCATCATCCATCCATCCATCATCCATCCATCATCCATCTATCCATCATCCACCCATTTATCCATCTATCCATCCATCATCCATCCATCCATCATCCATCCATCATCCATCTATCCATCATCCACCCATTTATCCATCTATCCATCCATCATCCATCCATCCATCATCCATCCATCATCCATCTATCCATCATCCACCCATTTATCCATCTATCCATCCATCATCCATCCATCCATCATCCATCCATCATCCATCTATCCATCATCCACCCATTTATCCATCTATCCATCCATCATCCATCCATCCATCATCCCCCCATTTATCCATCCAACCATCCATCCATCCATCCATCATCCACCCTTCTATCCATCCATCCATTCTTCCTCCCTCCTTCTCTCCTTCCCTCCCTTCCTTCCTCCTTCCTCCCTCCCATCCATCCTCCATCCATCATCCATCCTTCTATCCATCCATCCTTCTATCCACCCTTCCTTCCTTTTTCCATTTATCCATTGTCCATCCATCCATCTATTCACCCATTCATTCATCTGTCATCATTCATCACTTATTTCATTTTCTTTGTATCTAGTTTTATTCCTCCCTCCCTCCCTCCCTTATACCCTCCCTCCTTTCTCTCCTTCCTTCCTTCTTTCCTTCCTTCCTTCCTTCCTTCCTTCCTTCCTTCCTTCCAGCAAACACTTAGGAGGAGGCTGAGGCTGGGACCTACCCAAGATCCCAGAACTAACAGGCAGGTTGGCCCTGCGTCCTTGTCCCTGGATGTGGGCTGTGGTGGGAGGGGTGAGGAAGCTGAGCTGAGGAGGAAGTGGGAAAGGCTGCCCAGTGCAGCCCACGTCCCCGCGCTGGGCCTCCTGGAGGGAAGACCCGCACGTCCTGCCAGGCAGCCCCCGGCCTGAGGGTCCGCACTTGCGTTTCCTTTCTGTTGTGTGTTTGAGTCCGGGGAGTTCTTTTCAAAACCGTCGGTGAAAAGCAGCCCCTGGACACCAGCTGGCTTTCCTACCATTTTCCCTGCAAAGGTCCTTCATTGGACACCCCTCCCCCACGTTTCCTTTTTGTTTCTGTTTTCTCAGAAACTCTTGGAGAAACCCATGTGCAGGGGCTAAGGAGCCGGCCCGACACCAGGAGGGGGTGAGCGGTGCGAGGTGCCTCCTCAGGGTCCCTCTGCGTGGCTCCCATGCAGCCATGTTCAGACACATTATTTTAGCCGTAACCACTTCGGACTGCTGTCTTCTCTGGTTTTCAGAAAAAAAAGAGAAACACGGTGTGTGCAGAAGTGCCGTGCGCTCGGCCCAGCCAAGCCGGGGACCCGCAAACTGACCCCGTTGGAGAGGAACGAAGGCTGGGGAACTGGCCGGTGCCGGCGGCCTCCTCCGTAACCCGGGAATGAAAGGGGCCTTTTGATGGCTCCAGCTGAAAAGATATTTTATTTTCGTTTATTTTCCCGTGTGTGGGGTGTGAGACGTGCGGCTCTGAGCGGCTCTGAGAGGCGGCCGGGCCCCCTGCTGCTTGCTGGGCTGGCCGCCGGCCCCCCTCTGGCGAATGTTATGGAGAATCCGGAGGCTTCTGTGCCCGGCTCCCCCCTCACCCCTTTCTTCTTTTGTCTTCTTTGAAGAATGACTTTAGACGTTTTATTTACATATTTAACCGCGGATGAAAGAGGGGCCAGGCCGCGTTTGGGGGCTGCCGTGGGAATAGCGAGGGCTCTAAATTAATGGAAATCTCATTAGGCCTCTCACATTTTCAGCGAGAAACTTGATAATGAAACATGATTTCAAATAACGGGCAGGGGCGAGGAGTATTTTTTGTTCTACCCTCTGCCCCCCACCACCTACAACAGACATATCTCTCTTGGAAAATTCTACACTTACACATTCGCTACCTTCGGGTTCTTGGGCTTGTTCTCTCAGCAAAGCACGGGGTTTTGAAAGGGGACCATCCCAGGAGTCGGGCACGGCCTCCAGTGAGGGCTACACTGTTTGCTTGTTTGTTTTTGGTGGACGAGGATGGAAGGGGTGGCCCCGAGGCTCCCTCCCTCCCAGCAGAGTGAAAAGTGTGAGCTACGTGGACACGGAGATCGCGGGAAAGCAAAGGCGTGGCTCTTCCCAGGACATCGCCGTCCCTGCGGTTGGTTAGAATCGCCGCTGCCGGAGGGCGGTTTTCTGAACCCAGATGAGAGCAAGCCCAGGTCACCTCCTTAAGAGAAAGACCTACCGACCCGTCCGGCCACAGAGAGAAAGGTGAACTCTCAGACTCCGCGTGTGGCTCCCGCGTGGCAGGAGGGAGCCCGTGGCAGGACCCGGGAGGCTGGGGAAGGGCACAGACGGGCGGTGACGTTTCAGACAGAAAGGGGTTCAGAGACAACCGTGCTCCGGGGGAGCCCCGGGTCTGCTGAGGGGGCGGGGGTGAGGGTGGCGTTGCTTCATCTCTCAGGTCATCCCTCTGAAACGGGATCTACTTCCCCGTGGACAGCGGGGCCTGGGGCCGCAGGCACTGTTGCCCCTGACGTCATCTCGTGTAACATTTCTGCAGAAACTTGTGATCAGATTAAAAACAAAACAAAGGCAGGAGAATTCTCCTTCCCGACCCAGGAGGCAGCCTTTCCCGGCCCCACACCCTCCCAGGAAAACACCTGGGCCCTGGGTCCGCCACAGACACCCAGTCAGAAACATCAATGAGAGAGAAACATCAACAACAACAAAGCATCCGCATCCTCGAAGGGCTGAGCGGAGGGGAGTCCCTCCCAGGCGACCAGGCCGCTGGGGCTCAGGCACTTGCCCGGCGAGGGGGTTTGAAATACGAGCGGGGGTTCCGCGGGGGGCCTTGGTGTGAATTGCAAATCAGCGCTCGTCTCTAATCTCCCTTCAAGGCCCGGCTTTGGATCCTCTCGGAGAGCCGGCTCCCCACGGCTCCGGCCTTGCTTCCCACACTCCCCAAAACAACAGCCCGGCGGACACCCTCCAACCAAATTAGATTAAACTCCTCTCCGCGGCGTCCGCCTTTTCACTGCCGCCGCCTGTCCGCGCTGCCTCCTTTAAAGCCGCAGTCCTGCCTTTTCATCTGCTCGCAGGGGCAACAACAACAAACACTGCCCCCTCCCGCCCCCCGAAAAAGGAGGGGGACGGGGCGAGGGACAAAGCCGCCCGCGTGGTCACATGACAGGGACATTATCTGTTTAGAATAGAGGAGGGCTGAGCTCCTCCTGCTCCCAAACACGCACACACACACACAGACGCACACAAGCACACGCACATGCACACACTCACACGCACGCACGCACACACAAGTGCACACACACGCGCATGGACCCCTCACCTGGGACAGGGCAGCCCGAGAAAAGGCCCCTCATCCTGGAATGCTGCCGTCAGCTTTTTCCTGAAGAATTATATGGATAAAAAAATAATGTCAGCATCCCAGAAAAGTGAAGCCGTGTGCATGTGTGTCTGTGTGTGCGTGTGTGTGTGTGTGTTCATTTCTATCCCAAACAGCTCACCTCATGTGAGAGCCAACATGAGTGTTTGGTGTGGAATCGCTTTGAGCCTCTGTCCCCTGCCCTGGCCCTGGGTCTGCCCCCTGATTTAACAACTCACC
>NW_006294590.1:1904048-1905000 GCF_000327345.1 Myotis davidii | reverse complement strand
TCTGGCACGTGCCCTGACCAGGATTCGAACCCGCAGCCTCTCGGTGCACAGGACGATGTAAATTCCACTGAGCCACACCGGCCGGGCCCAAATTTAAAATGTCGTGAAATAACAAAATCCGGTGATTTCAAACCTGCCTGCCGTTGGAGCCAGGAATACCGTCAAGCCCTTCTTCGCCGGGCTTACGTTTTGGCAAACACCAGCCTTGAATGACAACACAGGCGAGATCTCCGTGAGCAGACCCTCCGTGGCAGGCATCTGTCCTGTGTCTGAGGATGACGTGTGGACACGGGGCCAGCCGCTCAGGCCTGTAGGCCCTAAACTTTAGGGGGAACCATGGCACTAGGCCAGGCCGCAGGCCGCCCTGGTCCCATGACCTGCCCCAGGCCAGCTTTTTTCAATAAAGTTTTATTGGAACGCAGCCACGCCCATTTGCTCCCCGTGGCAGCTGGCTGCTTTCACCGGCCAGTGGCGGCCCGGAAACGTCACATCGCCCGTGGGACCCCCGTGACATCCCTGCGGGGTCAGGGCCATCGAGGCGAAGGGTCGCCGGGTGGTTTGCAGGCCTGGCCCCCTCCCACCCTCAGGCTTTGGTGGCCAACGCGGTGCCTTTACGAAGTCTGAGCGGATCCCTGGCCGGTAGCTCAGCCGAGTGGAGCGTCCTCCCCTCCCCCAAGGTTTCGGGTTCGATCTCTGCTCAGGGCGCATAGAAGGATCAATCAATGAGTGCACCAGTGACTGGAACAACACATCGATGTTTCTCTCCCTCTCAGATCAATCAACACATTAAACAGTTTTTGAATTGGCCCTAGCCAGTTTGGCTCCGTGGATAGAGCGTCGGCCTGTGAACTGAAGGGCTCCGGGTTCGATTTCCGTCCAGGGCACCCACCGGGGGTGCAGGCTCGATCCGAGGCAACCAGCGGATGTGTCTCTCTCACATCGACGTTGCTCT
>NW_006294590.1:1900677-1902180 GCF_000327345.1 Myotis davidii | reverse complement strand
CCCCCCCCCCAATTCTAGCAACAGAAGAGGAGAGATGGTCAGAATTCTGCGTTTCTTCTCGCCAGGATCTGTTTGTGCGTCGTTGCCTTTTTAAAGAGGAGAGCACTTGGCCGCCGCCCTCTTGGGGCTTTGATGCTGCTGCCAAATGAATTAGCCCCAAGTATGTGGGCTCGGCTGTGCCCGGGCGGCGGTGCAGCCGGAGCAGAATCAGCGATGACTCACTCAGCTCGGAGCTGCCCCGAGGCTGACATCCCGGGGGCGGGGGTGGGGGGGTGAGTGCTTGGTCCTTGGGCCCCTGGTGTCTGACCTTGAAGGGGAGGTGGCCTCTCAGAGAGGAGGGGGCGGAGCCTCGGCTTTGAGTGCCCGCTGGGGCCAGCTTGTGAAAAAAAAATTTTTTTTTTATTGATTTCAGAGAGGAAGGGAGAGTTTCCCTCCCCCGCCTTTCTGTTCTCTCTAAAAACCAGTGGAAAAATTAACAAAAATAAATGGAACTGGTTAGCGGACTTGAAAACATGGTACTATTTTCTGATAAAAATGAACTTCTAGCTCCCCAGCTCTCCGGGTCTGGCCGTGGGGCCCGGAGCCCAGCAGCCCTGCCCCGTTGAAGGGACTCCTGGGCCCGAGTGTCCACTTTCACGGTGGCCACTGTCTCCGGCCCGAGAGGAGGACTCTGGCCCGGCTCCCAGGCTGGGTTCACCCAGGGGACCCCTGCTTTGGGGTTAGACAGGGAGGCAACCTCACTGGGCCACCGTGCAGGCCTCTGCCTCAGTTTCCCTGCGTGTGAAGCGAGCATAATTATAGGTCTGGAGCGGCCCTGGGGAGATTAATCACCGCTCGTGGGCGGGGGCGAGGGCTCCCGGCCTCGGTGAGTCACCAGGCTGGGCTGCGTTCGCCCCGCGGTGCCCGGTGACAGGCTCCCCGCCTGGCAGGCCTCTGGTAGGTGGTGAACCCAAAGCCGGCGAGTCCTGGCTTCCCTTCCCCGGGGGTGGGGGGTGCAGGCTGCCTGCTCACCCAGTTTTGGGGTTGGGCCCAGGATGTGGGAGCGGTGAGCCTCGCCCCCCTCCCAGCCCCCCATCTGGACGGACAGGTTTCTAGAGGTGACAGGAGGGCACGGCGATGGGCACGCTGACCCAGGGACATGCGGCCACGTGATGCCCAAGGGAACCAGAGCCGTCCGCTGGCGAAGGGAAGGTCGCTGCTGCTTCTGTCCTTCAAGGGTCACGGAGCTGGAGCTGCGCCCGGCCCGGCTGCTGTCTCCGCGGCTGAGCGTCGCCCTATCAGCCCGGTTGGATTCCTGGTCCGGGCACAGGCCGGGGTTGTGGGCTCCATGGGGGGGAGAGGGGGGCGTGCAGGAGGCAGCCCATCCATGGCTCTCATAATTGATGTTCTATCTCTCACCTTTCTTCTCTGAAATCAATAATATATTTAATCAATTATATATAATCAATAATATAAATATATATATAAAGATTTCAAAGGAGGCCACGCACACGGCGCATAGGT
>NW_006294590.1:1899963-1900374 GCF_000327345.1 Myotis davidii | reverse complement strand
TGTTCCCTGTCCACCCCCTGCAGTTCCACTCCCCGCGATGTGCCGGCACCACACCCAGCGGCTGGCAACAGCTCACATGTGTTCTTTTATTATTAAATATATTTTTATTGATTTCAGAGAGGATGGGAGAGGGAGAGGGAGAGAGAAACATCAATAATGAGAGAGAATCACTGACTGGCCGCCTCCTGTGCCCCCCCGGGGATGGAGCCCACAGCGGGGCCTGTGCCCTGACCGGGAATCGACCCCTGGCCTCCTGGGTCATAGGTCCCCGCTCCCCCCACTGAGCCCTCCCTGCCGGGCCAGCAAACATTTGTTGAGCACCTACTACGCGCCAGGCATTCTGGGAGGCGCCGGGGATATATAAGGGCCACCGACACCCGACACCGGTCGCCCCCGTGCACCCCCCCGCCC
>NW_006294590.1:1897933-1899693 GCF_000327345.1 Myotis davidii | reverse complement strand
CTTTTGATGTTTCTATCTCTCTCTCCCTTCCTCTCTGAAATCTATAAAAAGATATATTTTTAAAAAGTCGCCTCTCATTAGAAAGTGGATCCACATGAATATATGCTCAGCTACCTTTAAAAAACATTTTATTGATTTCAGAGAGGAAGGGAGAGGGAGAGAGAGAAACATCCACGATGAGAGAGAATCACCGATCGGCGGCCTCCTGCACACCCCGCCCTGGGGATCGAGCCCACAACCCAGGCCTGTGCCCCAACAGGGAACTGAACCCTGACCTCCTGGTTCCTAGGTCAACGCTCCACCCCTGAGCCGCGCCGGCCGGGCTCCAGGCTAAGCTTAAGGCCTCCTCTTGGGTGAGGCTTTCTCGTCACCACCTTCATTCAGCGCCTTTTTCTCCCTGACGGACGGACGGACGGGCGTGTCCAGCCCTGGGTCCCCCCTGTAACTAAGTGCATGTGGTTTCCTGGGTGGGTGTGCGCTGCTAACCCGCATGTGGGCAGGAGTGACAGGCCCCAGGAGGGCAGCGTCCACGGCGCCGGGGAGCGCCCAGGAGGTGAGTGGGTGCAGCAGACATGAACCTGCTAATTTTATAATTAAAAACATCCCATATGCTTATTTTCTTAGATGACTATACACAAGTATAAAATAATAAATGCCACATTGAATCATATTCACTGTCCAGCTCATTATGTTGGGAATTGGTGCGCTTAGGATGAAGCCCGGGCTCGGCACGTTCGGTGGCACCGTGTTCCCAGGGCCGCCCTGGCCTTGCCTCCGCCTCTTAACCCCGGCGGAGCGTGCGGGCGCACGTGCGTATCTGTGCCAATAAATGGCCGTGTGATGTGTGCAACTGTGTGTGCGCAGATAGCACGTGTGTCTGTGTGCGTATGTGGGAGCGGGGTTTGGGGGACACAGTCTCAGACACACAGACACACAGCTCTAAACGGCCAGTAACACGTCGGCCCGTGTGGCTCAGTGGTTGAGTGTCGACCTAGGAACCAGGAGGTCACGGTTTGATTTCTAGTCAGGGCCCAGGCCCGGGGTTGTGGGCTCGATCCCCAGTAGGGGGTATGTGGGAGGCAGCCGATCCGTGATTCTCTCTCCTCATGTATGTTTCTCTCTATCTTTCCCTCTCCCTTCCTCTCTGAAATCAATTAAAAAAAATAAGAAGACAGGTGGCTGAAGGGGCCCCAATACCCAGAGAGCCCCCACCCCCCACATCTCTAACCCTACCCGGTGCCCCCCAGCCGACCGAAGGCATGTCCCGTCTTGTGGCCGTGAAAACGAAGCTGCTGTTTGCCCGGGCTGGGATCTTCCATCCCCCCCACCCCGCCCGCCCCCAAATTGCACGGGGGTTGGGGAGGGGGCTCCTCCGCCTCTGGGGCCGCTGCTCCGACCTCTGCAGCCCAATGGGGAGTAAGACTTTGGTTTTTGCCAAAACTTGTTGTGTGAGCCGCCAGGGACGACGCTTCCAGAAATCCGTGATGAAGAAACTTTAGAAAAAAACAGGAAAAATGAGAAATCAAAGGGAAGTTGGGGGAAAGGGGCCAGGGGTCTTCCGGGGGTTCTCCCCTCGCGGGGCCCGGCATCACCGTGACTAGCCCTGCAGGAGGCGGTGGGTCCGGAAGGTGCCCGGGTGGGGGGTATGGGGGTGAAGGGAGCCCGAGGTGGGGGCTGGGGCGAGAGGCGCCCCTCCCAGGCCTCCTTGTCCCTGGACCAGGTTTCCCGGGCCCAGACCCTTGTCTGGGGTGGCCCTGGGG
>NW_006294590.1:1895602-1896151 GCF_000327345.1 Myotis davidii | reverse complement strand
GCCTGCCTTATTTAAAATATACTTTTATGGATGTCAGGGAGGAAGGGAGAGGGAGAGAGATAGAAACATCAATGATGAGAGAGAATCATTGATCGGCTCACCCCCATTGGGGATCGAGCCCGCAACCCGGGCCTGTGCCCTGACTGGGAATCAAACCCTGACCTCCTGGTTCCTAGGTCCACGCTCATCCCCTGAGCTGCCGGCCGGGGAGGCCCTGGGCACGTTTTGGGGAATCACAGACTCCAACCCAAACCCAACAGCCCGTTAGAAAGGGGGGAAGGGCCCGCATCTCCTGCCCAGAGAACCTGTTCTCTTGCCCTCCGGGTGCCCCTGAGTTTCCGGAGGAGCGCCCAGGCCAGGGGGCAGGAGATCTAGGTCCCCAATACAGAACTGAATTCAGAGTATGAAATCAGGGCTCCTGAATTGACTTCTGTCCCTGGCATGTAGGTCTGGGACCAGGATGTAGATCTGAGCCCCGGATGGAGTTATGGGTCTTAGATGGAGGTCTGGGCACTGATACAGGACTGGATTCTGGGTTCAGGTTTGGGG
>NW_006294590.1:1893277-1894618 GCF_000327345.1 Myotis davidii | reverse complement strand
TGGGCTTGTTGTTGTTAAAATACATTTTTATTGATTTCTGAGAGGAGGGGAGAGAGAGAGAGAGAAACATCCATGATGAGAGACAATCATGGACCGGCCGCCTCCTGCATGCCCCACAATGCAGATGGAGCCTACAACCCGGGCCTGTGCCCTGACGGGGAATCCAACCCTGACCTCCTGGTTCCTGGCTCGACGCTCAACCACTGAGCCACACAGGCCGGGCGGGGCCAGTGCTTTAGGTCATGTGCAGGGAGAAGGGGTTCAGTCATTTGCCCCAGGACGTCAGAAATCCTCTTGGAGACCCCCTCCCCCAAGAGGCTTTTAGGTCCAACGTGAGGCCTTCACCCAGGCCCACAGGTTGTCCTCACGGAGCCCAGGAGACGAGGGGCGGGCAGGAGGAGGCCTGGGTGTCTCCCTCACGGAGCCCTGTGTCTGCGAGGCCGGGAGGTTTGCTGTCTGTCCGCCAGGCGAGGAGCGAGGGCCGAGGGAGCCAGCCTTCTCTCCCAGCCAGGCTGCGTCCCACCCTCCAGACCAAGCCCGGAAGGTGCGCCCTCTCACACCATCTGCGTGAGTTTTTAAAGATCAGTGGACGCCCCGGGTGAGTCCCATCTGCTTTGGTTCAAGTTTGAAAGGAAAATGCCGGCCCCCTCCCACCACCGACCTCCTTCCGGTCACTCGCCGGCTCGTTTGATGTTTGAACCCACAAGTCCTGCCTGTGCCGGCCGCCCGCTGGGAGCAGGAAACTTCCCGGGAAGCCCCCTGCCACCCCGTGACCTGATTTATGGGGATCGGGACACACACAGGCCTCCACGGTTTGGGGGAAATGCCCTCTGGGTTTCGGGGGGCGGGGCACGGACTCCCCACAATGCTGTCCCCGTCACAGCAATAGTCACTAGAACGATTAGACCTGCTTCCTGGCGTGGCCTCCCTGAAGGGGAAACGCCGGAGAACGAGCCACCGAGCGATCGCGGGTGCATTTCCTGTGAATGTTGCCCGTCAACAGAAATTGAGCTTCCGCGGCTCTGGGTGCCGCCAGGGGGACGTGTCGGCCGGTGGAAGCAGCTCGGGCTGGGCGCCGGGCGTGGCCCCTGCTGGCCAGGACTGGGGGGTCAGGCGTGTGCCGGCGAGTCCTGGGTTCCTGAGAACGCCCCTGCTGGCCCCGCAGACACCCCGGGGCTCCGGTTGGCCCAAGTGACTCCGATCGTCCCCTCTGCCTCAGGCAAATAGAAGCCACCCCGCTGGCCCCTCACTTCCTTTCTTAATAGACTCCAGGGAACTGCAGACAATGGCAGCTGGACGGCAGCCCCCTCCCTCGCCCCCACCCCCAACACCTCTGACCCC
>NW_006294590.1:1888984-1893096 GCF_000327345.1 Myotis davidii | reverse complement strand
GACCTGGTCCCTGTGCCTGAGGAAGAGCCGCTTCCCCCCCCTCAGGCGCCCGGTCTCCTGGGCCTCGGCCTCCTCTGCCGCCCGCTCTCCTGCTCCCACGGTCACACCTGCTTCCTCTCCTAGCGCCCCGGGCCCTCCAGGGACTGTGCCCACCCCCGGGGCCTCACCGCACCCGCTCTCTCCGTCCCCAAGCTCACAGGTTCTGTGGGTCGGCCCTGAGCAGCCGGGCGAGCCCTCCCCCGGGATCGGCCCACGGGCGGCGGTGGGTGGGGAGTTATGTGACCCCCACGGAGCTGCAGCCGCCTAAGGACCCAGCCCCCAGCCGGGCCCTGGGAAGCACTGGGGATCGTTCTCCCTGGTGTCTTGGGCTTGTTGTTGTTAAAATACATTTTTATTGATTTCTGAGAGGAGGGGAGAGAGAGAGAGAGAAACATCCATGATGAGAGACAATCATGGACCGGCCGCCTCCTGCATGCCCCACAATGCAGATGGAGCCTACAACCCGGGCCTGTGCCCTGACGGGGAATCCAACCCTGACCTCCTGGTTCCTGGCTCGACGCTCAACCACTGAGCCACACAGGCCGGGCGGGGCCAGTGCTTTAGGTCATGTGCAGGGAGAAGGGGTTCAGTCATTTGCCCCAGGACGTCAGAAATCCTCTTGGAGACCCCCCCTCCCCCAAGAGGCTTTTAGGTCCAACGTGAGGCCTTCACCCAGGCCCACAGGTTGTCCTCACGGAGCCCAGGAGACGAGGGGCGGGCAGGAGGAGGCCTGGGTGTCTCCCTCACGGAGCCCTGTGTCTGCGAGGCCGGGAGGTTTGCTGTCTGTCCGCCAGGCGAGGAGCGAGGGCCGAGGGAGCCAGCCTTCTCTCCCAGCCAGGCTGCGTCCCACCCTCCAGACCAAGCCCGGAAGGTGCGCCCTCTCACACCATCTGCGTGAGTTTTTAAAGATCAGTGGACGCCCCGGGTGAGTCCCATCTGCTTTGGTTCAAGTTTGAAAGGAAAATGCCGGCCCCCTCCCACCACCGACCTCCTTCCGGTCACTCGCCGGCTCGTTTGATGTTTGAACCCACAAGTCCTGCCTGTGCTGGCCGCCCGCTGGGAGCAGGAAACTTCCCGGGAAGCCCCCTGCCACCCCGTGACCTGATTTATGGGGATCGGGACACACACAGGCCTCCACGGTTTGGGGGAAATGCCCTCTGGGTTTCGGGGGGCGGGGCACGGACTCCCCACAATGCTGTCCCCGTCACAGCAATAGTCACTAGAACGATTAGACCTGCTTCCTGGCGTGGCCTCCCTGAAGGGGAAACGCCGGAGAACGAGCCACCGAGCGATCGCGGGTGCATTTCCTGTGAATGTTGCCCGTCAACAGAATTTGAGCTTCTGCGGCTCTGGGTGCCGCCAGGGGGACGTGTCGGGCGGTGGAAGCAGCTCAGGCTGGGCGCCGGGCGTGGCCCCTGCCGCTGTGTGACCCCAGGGCGCTGTCTGAACCTCTCTGGGCCTCAGCGTCCTCCTCCCTCCAAGGGCATCACAGTGCGGGGGAGGTGGGAAGGGGTGGCACTGGGAATCCTGGTTCATAGGTCGACGCTCACCCACTGGGCCACGCCGCCAGGCTAACAGTTCGTCTTGATTCAAGCTCCTCCACTCGGTTTTTCGCGCCGTTTTCCGAGTCCGGTTGGGTGAGCCCGGTCCGTCTGGGGCTGCTCATGGGACCCACAGGGAGACGCTGTCATCCGGGACGGGTCCTGGGACCATTCTCCGCGTCCGTCCTCCCGCCTCCAGGGGGCCCGGCTGGGACCCATCCGCGGATCTGCTCTCCGAGAGGCGGGGAACAGGAAACACATGTGGGCAGCTGCCCATTAATCTCTGTCAGGCGGTAGATGCGCCGGCAGACACCGGCGGCGGGGAGGGAACCGGGCGATATTCCCTGAAGCACATGTTTCGTATTAGAGGCCTGGGGGCTGATAAAAGTGCTCCTTTGCAGGGAGAGCGAGGATCGGGGTGTGGATGGTGGGTAGGTCGCCTGTGAGGGAGGGAACTTCTAAAACACAAGCAAATTAAAAATTATGTATATATATATTTATTGATTTCAGAGAGTAAGGGAGAGGGAGAGAGAGAAACATCCATGATAAGAGAGAATCATGGACCGGCCGCCTCCTGCACGCCCCCCACTGGGGATGGAGCCCACAACCCGGGCCTGTGCCCTGAGCGGGAATCGAACCCTGACCTCCTGGTGCCTAGGTCAACGCTCAACCACTGAGTCCCGCCCGCCGGCTGGCCAGCAGCAGCTGCTACTATTATACCCATTTCATAGACGGGAAGACGGAGCCCCAGCTCGGGGGACTGTTGGAGGTGGGACTTGAACCGCTGCCCTTGGAGACCTGACCGGCTGTGGGCCATTCCCTGGCGAGCTTCCCGCTGGGGTTGCTGGGGCCGATCGCTACCGGGCCCTTTCCTGCGAGTAAGTCACTCGATCCTGGTAACGTCCTCACTCGCGGGGTCATTAGCCCCGGGGAGCCCATGGGAGCCCCGCTCAGCAGCCTCCTGACCTGTCTGAGGCCCTGGAGCCAGGACGGGCACGTTTCCACGCGGGGTGCGCCCCGGTACCGGGATCTCCAGGCCTTGGGGGGCGGGGAGGCCAGCTCCGCGGCCCACAGCGTCGGGGTATTTATGGGGTGCAGATGGAGGGGGCATTTATGGGGTGCAGGTGGAGGGGGGGAATCCAGTGGGTGCTGCCAAGGTTCCGGGCCAGTTAGAGCCAATTACAGCCTTTCAGTCCTGGGACGTGGGAGCCTCGCAGGGTCTGTAATTACCGCGCTGATCACTGATGTCCCAGCCGCGCATCCGCCCGCGGCTGCAAGGTGTCGCCCCCGCTTTGTGCCGGTTCCTTTGCCGGCGTCCAGCCACGGTCCCCAGCCCCTCGTCACCGAGCTGCTCAGGGGGGTGATTTTGCCCAGAACCCCCCTTTCTCCAGCTGAGTCCCCTCCACTTCCCAGCACCCGAGAGGCCGCGCAGGCCCTTCGGGGACCAGCACAGGAGGCTCCAGCCCCCCCACCCCCACCCCCGGGTCAGCGACCGCAGCGCACACTGGCCTCCCTGTCCTGTCCCTCCCTGGGCCGTGGCTCCCGGGCGCGCTGAGGGTCAGCGGGGGAGGCTGGTAGCTCCGTGGAAAATCTTTTACTTTTTAAAGAATAAATATATTTTTATTGACTTCAGAGAGGAAAGGAGAGGGAGAGAGAAACATCAGTGATGAGAGAGCATCGTGGATCGGCTGCCTCCTGCACGCCCCACACTGGGGATCGAGCCCACAACCCGGGCCTGTGCCCCGACCGGGAATCGAACCCTGACCTCCTGGTTCACAGGTCGATGCTCCATCACTGAGCCCCGCTGGCCGGGAAAAATGGAGTTTTTACAAGAAGATTACTTTAAATATAATTTTGACTTTATAAAACCCTTGTCTGTTCTTATTTTTAAAAAGAAAGAAAAAGAAACATGTACACACACACACACACAAATAAGAAAGAAGAAAAAACAAACCAACAAAGAAGGAAAAATAAAACAAACTAGAAATAAACAAAAAGAAAAAAAACTACAAGGAAAGAAAACAACCTCTTTCTCATCCCCTCCCCAGCCCCCCCCAGTCCCCCCAGGAAATGCTCAGGCTCCTGCCCTGGCAGGGGGGTCGGTGGGGGGTCGGTCGCCCCGGGTCTGGTCCCTTCTTGCCGACCTGCCGGGCCAGGCATGAGCCGGGAAAAGAATTATGAAAACATCAGGGCCGTTGGGTAGGATTTGGGTCGTCTTTGCAACACGCCCCCCCCTTCCCCGCGGCATTTGGGGGGCGGGGGTCTTGTGTCTTTGGCAGCGAAGATGAAGTGGCCTGCTCCCCCCCACGGAGGCCTTAATTGACAACAGAGTCCCAGCCCCGTGACTGTGCGGAACGGGGGCTGTCTCTGGGCTGGGGGGGCCAGCTCGGCGCCACCCCGCCTTCCTGGTTTCCCCACAAGCTGTTCAGAAAGACCTTGTGTCTCGGTGTCAGCATACCCCACCCCCCGACCCCCCGCGGGGCCTGGTGTCTGAGTTATGTGTTTTCAGGAACCTCAGGGGCCAGGGAAGAG
>NW_006294590.1:1877347-1884485 GCF_000327345.1 Myotis davidii | reverse complement strand
ACCCCCTCCCCAGCCCCCCCCAGTCCCCCCAGGAAATGCCCAGGCTCCTGCCCTGGCAGGGGGGTCGGTGGGGGGTCGGTCGCCCCGGGTCTGGTCCCTTCTTGCCGACCTGCCGGGCCAGGCATGAGCCGGGAAAAGAATTATGAAAACATCAGGGCCGTTGGGTAGGATTTGGGTCGTCTTTGCAACACGCCCCCCCTTCCCCGCGGCATTTGGGGGGCGGGGGGCTTGTGTCTTTGGCAGCGAAGATGAAGTGGCCTGCTCCCCCCCACGGAGGCCTTAATTGACAACAGAGTCCCAGCCCCGTGACTGTGCGGAACGGGGGCTGTCTCTGGGCTGGGGGGGCCAGCTCGGCCGCCACCCCGCTTCCTGGTTTCCCCACAAGCTGTTCAGAAAGACCTTGTGTCTCGGTGTCAGCATACCCCACCCCCCGACCCCCCGCGGGGCCTGGTGTCTGAGTTATGTGTTTTCAGGAACCTCAGGGGCCAGGGAAGAGGTGTGGGAACCCTGCAGCTCCTGTGGCCCTGGATTAGGCAGCGGATCGTGCCTGGAGGAGGGGAGGAAATCGCGTGCCCGGCCCAGATACCAGCCCAGCGCGCCGGCACCTACTGGAATCCGCAGCCCAGCTGAGGCGAGAGGACCCGGTTTAGAGAGGAAGCAAGAAGGGAGAGAGACAGAAACATCAATGATGAGAGAGAATCATTGATCGGCTGCCTCCTGCACGCCCGCTACTGGGGATCCGGCCTATAACCCGGGCATGAGCCCTTGACTGGAATGGAACCTGGGACCCCTCAGTCTGCAGGCCGACGCTCTATCCACTGAGCCACACCGGCCACGGCTCCTTCTCGCCCACGAATTCCTTTAGAAGCAGCCTTCACACTCTTCCCACCCGTGGCATCTGAGCTCCGTCCATTTGGAGCCGGTTCAGATGCGAAGGTCGGTCATCAAAGCCGTTATCAGCGGGACAGACGGAAAGGACAGGAAACGACGGGAGACCCCTCCCAGCCTTTCCTAGAAAATATTATTGTTTTCTCGGCGGCTGAGTCACGGTGGCCGGAGGGCCCTCGGCGTCCGCAGCAGGATTCAAAGGGGGGATGGATGGGGGCGCTCTGTCGGGGGGTCCTCTGTGCCGTTGGTTCCCAAGCTGATCTTCAGAGAAAGTCGTGCTTAGTGAATAGTCTCTGAGGGGATTCACCCCAAAGCATCTGGGAACCACGGCCCCCCTTTTTGTGTTTTTAAGAAGGAGATTTGATTGGCAGGGGCTTCACCTTGTGAGTTAGCTGTTTGCTCTTCGAGTCAATGTGTATTTACAAGACCTGCCTGTGACCTGGGACAAACCTGGCTGCTGCCTGTCCTCCACGAAAGAGCTGGTGTGTGTGTGGTGGGGGCGGGGCGGTGATGGGTCCCCAGCAGAAGGGGGTGGAAGGGGAGGAAGCAGGAAGAGGAAAAAGTCACCATCATCATCATTGTCACCACCATCACCATCACCATCACCATCACCACCATCACCATCACCACCATCACCATCACCATCACCACCATCACCATCACCACCATCACCATCACCATCACCACCATCACCATCACCACCATCACCATCACCATCACCACCATCACCATCACCACCATCACCATCACCATCACCACCATCACCATCACCACCATCACCATCACCATCACCACCATCACCATCACCACCATCACCATCACCATCACCACCATCACCATCACCACCATCACCATCACCATCACCACCATCACCATCACCACCATCACCATCACCATCACCACCATCACCATCACCACCATCACCATCACCATCACCACCATCACCATCACCACCATCACCATCACCATCACCACCATCACCATCACCACCATCACCATCACCATCACCACCATCACCATCATCATCATCACCACCATCACCATCACCATCTCTGTCATCGGTTGCCGTCTGCATGTACAAACTGCTCCAGGGGATGTGGTGGGAGACCCATTAGGAGGCTCTGCCCTGGTTGATGGTCAGTGAGGATCTGGGTGAAATCAAGGAGCCAAATCTGCAAAGTTCCCTGAACCTGAGCAGCACCAGGTGCAGCAGCCGGGAAAGGGTCATGAGAAGGTCATGGGTCTCTGGTTTTTCATTTTTACCCAAATCTTTAAAAATATACTTCTATTGATTTCAGAGAGGAAGAGAGAGGGAGAAGGAGAGAGACAGAAACACCACTGATGAGAATCATGGACCGGCTGCCTCCTGCACGCCCCCTACTGGAGATGGAGCCCACAACCTGGGCATGTGCCCTGATGGGGAATCCAACCCTGACCTCCGGGTTCATAGGTGGACGCTCAACCACTGAGCCACGTGGCCGGGTGAAATCTTGCTCACTTGCGCCCTCTGCAGGTCAACAGGGAAGCTACACGTGGAGGCAATTTCTGAGCCGTTTCTGGGTGGCAGGGTCTCCGTGGTTCTCCTTCTGGCTGAATAGTCGAATCAGCTGCTGATCGATGTCTGATTCCCACCAAAACCCGAATGAAACAGAACCTCTGAGGCCGCGGCACGGGCAGCAGGGAGGACGCCACCGTCGCAGCGACCTCCTCGCCACCCCCCACGGCAGTGCCCTTCAGCACCCAGCTCTGTGGGCAGCAGCCGTGGGGCCGTGCTGCGTGCCCCGGTGCCCGCGTGGGAAAGCCTCCCCTTCACACCCAGGGAACTGCAGCTGCGGGCCCTTCCCGCTTTGAGCATCAGCAGCTGTGCCAACCTGCCCTCGGGCGGCCCGCTCATTGCCGCCCTGCCCGTGGGAACGCTTCCCGGCACCGTCCCTCCTCCCAGATAATATCCCTCTCGCATTCTGGGCCGATCTGATAAGGAAGAAAAAACGGCACCAGCTGAGAAAGGATAGTGCGGACCTGACGCAGCCGGTTGGCGCGATCACGCAGATAAACGCCGGTGGGGAGAGGACGGGACAAGTGCAGGACGTGGAAAAACACGTTGGCAGACGCCGGGAAACCGGCCAGAGGACGAGGGGGGCCGGGTGCCAGCTCCACCCCCACCCCCACCCCACCCTCCAGCCAGGCGGCGGCGGGGGTGGGGGTGGGGGTCCCCTGCACAGGAGTCAGGGGACTAAATTGGGGTCCTGCGAAACTGCACTCAAGCCTGGAAGGCTTCCACTTTTTACAAGGAGGGTCCGTGTAATTATATCATTAGGAACCGCGTCTTAAAAGGTGAAGAGAAAATTATATAGATGCATCTGTTATGAGTAAAGAGAGAGAGAGAGAGACAGAGAGAGGCGGTAAGATGTCACCATTTGAGATCACTGGATACCAAGTAGCCGGGAATTCTCGGTGCGATTCTTGCAATGTTTCCCTAAGTCTGAAACGATGTCACAGTGAAACCTGACGAAACACCCTGAAGGGCTGACCCGGGTGCCCCTGCCGTTCCCCGGGGAGCCGCCCGCCCAGGCCTGTGATCCTGGGAAGTGGGGACCCTGAGGACCCGCGGTCATCCCTGGCGACACCCACGCCCAGGCCCCCCTCCCCCGTGTCCGAGGCCAGAGGACAGAGGGCAGCTTCCGCCTCAAAGACCATCCTGCTCGAGCCCAACGCCGCCTCCGCCTCCCCCCGGGGACTGCAGTTCAAAGCCAGGCCGCACGGAGAGGATGCCCGAGGCCTGGGCGGCGGGGGGTCAGCGGGCCTCAGGTGCGAGGGGCCTTTGATGAGCGGGAGGCCTTTGGAGGCCCCCGACAAATGGGAGACCCGCCAGCTGGGCCGCAGGGAGGGGGCCGGCTAGCGAGCCTTTCTTTCCCGTCGCAGGAAAGCAGGCACTTGCTCTTCCAAAGGCTGAGCAAACCCATTGAGAGGATCTTGAACTTCCGGCCGCCTCTCGCAGCCCTCGCAGGGGTCCCCTAGGCAGCCGGGGCGTGGGAGCCGGGCGCGGAGTGCAGATGTCAGCCTGACCCCTGCCGGCCCCACGGGATGTGGCCAGTGGGCCGACTTCTCCCCACCCCCCACCTGCCTGGCTGGGTCCAGGCCCCTGGGGCCCAGGCCTTAGACGTCTGCACCTGGTGGACAGGAGGCCTGCAGGTCTGTCCCCTCCACAGCACCACCCCAGCCCCTCCCCTCTCCCTCCCCAAATTCAGCCGCCGCAATGGCGACGGTAGGGCCCTTGTCGCTGACTGCCCGTGGCAGCCGTGGGCCGGGACTGCCACCGCACACATGTCCACGCGTTTCCTGTCAACTGCGGGCAGAATTCAGCCAGGACGGGAGGGAGGCCGTGGCCACCGTGACCCGGGCGTGTTTCCACTAATTCAGCAGGTTTATTTCACCCAGCAGGTGCCGGCCACTGTCCAGGAGGCCGTGTGCGCGTGTGAGTGCTTGTGTGTGTTTGTGCATGCGTGTGTACACTGTGCACACGAGCCTGCATGTATGCTTGTGTGTGCATGTGCATGCATTTGTGCACCGCGCACACACATGCGTGGGCGTGTTTGTATGAGTCACAAGCACACGTGTGCATATCATGTGTTTGTGTGCACGTGTGTACATGCATGTGCACGGTCCGTGTGTGCATGGGTGACCTCCCTCGAGCCCAGCAGCGCCTACGGGTCCTGTTTCCGGGCGGGCAGGCGCCTCTGCGGCTGCCCCCACCCTCCAGGCGGCGGGTGCAGAGTGCAGGGCCTGGACGGAGCTCAGCGGAGATCTGAGCCCCGGAGGCCCAGGCGGGTCCAAAACGGGCCCGAGGAGCCGGCGGGGCCCCGGGAGGCGGGCACAGAGCGCGGGGCCGGTGCCCTCTGGCGCGCGGACCACGCCAGGGCTTCAGCTTTAGGAACCGGGGTTTCCGCGGACGCGCAGGCCCGGCCTTCCCGGAACGCGAGGCGATGCCGCCACCTGGTGGCCGGTGCGGACACGGCGGACGCCAGCTCCCCGCGGGGCCTGATGGGAAATCCGCCGTGGGCTTGCCGGGTGGCGGCGGACGCAGGCGCGCCCGGCCGGGGCAGAGGTCACCGTTCCAGGGACCCGCCGCACCGTTTCCCAGGCAACGACGCCGCTTTCCCTTCCCAGCGGCCGCGTCTCCGCATCCTCCCGCCCCGTTCGCTTCCGCGGAGATGGCCGGCCCGCACCCCGCCGTGTCTCCGGGGCGTTTCCCGCTGACCCGCGGCTGCGGCGCACCCTCCATCCCGCATCGGCCAGGGGTGCGTTTGCTTTGGAGAAAGGGCAAGTCCTTGGCCTGCGTTTATTAGTTTAAAAATATCTTTAAATACATTTTTTATTGGTTTCAGAGGGAATGGGGGAGGGGAGAGAGAAACATTCACGATGAGAGAGAATCACTGATCGGCTGCCTCCTGCTCGCCCCCCAACTGGGGACCGAGCCTACAACCCGGCGGGAATCGAACCCTGACCTCCTGGTTTACAGGTCGACGCTCCACCACTGAGCCACACCGGCCAGGCCCCTCGCCTCCATTTAACTGCGTGGCTCACCCTTCTGTCCAGTGTGTCCGTGTGGACAGAACAGACTGGCTCAGTCCGCTGGGCTCGTCCGCACCAGGCAGAATCCTGGTGTCTCCCCAGAACCGCAGCCGGGGACCCAAACCCCGGAGTCCCCACGGGGTTTAAAAAAAAAAGCCACCTGGGCAGAGGCGGAAGAGGACCCTCCTTCCGCTCGAGCTGCGGCCCCGGGTGCTGCATCTGAGAGCTCCCCTCCTGTCCTTTACAAAAGTCCCGAAGATTAAACTTTAAAAGGAAAAAGCTGAGTTGGCGTCTCTCGTCTTTATTTCCGTGTCACCACCCCTCCCGCCGCCGGTGATGGGTGACTGTCTCCTTCTCTGAAGCGGTGAAGCTCACAGGCTCAGCCACGGCCACAGCCACAGGCTCGGCCACGGCCACAGGCTCAGCCGTGAAGACAGTGCCCGGTGCCTGCAGGCTGCGCTCTCTCTCCTCCCACCACGCAGCCCTGGGGGAGACCCGGGAGTGCACACCTTGCCTCTCCCCGAAAGGTCCTGCCCGCCTGGCCAGTGTAGCTCATGCACCGAGCGCTGCCCCTCAGATGGAAGGGTCTCAGGTTTGATTCTGGTCGAGGGCACGGACCTCGGCTGCGGGCTCCATCCCCGGCCCAGACAGGACCAGTGGTCAGGGGGCGTGTGGGAGGCAACCAGCCATGTGTGTCTCTCAGATGGATGCTTCTCTCTGTCTCTCCCCGTCCCTCCCACTCTCTCTAAAAATCAATGGAAAAGTATCATCAGGTGGGGCCCGGCCGGCGTGGCTCTGTGGTTGAGCATTGACCTACGAACCAGGAGGTCAAGGATGGATTCCCATCAGGGCACAGGCCTGGGTTGCAGGCTCCATCCCAGTGTGGGGCGTGCAGGAAGCAGCTGATCCACAGTTCTCTCTCATCACGGATGTTTCTTTCTCTCTCTCTCTCTCTCTCCCTTCCTCTCTGAAATCATTAAAAATATATTTTTTTAAAAAGTGAATAAATCAGGCTGCTTAGACAGTCACAAATGTTAGAGGGACAACCAAGAGGTAGAGCAAGTTTAAATGATAAGGTTCATCCCCTACATAAGACCACTCCTCCAAGACTGGGAGAGATAGTTGTTTTGCCTAATATATAGAAACAAACACAGAGAATAAAAAAAGACAGCCCGATGACCTCCGACCCCGGGGTCCCTCATTTACGGCATTTCCCTGGCCCCGCGGGCCTTTGAGCGGCGGGATCGTGAGAGGCGAGAGAGAGTCCCGCCCTGGTTTCGATCACTGATATGGGAGTGATCGGCTAGTTGGCGAAATCCCAGAGCTACCGATGTAACGAATCGCCTGTCCTCCCGGTGCCGATAATGTGACCAGCATACGGGCCGGGGCTCGTCGGAATCCATGGGAGTCCTCAACCTCCCCTCTGCCCCCCAACCTCCCCCACTTCACCCCTGCAATTCAGAGAGGCCCAAAGCCCTCCTTCTCTCTCCCTGTTTCACTTCCTCACTTTTTAAAAGTAGCCCTCACCCGGGGATAGTTTTTCTAATGAATTTTACAGGGAGGGGAAGGGAGGGAGGGAGGGAGAGAAAGAAGGATGAGTGATGAGAGAGCAACATTGACCGGCCGGCTCCTGGACGCACGCCACTGGGATGGAGCGCACCACCGAGGCGTGTGCCTT
>NW_006294590.1:1860113-1860895 GCF_000327345.1 Myotis davidii | reverse complement strand
GGGGTAGAGGAGGAACTCACAATTTGTTGTCTGAATCGGCATTTAAGGTTGGACGCCCATGTAGAAAGACATTAGGGTGGACGGAACCCGAACGGGTGGAGTCACGCTAGTGTCACTAATTCTTAACTTTCTCTCTGGGCACGTGGCCATTCCATAACAATAGCGCATTACCACCAAGCAGCAGGAGGAGGGAAATGGATTCAGAGAACCCTACAATATAAGAACTGGTGGAGAGCCTAGTCCGACTTCCCTTCTTCCCCCCACCTCCCCCCACCTTCCTTCATGGCTGCGGAAAGCACTCATTCCTCTAAGGGCACACAGACAGGGAATGGCAGGGCTGGGCCTCCTGGCTTATGGTCTAGCATTCTGTCTTTGCAGGTCTCACGGCTTCAGCCTGCTAGCAGTCTCTCTTCCTTTTTGGATGTAAGCCGCCTGGTTCATTTCTAAAGAATTCTCTTGCCCAGCCGGCGTGGCTCAGTAGCTGAGCATTGACCTACGAACCAGGAGGTCAAGGATGGATTCCCATCAGGGCACAGGCCTGGGTTGCAGGCTCCATACCAGTGTGGGGCGTGCAGGAAGCAGCTGATCCACAGTTCTCTCTCATCACGGATGTTTCTTTCTCTCTCTCTCTCTCTCTCCCTTCCTCTCTGAAATCATTAAAAATATATTTTTTTAAAAAGTGTCAGTGTTAACAGAACAATCCTGATTCCTGGCTTCTAAAAGCTCTGCGAGATCAGACAACACTTGGCTGGGCTCCCCAGCCGGCAGGCAACAGGGGAGCC
>NW_006294590.1:1859416-1859800 GCF_000327345.1 Myotis davidii | reverse complement strand
ACCCTCCCCTCTGCCCCCCAACCTCCCCCACTTCACCCCTGCAATTCAGAGAGGCCCAAAGCCCTCCTTCTCTCTCCCTGTTTCACTTCCTCACTTTTTAAAAGTAGCCCTCACCCGGGGATAGTTTTTCTAATGAATTTTACAGGGAGGGGAAGGGAGGGAGGGAGGGAGGGAGAGAAAGAAGCATCAGTGATGAGAGAGAATCATGGACCGGCCGCCTGCTGCACGCCCCCCACTGGGATGGAGCCCACAACCTGGGCCTGTGCCCTGACCGGGAATCGCACCCGGGACCCTTCGGTGCCCAGGCCGCTGCTCTAACCACTGAGCGGCCCAGGGCGATCGTTGCTGGCTTTGTTTCTAAGTCTGTGCTGATGGCGTTTGGAG
>NW_006294590.1:1858571-1859353 GCF_000327345.1 Myotis davidii | reverse complement strand
GATGCCCTGGACCAGGATTGAACCTGGGACCCTTCAGTCCGTAGGTAGACGCTCTATCCACTGAGCCACACCGACCAGGGCTGTCATCTGTCGTTTGAAGTCCAGTTAGTGGTAACCTGGGGAGAGATGGTGTGGTTTAATGAGAAGGGGCCTTCAAATAGGTTTTCAAGAAGTTGGGAGCCGTCATTGCTCCCCATTTCATGAGGGCTCTTGGGGGGCTGGCCAGGTAGCTCAGTTAGAGCATCGTCCCAATGCAGCAAGGTTGTGGGTTTGGCCCCCGGTCAGGGCACTTACAAGAGTCAACCTAGGCCCTAGCTGTTGGGCTCAGTGGTTAGAGCGCCGGCCCTAGGAACCAGGAGGTCAGGGTTCGGTTCCGGTCAGGGCACAGGCCCGGGTTGGGGCTCCATCCCCAGTGTGGGGCGTGCAGGAGGCGGCGGATCCATGATTCTCTCTCATCATGGATGTTTCTCTCTCTCTCCCTCTTCCTCTCTGAGATCCATTCAAATATATAAACAACAACAACAAACAAAAGCCGGGAACTTGATGGTGAGACTGGGGGGCTCCCCGTCACCTTCCGCGTCCTCCTCGACCTTCGACCTTCGACCTTCCTGAGGCCCACGTGTCCTCCGCGTCCCTCCCCGCGTGGCCCTGTGCTTTGCTTTTTCAAGACCCAAGAGAGAGACCCGGTGGCTTCAGAAGGAAACATAGGCCCTCGCACCCCCCGCCCCCCGCCTTGCTCTCCTGGGTCCCCCTTCCCCCCGGGGCCGCAGGATCAGGGAACC
>NW_006294590.1:1855678-1857369 GCF_000327345.1 Myotis davidii | reverse complement strand
CACGCCTCGCCCGGGAAGGTAGGTGCCAGGGGTGGGGGTGGGGGTGCTGTTGTCTCCCCACCCCGCGAGCCTTGGCATTTCTCGTGCAGAAGAGGAAAACGTTCACACAGAGAGGAGCAGGTTCTGATTCTGTGTGGACTCCGGGATGCGGGGGGATGGGCAGCCCCGACCCTCCGACTTCCAGGTGGGATGGTTTTGGGGGATCGCGGGTCCGACGCGGCCTGTGCTTCCGAGTTGGAATCTCATGGAGACAATGGAGCATCTGTCCCCGGCCTTGACCTTGAGGAAACCCGATAAATGACGTGGACGGGCAGGTGACAGGCAGGCTGGGGCCTGGGGAAGGAAACACATGACGTTATTATATATGTGTATTGATTTCAGAGAGGACGGGAGAGGGAGGGAGAGAGAAACATCAATGATGAGAGAGAATCACTGACCGGCTGGGAGAGGCAGGGAATGCTGGGAGCCAGAGGTTAGGGTTAGGGTGAGAGTTAGGGTTAGGGTTAGGGTTAGGGTTACAAAACAAAACAAAACAAAACAAAACAAAACACTGTGATCAGAAACACATCCCGTTTTCATATAGTTTGACTAGTTCGAACAGGACAAGCCCTGGATGGTGTGTCTCAGTGGATAGAGCGTCGGCCCGGGGCCTGAAGAGTCCTGGGTTCGAAGGGTCCTGGGTTCGATCCCAGGCAGGGCACATGCCCAGGTCCTGGGCTTGATCCCCAGTCGGGGGCGTGCAGGAGGCAGCCGACCCACGATTCTGCCTCCTCATCCTTGTCCCTATCTCTCCCTCTCCCTCTCCCTTCCTCTCTGAAATCAATAAAAATAAAATAATATAAAATAGATAACAGGGCGACCCGTGTCCCTGGGTCACAGGGGGAGATGCTCTTGCTTTGGGAGAAGCTGGCGCCCGGAACGGCCACGCTCTCGCCACCAGGGGGCACTGCAGGACCACGGATCCGCGCTGCCCTGCGTCCCGCTGCTCGGGCTGCCCCCGGGCCTTGTCCTGGGGTTCGGGGCCGCGCCACGCCCTGGTTCTGGCCCCCAACCTTCGATGCATGGAAATCACGATGAAACCACCTCCGCCAGCGCCCCAGAGCTTCCTGTTTGGGGAGCAATTGAGCGTGATCTGCTCCGTGGCTCCGAGGCGCACCCGCGTGTCCCCACACTCACCTCCGGGTGTCAGCCCCCCGCCCCCCAAGGTGGACAAGTCAAAAAAGAGGGAAAAAAAACCCAATCAAGGACGCAGAGTCGGTCCCTTTGAGGAAACGGGCGTCTGCATTGAGGATGGCGGAGAGCATCTTAGGGGCGCTGGTGACGCCGGAGGCGGGCCCCCCTTGGGGCTGGGTCCCCGCCCCCCAAGACGAGGCGGCGGGGGAAGCCAGCTTTCGTGGAAATCCGCGGTGCACGTCCCGCCCAGGTTCCTCGTGGACTTCTGTTAAGAGGAAAAAAGAGAAAAAAAGGCCGGGCCCGCGTGGCTCAGGGGCTGAGCGAGGACCTAGGAACCTGCAGGTCACGGTTGGACTCCCGGTCGGACTCCTGGTCGGGGCTCAGGCCCGGGTTGCAGGCTCCACCCCCACCAGCAGGGGGCGCGCGAGAGGCAGCCGGTCGGTGATGCTCTCTCATCATTGATGTCTCTCTCTCTCCCCCTCTCCCTTCTTCTCTGAAATCTATAAAAATACATCTTT
>NW_006294590.1:1853692-1855465 GCF_000327345.1 Myotis davidii | reverse complement strand
GTAATTCTGGAAACTGCCGCTCAGAACATTTGTTTTATGGAGAGACAACAACCCCAACCGCCTCGTGTAAGAGCCGGCTGCACACAGCACGACCAATTAGCGCTATTTAATTACTGACAGCCCGGCTTCCAAACTGATTCCCGGCCGCGGAGGAAACACGGAGGCTGGGAGCGAAGCAGATTCCTGACAATCAATTGGAGAGAAAGGGGCGGGCGCGGGGCCGGGGAGCCGTCCAGGGGGCGCGGGATGCGGCCGAGGTCCCCCCTCACCCCCTCGGGACACGGCGGGCGGGCCTGTGCCTGACGGGAATCCAACCGTGACCTCCCGGTTCATCGGTGGCCGCTCAACCACTGAGCCACCTGAGCAGGAAGCCGTGGGTACCTCTTCTTTTAGCCACTGACCAGGTGTCCTGAGTGGCAGCCCCTGCCCCCCAAAAAGCTCCCCCCAAGGGTAGGGGAAGCTCTGCCAGCCACTGTGCACCAGGGGCCTGCTCAGCCGTGTGGGCAGCTGCTGGGACCCGTCAGCGCCTTCCACCCGAAGGACCCAGACAGAGAAATCATTTGCAACCACATAGCTGCCCCCTCACCCCCCACAAAAGGCCCCGGATGATGGTCATTCTGGGGGAAAACCCCCCAATTTAATTTAGGAAATAGACCATGATTGTGCTGTTTCTTAAAATATACATTTTTATTGATTTTAGAGCGTTGGCTTGCGGACGGGAGGGTCCTCGGTTAGATTCCCAGGCAGGGCATGTGATCGGTTTGGGGCTCGGTCCCCAGGAGGGGGCGTGCAGGAGGCAGCTGATGGATGTTAAGCGCTCACATCAATGTTTCTCTCTCTCTCCCTCTCCCTTCCGCTCTCTGTTGCAAATCAATAAAAACATATTTAAAAAAAAAAAAAGAAAAGACAAACAGAAAGACACACACATCACACACGAGCGAAGTACAGGCAGAGCAGGGAGGCGCGCACCCCAGCGGGACCCCGAGAGGCTCGCTGGCCTGGTCTCCCCGGGCGAGCGGCCGGCGTCTCTGCAATCACAGGCCCCAGAATGAAACGTCTGCTTCTCCCGCGGCCGGGGGCGCCCCTCTCCCCCAGGGGAGTCCCCTCAGGGGCTCCTTGTAGCTGCTGGCAGTCTCCTTTAAATCGCAGAACGCTGTCACCTGCTCTGATGTCTGATCTACTTCTACAAAGCCCCAGGCGCGGACCCAGGCCTCCGGCTGACGCACCGGCTGGTCATGTGGGCTCCCGGCGCCTTCCTCAGAGGCTCCGCAGGTGCAAAGGCGCTTAAGGGAGCCATCCCGGCTCCCAGTGGGCTCCTGGGGCTAGTGGGAATTCTTTTAAAAAAATACATTTGTATTGATTTCAGCGAGGAAGGGAGAGGGAGAGCGCAAGAGAGAAACATCCATGATGAGAGAGAATCAGGGATCGGCTGCCCCCTGCACGCCCCCCACTGGGGACCCAGCCCACGACCCAGGCCTGTGCCCTGATGGGGAATCGAACCCAGGACCCTTCAGTCCCCAGGCCCATGCTCTATCCACTGAACCACACCAGCTAGGACTCAAGTGGGAATTCGTTTAGGGTCACTGACTTTGGCAGTCACTCCAGGATGGGGTGTGGGTGCCCTCAGGATGGCACGTCTGAGGTCAGAGGTCAGAGACCCTGCTGCCCAGAGGTTGCTGGGACTGTCCGGTGTAGGGTGAGGGGCCCCAACACAGCGATCTTGGGGATCACTGACGGGAGAAGACCTTTAGACACCCTCCCCCATCGCCCCCT
>NW_006294590.1:1846354-1851480 GCF_000327345.1 Myotis davidii | reverse complement strand
TGCGTGGCCCCGAGCGTGGGACGGGGCTCTGCTCCCCGCGAGGTGTCAGTGATGCCTCGTCGCCGTGGGTGGATGGGGCTCTGCGTTTGCGTGTGGTCCCCTCTCCCGCTTCTCTCGCGCCCCCAGCAGCCTTTCCTACAGAGAAACGGAGAGGAGTTCTTAGGGCCCCCCGGTGCGCCCCCAGTTCCTGGAAACAGATTTTCCCCAGGAGCTTCCGAGCCAGGGAGGCGCGCGGTTTCATGCCAGGAATTCTCTGTGTTCAGCTGCTTCACGGGACGTGGCCTGGGGTTGGCGCTGGTGCCTGGAGAGGGGACCCGGCCGGCGCAGTGGGGCGCAGTGGGGCTGGCGTCTCCGGATGATGAGTTAGAGCCCCAGGCCCCCAGCTGGGATTGATGGTGTGTAGAGGGCGCCCGGGAGGAGAGAGGTGATGGAATCGGGCAGACCTGAGGTTAGAGACACCAAGTCCACCTGGCCGGCGGGGCTCAGGGGCTGAGTGTCGACCTAAGGAACCAGGAGGTCACAGTTCCATCCCGGTCGGGGCACAGGCCTGGGTTGCTGGCTCCATCTTTAGTGGGGGGCGTGCTGGAGTCAGCCGGTCCATGACTCTCTCTCATCATGGATGTTTCTCTCTCTCTCTCTCTCTCTCTCTCTCTTGGAAATCAATAAAAATATATTTTAAAAAAAGAAAAAACAATTCTAAAGTGCCAGCAGCCCTGTGGGGACACACACACTCACACACTCTCACACACACTCACACGCGCACACACTCACTCTCACACACTCTCACACACAGTCACATACACTAACACACGCATACACACGTGACACAGTCACACACACTCACACAGTCACACGCACACTCACACGTGACACAGTCTCACACACACACTCACTCTCACACACTCTCTCTCACACACACACGTGACACACGTGTGTCTTACTGGCTGTCACTTGGCTTCCTCACAGCGATGGCCTCTGGTTTAGGAAGAAAGGAGCAGGATGGCCTGTCACCGCGGCCTGACTAGGGGGCATCCCGGTCGTGGAGGAGGGTCTGCCAGTGTCCTCGGCGTGAGGGGCTCCGTGCCGGGAGGTCAGCGTGTGGGCAGTGACACTGTAAGCCGGCACACTTGGCGTGTGACGTGTCCGTGTGCTGAGCTTGGAGAACCTGGCGCGGCCGTGTGCACAGATGTGACGGCGCGCGGTCCTGGGCCTGGCTAAGCGATTTGGGGGTCATTCCCAACCCCCTGACGAGCAGGAGGCACCCGCCCCTCCCCGGCGAGGGTCCCGGCTCCTGGTGCGGCCGGGATTCCCCGATGTTGGTCCCGGCGGCTCCCGTTCCATCGTGTCCAAATCGCTTCCCTTCCCAGGTCCCCCGGCTCCCAGAGCTCCGGCCCAGCCCGACCTCCAATGTGGACTCTGTTGGGAAGGGTTTCACTTGGACCTGGCCAGTGTTGCTCAGTGGTTGGAGCGTCGGTCCGAGCACTGCAGGGTCATTGTTGGATTCCCAGTCAAGGACTCATTCTACCTGGTTGCAGGTTCGACCCTCAGCCTCATGTGGGAGTCAACCAATCAATGTGTCTCTCTCACATCGATGTTTCTCTCTCCCTCCCTCCCTCCCTCCCTCCTACTCTCTCTCTCTCTCTCTAAAAGAAAAAATCAATGGAAAAGATATCCTCGGGTGAAGATTAATGAAAATAAAACAAAGGATTTCATGGGAAGCAGGCACGAGTCACACACACAGGCACACACAGCCCCGAGCGCCTGACGGACGGATGGAGGTATTGCCGACATCGCCCGCCCGCTCTGGGGGTCGCTGTCCACTGTGTGGGCCTCGGTCGTTCCAAATGTGAATCTTCGAACAGAGACGCGCCTTTCGGCACCAGGCTCATGTCCTTGGACCCCACCTATGGTTACGGGAGGAAGGGAGGGCCACAGAGCAAACCCCCGCCCGTAGGGCTTTGGGAAAGTAAATAAAAAAATAAAATTCCATCGCTGGCGCTTCTGGCCCTTGGGACCCAGGACCCAGACAACGAAACGAAAAGTTGTGGCTCAGGGGTTGAGCGTCGACCTAGGAACCAGGAGGTCAGGGTTCAATTCCCGGTCGGGGCACAGGCCCGGGTTGCGGGCTGGATCCCCAGTGGGGGGCGTGCCGGAGGCTGCCGGTCCATGACTCTCTCTCATCGTGGATGTTTCTCTCTCTCTCCCGCTCCCTTCCTCTCTGAAATATATATATATATATATTTTAAAGTAGCTGCTGTACTTGGTCAAACATTTAATGAACTCACCCCTGATGCCTTGGCAGGACCAGACCGAGCGGTTCCGTGGGCCTTCCCACTGGTACACGGCCCTCCTGCCACACGGTCCCACCCGCCCTAAGCAAAGAGCATTTCCCCTAAGGGTTCCCTTAAAGTTGTGCCCTGCGTCCTCCAGGCCTCATGGCTCCAGGAGCCGCCCCGCGTCTGGGAGGACGGAGAGGCGCAGCCGGTTGGAGGGGAGTATGAGGAGCTGATACTAAACACCGTGGGACACAGTTGCCGTAAAGCGGCCGATGGGAGCCAGGCCTTCCGAGCCGGCGATCGCCCACTCTTCGGGGGGTCAAACTTTAATTTTTTCAAAAAATATTTTTATTGATTTCAGAGCGGAAGTGAGAGGAAGAGAGAGAGAGACATCAACGCTGAGAGAGAATCACTGATCGGCTGCCTCCCGCACGCCCCACACAGGATCAAGCCTGCAACCCGGGCCTGTGCCCCGACCGGGAATCCAACCGTGACCTCCAGGTTCATAGGTCGATGCTCAACCACTGAGCCCCACAGGCTGGGCCGGGCTGGGGGAGGGGGTGTGGTTTTAAACCTCAGAGGCAGGCCGCCCCCGTTCCCCCCATTTCGGTCCCACTCAGACGGCGGCTCAGAGGTGGCTCTCGGTGCAGCGCCGCCTGCTCCCCTCGGAGGAGCCTGCGTTTTGAACGTGATGGGAGCTTTGTTTGCCGCGACTGTGATTGTGCGGAGCCTTAATTAGACGTGAGCACGAGGCACAATGGAAATCACCGTGTGGGTAAACATTCGCATGGCGGCCGTTACCAGCTGCCCGGACGCACAATGGCTTGTTTGCGCGACAAGCGTTCCGCCTTTTGAGATGCGATGTCAACGCGATGGCGGCAATTCTGTTGACAGGGAGGGAGGGAGGGCAGCACCAACAATTTACTCACATTTCCGGGGCCGTGTCAGCCGCGAGCGGGCAGACGGAGGCTGTGCAGCACAGCCAAGTACGGGCCGCTTACAACTGAGTTCTGCCCCCCTATCCCCACCCCTGACCCCCCCGCCTCAGTGGGTTGGCCTCTGTCCCACCCCCAGCTGCACCCGCGCCATCCGGCAGCGGAGATGGCAAAGCCTGTCCCCGGTGCTGTGCCTACTGGCCGTCCGTGTGTCTTCTAACATTTGTCCTTTTTTTAAAAAAATATTTTTATTGATTTCAGAGAGGACGGGAGAGGGAGAGAGAGAAGCATCAGTGATGAGAGGGAATCACGGATCAGCTGCCTCCTGCACGCCCCCCACTGGGGATGGAGCCTGCGCCCCGGGCCTGTGCCCTTGACCGTACTCAAGCCTGGGACCCTCAGTCTTTAGGCTGACGCTCTATCCACTGAGCCACACCGGCCAGGGTGGGGGAGCCCATTAAAAAAAGCACCCATATATTTATTGCTTTCAGAGAGAGGGAGGGAGAGGGAGCGAGAAACATCAGTGATGAGAGAGAACCAGGGATGGGCTGGTCCCTTAGGGAGGAGGCCTCAGGGTCAGCCCCGTGTGGTGGGGTTCCCCGTGCTGCTGCCGGCACCGCCGTGAAGAAAGCACCTCCCTTATCACCAGCTCCCCAGACAGGCCGGGCGGGCTGCCAGGCACAGTCCAGCCGGAGCTGAGTGATGGCGGCCTTCACAGGACGCAGCTGGCCTCCAGCCCGCAGCCCGCTCTCAGCCCTCGCTCCTCCCTCTGAGATGCCTCCTCCTCTGAGTGGGCGGGGAGGGGCCCCTAGTCCCTGCTGACCCCTGTCCGGACCGTCCACCGCGGGAGGAGGACAGGGCGGCAGCGCCCTCGGTCCCACCGGGATGCGAGCCGTGAGGGCCTCTGTCCTGTCCGCGCTGCGCTTCTGTCTGGTGTGTGTTTGGTGCTGAGCGCCTCGGGCTGTCGTGCAGCGGCCACTGCAGCCAGGCCGGGCCCATCTGCCTGACTACTGAGCCCAGCATCCTCACCACTAAGCCCTCACCACCTCAGATGATGATACCTATGAGAATTTGGTTTTGCTCCCCGCGGGATCCCAATCAGCGGCTCTCCAGTCCAAAGGCCTCTATCAGAACCACTTCCCAGTCCTTTCGAGGTGCCAGCGTGTCGCCCGGGACGTGACGGGAAAGGCATCGCCGAGGGCCCGCTGTGGCCGCTGTGACCTGGCAGGACCCGCTGAAAGCGCCGCGCGGACGGGAAGGGCGGAGCCTTATTTAAGTAAAATTACAATGAATATAGTCTAAATCAATATTGAAATTTGTAGGTTTTTTCCCCTTTAAAAGGACCACAAATATTGTGAAAGTCTATGAACCACTACTTACCATTTATAAATACAAAACAGAATTTTCCAGTCTCAAAAAACAAAAAAAAAGACATAGAAGTTTCACTTCTAATAATATGACAGATTAGGTTACTTACACACACACACACATACACACACACACATACTCTTCTGTATTTATGGTTAATTGTAAATAAATTTTAAAAGAATGTTTAAAAAGTAAAACAAGAGCCTGGCCTGTGTGGGTAAGTGGTTGAGCTTCGCTTTATGAATCAGGAGGTCAGGGTTCTAGGTCAAGACACAAGCTCGAGTTAGAGGGGGCATGCAGGAGGCAGCCGATCAATGATTTTCTCTCATTATTCATGTTTTTATCTCTCCTCCTCCCTTACTCTCTGAAATCAATAAAAATATATTTTTAAAAAGTGAAAAGGACACGACACAGAAATGACCATCTGGTGACTCACCGTACACCACGCCTTGTGCTGCCACCGCTCAGACAGCGAAGGAAGCCTGGTCCCCCTCATCCAGCCTGCTATCCATCCCCCCATCCAGCCCCCCATCCAGCCCGCCATCCA
>NW_006294590.1:1844281-1845791 GCF_000327345.1 Myotis davidii | reverse complement strand
CTGCCCCCTGTTTGTGTGTGGCCTGTGAGCTAAAAACAGCCTTTAGAGTTGTTTTGTTTTGTGAATCCTCACCCAAGGAGAACTTTTCCACTGACTTTTTCAGAGCGAGTGGGAGGGGGAGACACACAGAGACATCCATGTGACACATCAATTGGCTGCCCTCCCCCCGCCACCCCCCAACACTAGCCCCGGGGGCCGAGTCTGCATCCGAGGTTTCGCCCCCTGATCAGACTCGAACCCAAGACGCTCAGTGCAGGGGCCGACGCCCCAACCCGGAGCCAAACCGGCTGGGGGGTCCCCCTCTCTCGGTCTAGAAAGTATCCACTCAACAGAACCGCGTGGGTTCGACTAAATATTTCATAACAACGGGGCTGAGGTACGAAAGCTGAGTGACCGCCTCGGCCTGAGCCTCCTCCTCTCTCCTGGGCGCCCCCCCAACCCCCCGGCTCCATGTTTTCTTGTTTCTTCGGGTCCTTTCCGCCCCTTTCCTTTCTGACCACACAGGGAGGTTGTCAGCACCGGGCATTCCAGCGTGTGATGGCTTTCAGTGAACCGTGTCGGCGGCTCTGTGGCCGTGTCCTATGTGATTCATGGCTTCCGTTCCCAGAGGAATGTTAGTGACGTGCGAGCGGGAACCGTGTTCTGATCGCCGACTGTTGCGTAACAGCAAGGGTCCGGGGAATGTTCGAAACAGTCGGTATTGGCGGACTTCAACGTTTTAGTAAGAATGTTCTTTAAACTCTTTATTCAGTCACACTCATTAAAAAAGTGTTATTTTTTTATTGAATCCTCAAAAAAAGTCTGATGTGGGACATGGCTTAGATCAGTCTTTGGAGAACCGTCTTTAAACACGGCTTCTTCAGCCCGGCCGGTGGGGCCCAGTGTGTGAGCGTCCACCTAGGAACCCGGGGGTCAGGGCTCGATTTCCCGTCAGGGCACAGGCCCGGGCTGTGGGGGGCGTGCAGGAGGCGGCCGATCGATGACTCTCTCATCGTGGATGCTCCTCTCCCCCCCTCTCCCTCCTCTCTGACGTCCGTAACATGCACATTTGCAAACGGCGTGGGATCCGCGGACGAAGTGCGGCGTTAAACCGCCCGGTGGGCAGCGCTTCCCGGAGGTGCCCCGGCCCCAGCCGGGCCCCGGGTTTGCAAACTCAGGTCCTTCGCGTTTTCCCGTGAAAGTGTTTGCCCGTCGGGACCCAGGACGGTGGCTGCTCGGGGTTCTTGCTCTTTGTGTGTAAAGAGACTTCACAGTAACGGAGGCCTCTCACCACGAGACCCGACATCACAGGCAGAGCGGGAGCCGGGATTGTGAGGAAGAGAAACGGATCAGACAGTGAGAGCGCAGTTACTGTAGCGTCACCGCCGTCCTGTTCGAGCGCAGCCTTCCTGCGTCTTACGGTGGTTTTCAGCGGCAACCGGCGCCCGGCCCCCCGGAGACGATTCCGGGGCTGATTGGGGGGCGGGGTCTCACTGACGCTCATTGATACGCTGGCCTGGGGGGCGGGGTT
>NW_006294590.1:1842845-1843962 GCF_000327345.1 Myotis davidii | reverse complement strand
GGTCTCACTGACGGTCATTGATACGCTGGCCTGAGGGGGGGTCTCACTGACGGTCATTGATACGCTGGCGTCGCCCTGCTCCTCGCTCCTCGCCTCTCCCCCTTCGGCTCCATCCTCTCGTCTCCGCGCTGCCCCTGAGTCACCGCGTGACCAGGAGAGGACGTGGGGCAGAGGCTGGAGAAACGGCTTCAGCGAGGACCCACATGGGGCATTAACACGGGGCCTGGTTACTGCTGGGGGGGGGCAAGAGGGACCCGCTCCAGGCGGAAGTTCCCGGTGGGGGGCGGGGGGACATCTCCCGGGAGCGGGGGCCGCAGGGTTGATTAAAGCGGGACTTCATCATCGCTCAGCTCCGACGAGGGAAATGAAAAGTCATCCGACCTAATTAGACAGCGCGAGGGGGGCCTTGAAACTCCCACCCAGCGCGACTCCCCGGCCTGGTTCTCCATCCGAGAAGCGGTTTGCGGGCGGCGTGACCCGTCCCTCCTTCCCGTGAGAGGCACCTGCAGGGGGAGCGCAGGGGACCCGGGTCCGAGAGCCTGTGCGACCCCCGAGGGGCCTTAAAAATTATAATCTCGTGCACACACACAGACGCGTGGTGTGTGCACGTCCGCACAGCATGTATACCATGTAATATATAACGCGTTACACAGGTATCTGTGTATGCACGTGTGTACATGCTATGCACTACCTGATGCGTCATGCATGCACATGTGTGTACATAGGTATATTGTTTCATAGGTGATGTGCTGTGTGTGCACTTCTGCACGCATGCGTTTGTGTAATGTAATGTGCACGTGTAATGGGTGTACACGTGTGCACACGTGTGTACATAGTGTGCTGCATGTGTGTATATATCTGTACTGTTTCCAAATTTGAGCTGCAGCATTGTGATCAAGTTGAATGAACTTCGCCTATATTATTCCTTTTTACATTTTTATCTTTAAAATATATTGTTATTGATCTCAGAGAGGAAGGGAGAGGGAGAGAGAGAAACATCCGTGATGAGAGAGCCGGCCGGACGCCCCAATGTTATTGGTTCATAAATACGTCAAAGGTTAATAGCTCTGTTTGGCGGGGCTGCTGTTCCATTTCAAGTGTGGGCAGTGGCTTCATG
>NW_006294590.1:1838724-1842782 GCF_000327345.1 Myotis davidii | reverse complement strand
GAGAGAGAGAGAGAGAGAGAGAGAGGTGAGATGTTCTGGCTCAGAGTGCGTGTGTAATTGCACACGACAGGCGGGTAGATTAGCCAGAGCAGGGCGTCGGGGCGCTGCCTCCGTCCGTACATTTTGTTTGACCTTTTCACTCACAGGCGGCACTCGCCACCTCACGCACATGTCACCTCATGCAGAGCTGGGACCCGGGAGGATGTGACTCACGCCCGCATGCCCCCACGGACACGCGGTACAGGTAACCTGCCCACATGTATGTTTTCTGTGAAAAGTACCAACAGCGCCCTGGCCGGTGCGGCTCAGTGGGGAGAGCGTCGGCCCACGGACTGAAGGGTCCCGGGTTCGATTCCAGTCAAGGGCACGGACCTCGGTTGCAGGCTCCTCCCCGGCCCTGGTTGGGGTGCGTGTGGGAGGCAACCAATCGATGTGTCTCTCTCACATCGACGTTTCTCTCTCTCTGTCTCGCCCCCGCTCTCACGCTCTCTCTAAGAATCAGTGGAAAAATATCCTCGGGTGAGAATTAACAACAACGACAAAATGTCTTGGCAGCAAATCAAAAGCACCAGAGCTTTCTGTGGGGAGAAACATCGCTGTCCGGCAGGCCTGAGCGGGCTGCTCTCCGTTCCTCTTCCGTGAAGAGCACAGAACCTTCTAGTGGAAACTGAAGAGCGATTTCTTCTCACCTGACTCTACTACAGAAAGCTGTGGAAGGCATTTTGGTTGTAAACCTAGTAATTTTTCTTTTTCTAAATCCTCACCCAAGGATTTTTTCCCATTGATTTTCTAGAGAGAGAGGGGGAAGGGAGGCAGGGAGGGAGAGAGGGAGAGAGAGAAACATCGACTGGTTGCCTCCCGCACGTGCCCCGACAAGGGCTGGGGACAAACCTGCAACCCAAGTACATGCCCTTGACTGGGAATCGAACCCACGACTCTTTGGTCTGGGGGCCGATGCTCTAACCGCTGAGCAGCCCTGGCCAGGGCTCGACCTAGTGACTGAAATGCATTCGTTGGCACGTGTCTTTGGCACTGAAATCCCCCCCTTGTAAGTAACACCCAGGCCTGGGCCTGGGCACGGCCAGGCTCCTCTCCCATTAAAAAGCAATATCCCCGAGAACGCATTGTCTCCTGGGAGATGTCAGAGGAGGAAATTATCTGGAAAGATTTGCCGCAAATGCACACACTCCCAGCAAACCAGGCCGCGCGGGAAACCGCGAGCAATGGCGAGGTGCGGGCGCCGGGCGCGCTGTGTAAATTACACAACCTCCCCGGAGACGCCCTCCTCCCGCCGGGACTGCGACCAGCCGGCAGCGTCACCTTTTCTCGTTCCCAGCGAGTGTCTTGGAAACACGTCCCTTTCCCTCTGGGTGAAGAATAGACCCCCCACCCCCACACCCCACCTCTCTGTCTGCAAACCGCGGACGCGATCCGGGCCTCGGTTGCTCAGAGTCGCCTTGATTTGTCCGTGAGCAGCTACAGCGACGCGGCGACGCCCTGCGTTTTCTCATAGATGGCACCCATTTCCTTCTTCCAAATGTGCACCAGCAAATCTGCGTACTTTTGCTTTAATCGTGTTTGCCTCCATGACAGTTTCGAAGGACCTCTGGAGCCTGATCATCAGTCGGGCAGGCGGGAGCCCTTAGGGCCGGGGTTTCTCTGTCCTCAGGGCGCCGGGAGGGACCCGTTCTGGGGTTCATGTCGTGGACGCGTTTTCTCGTCATGAGGAGAAGAGCGCGGTTACCTGGTTGCTATGTGAGCACCGCGTTTGCTCGAGGAAGAGCTGGTGTGCACGTCTGTGCACGCTGAGGGCAGAGGGTGCCCGTTCGGTATCACAGGCCTCAGCCAGTGCCTGCGAGTGCACACACTCTCACATGCACACGTGCACACGTGCACACACATGCACACAGGCTCATGCACACACGCACACGTGCACACATGTGCACACACATGCACACAGGCTCATACACACACTCACATGCACACAAAAGCATGCACACAGGCACATACTCTCACACACACTCACTCACATGCGCACACACATGCACATACCCACATATGCACACACAGGCACATGCACACACTCACACGTGCACACACTCACACGTGCACACAGGCACATGCACACACTCACACGTGCACACACATGCACACACAGGCACATGCACGCACGCTCACCTTTGCGGGTTCGGTGCGCTGGGTGTGTGGGAAGGATGGTGGCTGCTCACCCCTAGTCCTTGGTCAGCGACAACCTCAGGGCCGAGTAGCCAGAGCCCACTTCTCCGCGATGTGCCGTCCAGTGTCTGCCACCAATTCCGACCGGTCTACCGAGAGCAGGAAACATGCATGTTCGAGACTGTGATCACGGCTAACCCTGCTAACGTACTGTTTGCGTCCTGTTGCTGTTACATGCTACATGCCTCTCTGTCTCCCTCTGTCTCTCTCTCTCTCCCTTCCTCTCTGAAATCAATACAAATATATTTTTTAAAAAGTAGACTGAGGTCTGGAGTCAGGCCGTGGGTCCGGCCTGCGGTCTCCCCCAGAAACATCAGGCCTCAAGGATGGAGCCCGAGGTGCCAGCGTGTCCCCCGACAGGGCGGTGGCTGTGCTGCCGGAGGGGAGCCAGGCCCGCGGAGGCCCGGAGGTTTCGGGAGCCGCGTCGGCGTGGGTTAAACGAGAGCCGTTAACATGAGTGATGGCGATGATCATCTCCGAATTCGCAGCAAACAGTGGGGCCTAATGATTTCTAAACGCGCACAACAGGACATTCGGGCGTTTAATAATTCTGTTGACGTCTGAGGAGCGAAGACGGACCCTCCCGATGTCAGCCGTGCCGGAGAACAGGCTCTGGAACATTCTCTCGCCCGGGCATGGGTTTCGGAGCCACAGCGAAGGGGGCATGGGGAAGGGGCTCACCGAACCTTTGCCTGGAAACCCTGCCCCTCGCCCCCAGACCCCCACCTGGCCCTCACCTGGCCGGGGCGTGGCTACGGTGGACGCTTTGCATATCATTTGCATACCACGATCTTCCCCGCAGTGAAAGAACATCGTTAATTAATGCGCCTGCCCTGGACTCCTCATTTGCCGAGTCTGTCTTCCTGTCTTCGGGGCACCTTTGGCTCCCCGGGAATAAATTAGCATACATTTATCATTCGTTAGCAAGCTATTAGCATTAATGTAAACAAATGCATCCGCGTTGCTTTGGGAAGATGATGTTTTTAATCACTCCGGGAGAGAGCCCGGGGCCTGGACACATTGCATCCTTGAGGGGATGCGCTTGTCCGTGTGCACACCTGCCTTGCACGCTCGGGAGGCTTGCACACCTGCCTTGCACGCTCGGGCGGCTTGCACACCTGCCTTGCACGCTCGGGAGGCTTGCACACCTGCCTTGCACGCTCGGGCGGCTTGCACACCTGCCTTGCACGCTCGGGCGGCGCTTCGCTGGGGCGACGAGGGGGGTTAGGAGCTAACATTTCTCTCCCAGGGACACGCAGGCCCCTCCCCAAGCACCTTTCTCCATCGGGGTCTTGCTCTAGTGCCTTCGTTAAGGATGTCCCCGTCCAGGGCAGCGGTGGCTTAACATTTAATTTAGCAAAATGTCAGAAGAGCAAGCCAGGCGTGTGAGCGAGCTGCCCTCCGTGGCACGGTGTTGGGAACTTGAGTTCCAGCAGCTCACAGGGAGGAGGGACCTCAGTGCCTGTGGGGCCCGGCCAGTGTGGCTCAGGGGTTGAGCGTCAGCCTTAGGAACCAGGAGGTCCCGGTTCGATCCCGGTCAGGGCACAGGCCCGGGCTGCAGACGCCATTCCCAGAGAGGGGGCGTGCAGGAGGCGGCCGACCCATGATCCTCTCTCATCATGGATGTTTCTCTCTCTCACTTCCTCTCTCTGAAATCCAAAAAAATATTCTTTAAAAAAATGTACAAGAGCGTAAGCTCCTCAACGCCAGGAGCAGAGCAACCCCCTCCGTGCTGCGTCGTGTCCCGAAACACCACGCCTGGGTCAGGGCTCTCGCTGCCGGGACAGCCCCCCTTCCAGGCATTGGCTTGGTGTGGAGATCTC
>NW_006294590.1:1838277-1838652 GCF_000327345.1 Myotis davidii | reverse complement strand
GTTCCGGTCGGTGCAGACTCTCAGGCCGGCGATGGGCTCGCGCTCGGAGGGGCCCTGGTTGTCTGGGCCTGGGCCTGGGCGCAGTGTTGCCGGGAGGGGAGGCGCCTGGGAATTCGAGGCAGGCAATTCCTGATGGCTGTGTTTCCTGTTTTGTTTTAAAGGGCGTCCCAAAATTCACGCAAGAAGTAATTTTGGTAGAAAACACAGGTTTATAATTAAAAATTGTAAATTTTTTATTGGTGCATAAAGGACACAGTCTAGGGTTATGTGTGGAATAGCACACCGGGTCCACGGCCTCCACGGCTCTGCTGGCACAGACGCAAAGCCGTGGTCTTCATTGCTTCACTGTCTCCCTGCTCATGGGCCATCATTGGT
>NW_006294590.1:1837316-1837835 GCF_000327345.1 Myotis davidii | reverse complement strand
GACGCCCCCGCGGCCGCCCCGTGTTCGCAGGATGTTGCCGGGCGGGTCTTGGCGACACTGAGGATGGGAGCCCGAGGCTGGTGGCTGCCAGGACCGGCCGAGACCAGACGACCCCTCGGGGCGCCCAGGGGACCCGCAGGACGCACATTTTGTCCCCCACGGAGGGTTTATTTGTCTGTGTTTTGTTTTTTATTCTATTTTTATTGATGTCAGAGAGGAAGGGAGAAGGTGGGGGGGAGAGAGAGAAGCATCCACGATGAGAGAGAGTCATGGACCGGCTGCCTCCTGCCCGCCCCACACTGGGGATCGAGCCCACAACCCGGGCCTGTTCCCTGAGTGGGAATCGAGCCGTGACCTCCTGGTTCCTAGGCTGATGCTCATCCCCTGAGCCACGCCGGCCGGGCTGTTTTTGTTTTTGAAAGTCTGGATTCACCGCCAAGTTTTGAAATCCAGGCAACATCTCACACACACACACACACACACACACACACACACACACACACACACGGCCTGGCCTCT
>NW_006294590.1:1836804-1837224 GCF_000327345.1 Myotis davidii | reverse complement strand
CGGCGGGCATTTAACCACGTTTGTTCGTCACCAAAGGCGTCCAGGGTCTGACCCGGCCACTGGTGCCGACGCCGCTAATCACGGATCTATTTCCTTCTCAAGACGGTCGACGCCGACGAAAAGCCGCTGAGGGCGGGGCGGGCCCCGAGTGGAGAGGACGTGTTTTTTTTCTTTTCCTTTCCTTTCCTTCTCCCCGGAAAGAGCGAGTTATTTGTGCAGCCCATTATCCCAAACCGCAGCTACAGGCGGACAATTTGTTCTCGTTACTTTGTGTCTCGTTACGAGGCGAGGCCTCGCATGAGCGGCGAAGGCACCGTCTCTCCCTCCGTTTCCAATTTAAACGTGTTTATCGCCGAGGAGGCTGCGGCGTGAGAGGAACGAATTAAAGCCATTTTGTCAGAGCAGTTCACACGGTGTGCG
>NW_006294590.1:1834410-1836699 GCF_000327345.1 Myotis davidii | reverse complement strand
GTGGACATTTCGGGTTCGAATCCCTTCTGTGGTAGGACCTCCCAGCATGCTGGCAGGGAGGGGTTCTGTCTCCCTCCTGCTCCCCCCCATGCCACCCCCGAAAATCCCCCCCGTGGGGCACAGAGCATCTGCCCGCATCTGCCCGCCGCACCTGGGCGCCCTTCACTGAGGGACTGAACACCGTGGCCTCCCTGCTCCCGGCAACCGGGGCTCACGTGCCTGTGAAAACACACACAGCAGCGCTTCTGTGTCGAGAGAGAAAAGGGAACATTCTTTGTTCGGCGCCACAAAGCGCCCGCCCACCCCACACCTGGCAGCTCCCGCCCAGGCCCGCTCTCCTTCCCGCTTTCAAATCTGATGGCATCTTCCTGTCTCCAGCCCCCCGCCCGGGGCCAGGGCTTGTCGGCTTTGTTCCTCCTCCGTCTCCTAATGCCCCCTCCCCCCTCCCCCCAATTCCGCGCCTGGCTCCTCACAAGCCACCCCTCGCCCCCACAGGACGGGACTGGTTTTAAAAGCAAGTGAGCCGGCCGAAACCGGTTTGGCTCAGTGGATAGAGCATCAGCCTGCGGACTGAAGGGTCCCGGGTTCGATTCCAGTCCAGGGCATGTACCTGGGTTGTGGGCACATCCCCAGTGGGGGGTGTGCAGGAGGCAGCTGGTCGATGTTTCTCTCTCATCGATGTTTCTGGCTCTCTGTCTCTCTCCCTTCCTCTCTGTAAAAAATCAATAAAATATATTTTTAAAAAAGCCAGTGAAATCAGCGATGGCTGGTGTCGCTCAATGGTCAGAGCATGGCGTGCCCTGAAGGGCCTCGGGTTTGAGTCGAGGTCAAGGGTACGTTCCCGGGTTGCAGGGTCCGTCCCAGGCCCCCGTCTTGGTGCCTGTGGGAGGCAACCGATCGGCGAGTCTCTCCCCAGTGATGAAGGGCCGGCCCCTGGAGTCGGCGAGGTCAGCGCTGACCTGAGTGATGGCCACGCCGGCCACCGCCCAGATAGGAGCGGGCGCCGTCACCAGGAAGGAGGGACGTGGCCGGCGTAGGAGGCGGCCGCCTTCGGGCGACACCTTCTGTCTTCATTCGAATTCCCGGGCCTGGCGAAGGCGCCTGACGTGTCATCTGTCACCCAGGCCTCTCTCCCCCGCTCCCGGCCTCCACTCTCCCCGAAAAGCCAGGGACGACGTAGCCTTTGGTGACGATGAACCAAAAAAGTAAAAAGTAAGTGAGGGAGGCGGCCCGTCTCGCCGAGGCACTGAAGCCGGCGGCGCGAGGCCCGATTCCGGTGTGAACGTGAAGAACACACCGAACCTGTGAGGAGTTCTTGTGAGTTTATTTGAGCCAAAATGCCGACAATCGCCGGGAAGCGGAGTCTCCAAGGACTGGGCTAACGCTCCCCGAATGCTTTTTTTTGTTTGTTTCTTTCCTTGTTTTAAGCATCACAGTGAGAAGAGGAGATGCCAGTGTGTCACACGGACCCACGGGCGATAGACGAGGAGGCGGGAGAGGCAGGGGTGGGGGGGGCTCTGGGATTGGACAAAAGGTAAAATGATCGACACCTGCTTCTTCCACTCAGGAGGGCGCAGGGTGGTCAACAGTCAACAGCGAACTCCGTGACAAGGGGGGGTGTGGTCTCCGGGGAGCAGAGCGGTGCCTGGGCGGCGAGGGGTCGGGGGGAAAAGGAGAATTATCTTCACATTCAAACGATATGTTATCGCAGAGCAGCGGTTCTCAACCTGTGGGTCGCGGCCCCTTTGGGGGTCGAACGACCCTTTCACCGGGGTCGCCTAAGACCATCGGAAAGCACCTCTATAATCACGTATTGTTTTTGTGGTGAATCACGGTGCGTTAATGATGTTCACTCTGTCACAATGACATCGGGGTCCCCGCAGCACGAGGGGCTGTGTGACGGGGCCGCGGCGTCGGGCAGGGTGAGAACCTGCTGTCGTGGCAGCAAAGAGACAGTGGGCTCGGTTCCGGCAAAGCTGGGCCTCTGTCGGGGAAGGTGCCGCCCAGGACGTGACCGCCCACCACAAACGGCTTCTAAAGGAAGAGCTTCCCGTCCCAGACCGACCCTTGTGGTGACTCAGGTCCGAGTTTGCACGGCCGCCCTGCAGGCCTCCCCGCGCTTGTCGGGTCAGCATGGCTCTGTCCTCCCTGATTCAGCGGAAACAGTTACAGCGCATCCTGCCTCTCGAGTGTTTCCACGTTTGGCTGCAATGTGTCCGGCTTGCCCTCGGCTGTAACCTCCGGCCCCTTAAGTATAAGGCGGCGTATGGAATGGGGGGGGTGCCTTGG
>NW_006294590.1:1833133-1834366 GCF_000327345.1 Myotis davidii | reverse complement strand
CTCCATTTCCCTCGTCTCTCCTCCTGCAAAGGAGTCCGCTCCCTCGACGCCTTTGGTGGGAGGTGTCTGCTCCAAAGGCAGACATACAGACAATAGTTATTTTAATTCCATTTATTCCTCAGCGAGGACGAATGTGGCCACTTCGGATTAGCATGGAGATCTCTGGTTTCATTGATCCCCTGGCCCCTGGTGGAATGTTGTAGCTGAGACCTTTTAAGTAAGATTTTTTTTTAAATGAATACAGGAGTCATTTAATCTTCTTAGCTTGTTCCGTAATAGCCGATCAATACCGTGCATTATTGGCCGTAGAAATGCCGCAGACTTTGTCCCCTGATGGGCAGCCCTCGGAGGTTATCGGGGGCGACGGGCTGTTTTCTTAAAATGTCACTTTCTAAATTAAATATGTTTTTATTGCTATCAGAGAGGAAGAGAGGGGGAGAGAGAGAGAGAAACATCCATGATGAGAGGGAATCATGGATCAGCTGCCTCCTGCATGCTCCGCACGGGGGATCGAGCCCCCAACCTGGGCCTGTGCCCTGATCGGGAATCGAACCCTGGCCTCCTGGTTCATAGGCTGACGCTCAACCACGAAGCCAGGCCGGCCCGAGCCACAGAGACTGTTTTAAAATCTCGACTTTGTGAACAACCCTACAGCCAAGAGATGAGCCAACGCCTGCGGAGGAAGCACGTGATGTGAACCGGACATAAGGGCTGGGTGGGGACTGCGGCCAAGGAGTGAGTCCCGCCCCCACCCTCCCCCGACCCCGAGGGCGCGGCTCGGTGGCTGGTCACAACATGGCGACGGGCTCACAGATGTCTCACATCTCGCAGCGTGTGGAGGGAGAGCCCAGAGTCCAGCTTTCCGTGTGAAATCTGTTTGATGAATATTGGCAGGGAGGCCCGAGGATGGCTTTAGATAACGGCACGCAGAGTGGACGGAGTAAAACGGGCTTTGGGGCCGGAATTGGCTCATGGGCCTTCGGCTGGCGGCAGCCGCCGTGGGCGGTAGGAGGGCTTTTGAAAACAGAAGCAGCAGAAAGGCCCACGGGTGACACTCTGCCCCCGTCTCCCAGGACCCGCGTTTGGGGGTGGGGGTTCCTCTTGGAAGTCCCTCTTCGTAACCATAGGTGCCCTTTTGCTGGGCAAAGGCCATCTTGGGATTTAATAAGTAGAATGAAATATGTATCTATCTATGTATCTATCTTATTGATTTCAGAGAGGAAGGGAGAGGTA
>NW_006294590.1:1832269-1832887 GCF_000327345.1 Myotis davidii | reverse complement strand
GACGTCTTAGATGCACGAACAGTGAGCCCGAAACCCCGGCTCCCACCTCGACCCCAAGAAGAGCAGAACCCGGGCCCGCGTGCTGCAGGGCCCATAGTCATAACCCCCTTTCCATCCCAGTTCCCCGTGGTTATCGCGGAGGGCGTCCTGCAGTCACAATGAAAGCCAGCGAGGTTGGCCCAGTTGGCCCTGGTTCCGCAGGGGGAGCGGCTGGGGGAAGCGCACCTGCCCAGGTGAGCACCCGGGTGGTTCTAGCCGATGCATCGCCATCCAGAGGCTGAGCCTGCAGAGAGCAGTGACGCGTGGCCCTAAGACACTAAGACATTAGACGTGACAGCGTTACAACGTCGCTACGGCATGGCGTTGCCACAGGCGATGTTACAACATGGCAGCTTTGGAACAACATTGCAAACTTTGTAGCAACGTGCGAATTTCGGAAATCACAACATTACTGCAGGACCACATACCATGCCTGGGGGATGGCGGCCCACAGCCGGTTCGGGGTACAGCGGGGGGCGGAGGTGTGGGGTACAGCGTGGGAGCGGCTGCCCCTCTAATGCCCTGCGTTCCCTGCAGTGACCGAGGGCCGCGGCCTCCTGGACAGCGCCCCGCGCTCCT
>NW_006294590.1:1830375-1831039 GCF_000327345.1 Myotis davidii | reverse complement strand
GCAGTGATCGGCAAACTCATTATTCAAAAGAGCCAATTATCAACAGTACGATTGAAATTTCTTTTGAGAGCCAAATTTTTAAAACTATATAGGTAGGTACATTGTTATTAACTTAATTAGGGTACTCCTAAGGCTTAGGAAGAGCCATTCTCAAGGGGCCAAAGAGCCGCATGTGGCTCGCGAGCCGCAGTTTGCCGACCACGGGCCTAGGCTGTCACAGAGCAGCCGGGGCTCCCCACGTGAGGCCTTTTGCGTAGCTTGGGGGGGGTGCCCTGGGCAAGTGTCAGGCACCCCCAGGCTAACGTGGCCCAGCTGGGCCCTTGGCAGTTGGAGTTAAATCGCTGGCAGGTGGCCCTAGCTGGTGTGGCTCAGTGGCTAGAGCATTGGCCTGCGGGCCCAAGGGGCCTGGGTTCGATTCTGGTCAAGGGCACCCACCTGGGTTGCAGGTTCCTCCTCGGCCCGGGCCCTGGCTGGGGCGAGTGCAGGAGGCAACCAGTCGCTGTGTCTCTCTCACATCGACGTTTCTCTGTCTCTCCCTTCCTCTCCCTAAAAACCCGTGGAAAAACACCGTCAGGTGAGGATCAGCAACAGAGAAAATCGAATAAAAAATTAAAAAATAAATAAGTGGCTGGTGGGTGGGCCGGGCCTGGGGCGGACGGCGGCC
>NW_006294590.1:1830015-1830308 GCF_000327345.1 Myotis davidii | reverse complement strand
GGGCCGCGGGTGACACCTGTGTCCTGACCCCGGGAGGCGGGGCCCGGCATGGTTTCCACGGGGGTTTAAAGCTCACCCAGGCCCGGCCGGCCGCGTGGCTCAGTGGTTGAGCGTCGACCTCTCACCAGGAGGTCACGGTTCGGTTCCTGGTCATGTCTCTTGAAAACTTTGGATTGTCCTGGTTTCAGAATACCCCCAGGGGGTGGGCCCATAATGCCTGCGTATCGGGGACACTGTGGGGCGGATACAGGGCCGGGCCGAGCTGCGGGGAGGGCTCCTCTCTCGGGCTGACC
>NW_006294590.1:1828944-1829774 GCF_000327345.1 Myotis davidii | reverse complement strand
CGGAGCAGCCGGAGCGGGGGCAGGGGCCCGGTGCTGGGGGCGGCCCGCAGGCTGAGGCCTCCTCGGGGAGCTGGAAAGAATGAGCGTGAAGTGGAAGGGGACCCCGGCCATTGGGCGGACGGCTCCGCAGGAGGAGCAGGTTTGGGGACCAAAGGGGGAGTCGGTTTGGATGGGCGAGAGGCCTGGGGGTGGCCTTGGGCTATTTCCGGCGGGAATGGAATACAGCTCCTTCCAGAGGCCTTTCTGGAGGGACGCCAGGTGGGGTTTTTTCTAATATATTTTTATTGATTTCAGAGAGGAAGGGAGAGAGAGAGAGAAACTCCAATGATGAGAAACATTAATGTTGAGAGAGAACCATGGACCGGCCGCCTCCTGCACGCCCCCTCCTGGAGATCGAACCCACACCCCAGGCCTGTGCCCCGACCTGGAATCGAACCCGGGGACCCTTCAGTCCGTGGGCCGACGCTCTACCCACTGAGCCACACCGGCCAGGGCGAGGCCAGGTTTTGATATCCGATGCGTTCCTCTCCCCCGAGGGCCGCGCACTCAGGTGTAAAACGGAACGTCCTTTAGCAACATCCCTGACGGCGTTTAAACGAGGGAGAGAAGCAGGACTCAAACTCCGCTGGCGTCAGAGAAGAGGTTGGACGGTCTCCTCACCACCTGCCGGCGGAGCCCCCTGAGCCGGTGCCCGCGGCCTCATGCTCACGCACCCGCCCGGGAGCTGGCGGCGGGACCTGGAGAGAAGCACGGTGATGCCTTGCTCTTCACCAAGTTAATTGGGTTTAAATGAAGGCAATTTGGCTGAAGTTAAAAAAAACAATGAATGA
>NW_006294590.1:1824741-1828828 GCF_000327345.1 Myotis davidii | reverse complement strand
GCACATCTGCTCACCCACAGGTGCCCGCCCACAGTGTCCACCCACAGGTGCCCGCTGGGAAGAGAGAAGGCGCCCTCCCTCCGGACCCCTCCCCTCTGACTGTGGGAAAAGTGCAGTCCTGCCACCGGAGAAGGCGCCTCCTTTCAGGTCGGTGTGACGTGCCCGCCGCCTAGTGGAAGGTCATGCAAACGACTGGCCCCATCCAGTCCGCCCAGTGGGGCCCCAGCCCAACCTGCACAGACTCTGCTTAAGGCCGGCTCAGGGGTTGCCTGGCGACCTGTGAACCAGGCGGTCAGGGTTCGATTCCGGTCAGGGCACAGGCCGGGTTTTGGCTTGATTTCCAGTGCGGGGCGTGCAGGAGGCAGCCGATCCATGGTTCTTTCTCATCGTTGATGTTTCTATCTCTCTCTCCCTCTCCCTTCCTCTCTGAAAAAAAAAAAATTAAAAATATTTAAAAAATAAAAAAATATAATTGCACGTAGAGACTTCTGGGCCCAGGGAAAGCTAAATTCGAATTGTGTGCGTGTCTTTGCTGCAGACAAGTTCGGCGGGGGGATCGATGAGGACTGTCGGACACAGAAATAGGCTGCACGGGGGCAGGATTCTGAGACAGGCATAGAGCGGGTCTGCAAGCCAACAGCGAAAAATAAATGAATAAATAAATGAACATTTACTCCGCGTCTGGAGAAGAAGAGGTTGTCTCTGAATTTTTTAAGGACGCATCGCGGAGCGGGGCAAGCCCGCCCTGGTATTTAGATTCCGGCGGAACTCTCAGAAGCGCGATATAACAGTTTAATTTTAAAATGTCAATAGTTACAGTGAACCGGAAACTGCACCTTTGCCGCTCGGGAGGGAGGGTTTTAAATGTCACCTTTAAAATGCCCCGGGGATGCAGACTCCGCGACAATCACTCCCCACTGTGGCCAGCACAGAAACCCGCCGGAGACGGCGCGTTGCGGGCCCTGCGGTCCGACGGGGCCGCCCGTGTCCGCGGCGTCAGGCCCAGGAGCCAGGTTCGCGTGACTGTATCTCATCGGTGATACATTGTAGCGGTTCCGTCTGGAGCCTTTGCAGCGTCCGGTGCCCCCTAAACCCAGAGGTTCGCGCCCCGAGTCACACAGCGGCCGCGGGATTACCCCCAACACACGCTCGGCCCCTCACAGGCTAAAGCAGTAACTGCGTTCTTTTTTCTGTTTTAAATCCTCATCGGAGGATATTTTTCCCTTGATTTTTAGAGAAAGCCGAAGAGAGGGGGAAAGACAGAAACACTGATGTGAGAGAAACACATCGATGGGTTGCCTCCTGCGCCAGCCCAGACCAGGGCCTGGGCCGGGGAGGAGCCTGCAACCGGGCATGTGCCCTGGACCGGGATCGAACCCGGGCCCTGCGGTCTGCAGGCCGATGCTCTATCCACGGAGCCACACGGCTAGGGCTGCACGTGCACATGTTCAAGTCATTTCCCCTTTTCTATTTGGTCTTAATAGTCCGGGCTTTCCAGGTGTTAATTTTTTTTTTAAACACACAAAAATGCAAGCCTTCCCGCTAGCGCTTGCCTGTGCTTCTGCGTCAGTGGCACTTGCTCGGGTCACGTGCTGTCCCAGCTCCTCCGTGAAAAGTAGGAAAAGGCGGGGGACAGGGCAGATGCGCTGGGAGGCAGTTACATTGTATCAAGCAAGTTACATTGTATCAAGCAGGCTACATTGTATCAAGCAGGTTACATTGTATCAAGCAGGTTACATTGTATCAAGCAGGTTACATTGTATCAAGCAGGTTACATTGTATCAAGCAGGTTACATTGTATCAAGCAGGTTACATTGTATCAAGCAGGTTACATTGTATCAAGCAGGTTACATTGTATCAAGCAGGTTACATTGTATCAAGCAGGTTACATTGTATCAAGCAGGTTACATTGTATCAAGCAGGTTACATTGTATCAAGCAGGTTACATTGTATCAAGCAGGTTACATTGTATCAAGCAGGTTACATTGTATCAAGCAGGTTACATTGTATCAAGCAGGTTACATTGTATCAAGCAGGTTACATTGTATCAAGCAGGTTACATTGTATCAAGCAGGTTACATTGTATCAAGCAGGTTACATTGTATCAAGCAGGTTACATTGTATCAAGCAGGTTACATTGTATCAAGCAGGTTACATTGTATCAAGCAGGTTACATTGTATCAAGCAGGTTACATTGTATCAAGCAGGTTACATTGTATCAAGCAGGTTACATTGTATCAAGCAGGTTACATTGTATCAAGCAGGTTACATTGTATCAAGCAGGTTACATTGTATCAAGCAGGTTACATTGTATCAAGCAGGTTACATTGTATCAAGCAGGTTACATTGTATCAAGCAGGTTACATTGTATCAAGCAGGTTACATTGTATCAAGCAGGTTACATTGTATCAAGCAGGTTACATTGTATCAAGCAGGTTACATTGTATCAAGCAGGTTACATTGTATCAAGCAGGTTACATTGTATCAAGCAGGTTACATTGTATCAAGCAGGTTACATTGTATCAAGCAGGTTACATTGTATCAAGCAGGTTACATTGTATCAAGCAGGTTACATTGTATCAAGCAGGTTACATTGTATCAAGCAGGTTACATTGTATCAAGCAGGTTACATTGTATCAAGCAGGTTACATTGTATCAAGCAGGTTACATTGTATCAAGCAGGTTACATTGTATCAAGCAGGTTACATTGTATCAAGCAGGTTACATTGTATCAAGCAGGTTACATTGTATCAAGCAGGTTACATTGTATCAAGCAGGTTACATTGTATCAAGCAGGTTACATTGTATCAAGCAGGTTACATTGTATCAAGCAGGTTACATTGTATCAAGCAGGTTACATTGTATCAAGCAGGTTACATTGTATCAAGCAGGTTACCTTGCATCAAACAGGTTACATTGTATCACCTGCCAGGCCACAATGTTTCCTGGGAACCAGCGGCCACCCGGGCTCCCAGAGGCTCAGCCGAACCTCCCGTCTCCCCCCGCAGGGCCAAGGTGAAGAGGGGCGTGCGCATCGCCGCGGTCAGAGCCAGCAGCCCGGCTGTCTGGGAGGTCCAGGCGAGCATGGACCGGGCCGGCAAGGCAGCCCCCGCCGTCATCGTCTGCCACAGGAAGTCCCCCGGCCCAGCACCCGGGTGAGTCCCCCTCACTGTGCTCAAAGTGGGTTCCCCACCCCAGGTCCACGTGGGTCCTCGGTGGGTGTCGCCGTCTTGGGGACGCTGCCAGGTAAGACGGAGGGATGGTGGGCGGAGCCTTCTCACCGCTGGGACTCGCCTAAGCCCAGCAGGTCAGTGGGAGACCGGGCTCCCGGGAAGATGGGGGGGGCGTGGATTTCTGTGGTTGGTGTTCTGCCTGCGTTGGCTCAGTGTTTCTGAAAACCGCCCTCGTGAACGTGGGTCTGTGTGGAGCTGGGAGGGGGACCGTGGGAGGCAGGTGGTGGCCCCTGACCCCGGGCTGGTGGCTCAGCAGAGACCGGGGTGTGGAGCTCATAACCGTGAGTGGGACCCGGCGTGTGGGGGCCAGCAAGGCTCAGAGGGACCAGGAGGTCAGAGTTCGACTCCCGTCAGGGCACAGGCCCGGGTTGCGGGCTCCATCCCCAGTGTGGGGCCTGCAGGAGGCAGCCGGTCCAGGATTCTCTCATCACGGATGTTTCTCTCTCTCTCCCTCCCCTCCTCTCTGAAATCAGTACAAATACATTTTTTTAAAAAGATGCTCCCGTGGGTTGTAACGCGTGACGTTGCGTCTGAATGGTTCTCCCCGCAGAGGGAAGGGCCGCGTATGAGGTTCAGGAAGCCTAACGCTTCCTTCTCGCTGGACGCCGCCATCTCGCCTCCCGCGGGGAGGTAACGAGAGGCGAACCCCATCTTCTGTAAATCGGCGCCACGGAGGCCGCCTCCACGGACCCTGCGAAGACCAGACGGGCCCCGGGTGCGGACAGACATGCGCTCTGCCGTGACCCAGCGCGGCCCCGTCTGTGAACGGCCTCTGGATGGTGAAAGTGACGGCCCGCGTTCCCTGTGGCGTGTGCAGCCCCCCTCCCCACCAGCCACGGCTGCTGAGAGCAGAA
>NW_006294590.1:1823563-1824700 GCF_000327345.1 Myotis davidii | reverse complement strand
CGCCCCTGCCCACCGCAGGCGCTGCCCTGTGCTCTGTGCTGGTGGACTTCTTTGGGCTAGGAGCCGGGAGCTGGGAGCTGGGAGCCGGGAGCCGGGAGCCGGGAGCCGGGCGGCGGGCTCTCCTCATTGTGTTTAGACGTATGATCTGTCAGAAGCACTTTCTCTCGGGCGCGTTTTAATAACTTCCGCATTAGGGACCCACAGAGCGAGGCACTGTCTCCAATACGTTTCCCTTCATCGGATTGGCCACAGAAAAGATGCAGATAATAAAGAGATTCCCTGGGAATGAGGGGCTGCAGGGACCTCTGGTTCCCTGTGTGTGGGGGGACCGGGAGCCGCTCGCTCCCCGTGGAGCTGTGTCCGTAGGCACCTGGCCGACGCGTCACACACGTGCCTGCAGTGACCCTGAGGTCCCAGGTCTGGGGGCATCGCCTCTGGTAAAGGCTTCGTCACAGATGTGGAGAGTGAGCAAGCGTGTTTGTCACTGCATTTTTATTAGTTTATGAATATATTTTATTGATTTCAGAGACAGGAAGGGAGAGGGAGAGAGAAACATCCACAATGAGAGAGAAGCATGGACCGGCTGCCTCCTGCACGCCCCACGCTGGGGACAGAGCCCACAACCCGGGCCTGTGCCCCGACCGGGGACTGAACCCTGACCCCCTGGTTCCTAGGCCGATGCTCAGCCCCTGAGCCCCGCCGGCCGGGCCATCGCTGCCCCTTTAAATAGGCGTCCGTCGAGCGGTGGGTGGATTCTGAAAGGTGGTGCGTCACGTGGTAGAGTCGGTGTAATCGCGAGGGGGGGCCCGGTCGGTTATGACGTGGGACAGCGTTGGGAGGATCTGGAAACCTCACGCTGAGGGGGCGGGAGGCTCGAGTACCAACCTGTGCGACAGCAACACGTCACCTGCACAACGCGGGCCGGACGGGGCCGGACACAGGGAACGCGGAGGGGAGACCCGCTGGGCCCTGTGGGGGGAATGCCCAGTCCCCGTGGGTGTCGATGGGTGAGACAGGGCAGCTGCCCGAAAACGCTCACGCGAGACGCAGCGGGGGGTGGAGGGGCGGTGTGGGGTGTGCGGAGGGGGTGCAGGCGTCGAGGGGGCCGGGCCGGGCCCCCCCGAGGGCTGCCTCCCT
>NW_006294590.1:1819525-1823407 GCF_000327345.1 Myotis davidii | reverse complement strand
CGGCGCCGCTCCCTTCTGTGGCCGCCGTATATTTGGTACTTAGGGCCCCGTCTCCCGGCGAGCCCCGCGTTAGGATGAAATGTGCCGCAGCCGCTCTCCGCGGGCGGGCGGGCGGTGAGTTACTGCCAGCGGCTCACTGCGGGGAGTCCTCGCTTCTGAGCGGCCCCCCGAGGCCGCCGCCGCGCTGAACGCCCGGCTGTCCTGCGGCAGCTGTGGACGCGGCATAAGCCACAGCCTGACAGCCGCCTGTGCTGTGATGTCACCGAGTCGCAGGGAGACATAAAGCCCGTCCTTCGTCGCAGGGACCGAGAGTGTCCGCGGGAGCAGAGCCGCCCGTGGGACACACGGCATCGCACGTAGAGAACCGCGGCTGCCGTGTCTCACGGGAATTTCTGGACTCGCAACTCCAGTGACTGTGTGCGTGTGAGCGGGCAGGCATGCGTGCACATGTGTGTGCACATGAGTGTGTTCACGTGCGTGCGCCATGCAGGTATGTGCTCACCTGTGTGCACGTGTCACAAGTGTATGCATGCATGCACATCGCCCCACGCTGGGGACAGACACGTGTGCATGTGTATACATGTGTGCACATGTGCACATACATGTGCAGCCCTAGTGCCTCTGCAAACGGGAAACAATGTAACAGCCCCGCAGGGAAAAGATGTCCGCACCTATGTATCCATTCTATAGCTTCATCTCTGTCGCTATGTCCGTCTCCACGTCATAGCAGGTCTGTGTTCACGTGTACACAGGTAAGCATGACACACGCGTGTGAGGAAAACTCTGGAAGTCCCTGTATTCACTGAGAGGCATTAGCTTTTCGATCCCATGTGCTTGGGAAGGTGCTATCGGGAAAAAGATGGCGTCGCCCAGAGCTCTCACCAGGTCCTGACCCCATGGGCACCCTGATCTCAGACGTCCATCCAGCCCCCAGGCCCTGAGAGATAAATGTCTGTTACTCATAAGCCACCAGGTCAGCGACACTTGGTTACAAGCTAAGATACGAAGTCGCAAACAACAAGCTAAGATACGAAGTCGCAAACAACAAACTAAGATACGAAGTCGCAAGCAGCCACATTGGAGCCTTTGAGAAAAGCAACAGGAAGCCTGTCCGACCACCCGGAGTAAACACCCTTCTTGTCAGATCCCCGGCGAGCAGGTGCCTGTCCCTCCAACAGGCCGCAGTCTCGGCGACCTTTCCAGCTCTCGGGGTGACATTTTACCGCAAACAAAGCTGTTGAACAAAAATGCTAATCAGGGAGGAGGCATTTCGTGGCCGAGGCGTGTGCCCGACGCTGGAGGAAGCGGTAAACCTCCTGCCCCTGGAGACAGTGCGGGCAGTTGAGGCAGTAAAGCAAGTGCTCATCACATGCTTTTAAAAACACAGAACTGAGCCCGGCCAGTGTGGCTCAGTGGTGGAGCATCAGCCTATGAACCTGGAGGTCAGGGTCCGATTCCCAGTCAGGGCACGGGCCCGGATTGCGGGCTCCACCCCCAGTGGGGGGCGTGCAGGAGGCAGCCGAGCCATGATTCTCTCTCATCGTTGATGCTTCTCTCTCTCCCTTCCTCTCTGAAATCAATAAAACATATTTTTAGAAATGCAGGTGGAAAACCCCTCAAATGCCCAACACATAGAATCGTCAGGCAGATGCATCCAATTAGGAATCGTGAGCGAAACCCTGGTGACGTGCCTGACACAAAGCGGGGACCCCCACTCCCCCCCCCAAAAAGGCCGGCTCATGCTGTCGTCACTGGGAGGACCTCAGGAGACCTTCTCCGTGACCTCCCACTCCAGGCACCGCCGTCGCCCAGAATAACCCACCGAAGAAGAACATAAACTCCCGCAAACCGCCCAGCGGCTCCACAGAGCAGCCCTGCGAGCCCTGCGAGCCGTGCAGCGCTGCCCCCGGGCATCTGTCTGGGAGTTAATAACCCAAACGCACTCATCCTGTGCGGCTGTTTCACAACAAATCGCTCTTATCGCCAAAGCCGTAAATTTAGAGCCGGGACCAATACCTCGCCTCAGAGCCGTCTGTCCAGAGGCCCCCAGATGCCCGGCCCAGGGTGGATCTGGCCGGTGTCTTCCCGTTTGTCCCTCTGGGGGTTCTCAGGCCCTCACGTCTGCACACAGGCAGGCAGCCCCATCCCTCTGGAATCGCGGTCACTACCCTCTCCACTCGGCAGCCACATGAGGGCTCCAGGGGACCGTGACCCTGTGGGAAGCCCGTGGGGAGCCGGCAGCTCTGCTCAGCCCCGTCTCCTGCGAGGACCGGCTCTCCTCACCCCGCGGTGTCTCCACTCCCAGGACCGTCTGTGGGTCGGTGTTTTGTGAATCCTCACTCGGGGGTATTTTTCCCACTGACTTTTAGAGAGAGTAGAAGGGAGGGAGGGAGGGGGGAGACGGGGAGAGAAACATGGGTGTGAGAGAGACACATTGACTGGTTGCCTCCCACACGCCCTGCGTGGGGTCAGGATGGAGCCTGCAGTCCAAGGATGTGCCCTCGACCGGGAATCAAACTCCAAACCCCGTCGGGTGGGCCAACGCTCTAACCTGAGCCACCGGCCAGGGTGCTCTCTGCACGGCCCTGTGGGCAGCGTCCTGGGTCGTGGGGGCGTGAACTGTGCTCTTTGCCTGGCTCTCGAGGTCCCTGCTCGGGGGCCGTGTTCTTCACCAGGGAGGGGAGGGGAGGTGTGTGGCTCGGTGTCAGAGGGGGACTCGCCGGGCCCGTCGTTAGGGCCACGTGAGCGCAGGCACCACCTGGGAACCACGCCGCGTGGCTCGTCCCGTGTAATTGAAAAGTAAATTAAAAAAAATAAGTTTAAAAAAAGAGGAGACAGCAAAACATCTGTTTCCATCCGGAAGAAGCCAGGTTTACAGGCGTGCGCACCGTGAACTGTGGTTTATCTCCCACCACGATACGGCCACGCGGGGAGCTCCGGGGCCGGGCGGTCGGCGAGCACGGCTGTCGGGGGCGAGGAGCTACAGGCCACGGGAATGCGGTTACGAGGCGTGACGGGGGAGGAGGCGGGAGGGGCCTGGGGACCAGCGCGGGGACGCTGTGGGCCTGTGCGTCGGTGATCCGTGCCTCAGGGGTTCGCTGTGGGAACAGGAAAGGGTGGAAATGAAAACCCAGGCCTCAGACGGGAGGTCTGCCGCCTGGGCAGCCGCCCGGAGCCTCTGAGGGGTGGTGGGGACCCCAGGCGGTTTCACTGTCATCCCCTCCCCCGCAGGGATGAGGATCGCTGACGTCTGCGCCTGTCAGCTCAGTGATGAGCGCTGATGAGTGTATCGGGCGCCGTCGGGGTGTGGCTTCCCCCTTCTGCGTCTCCCGTCATCACAGTGTCAGGGGGTCAGCCACGAGTCCTTGGCAAGGAGGGGGTCAGTGATGAGACCACGGCGAGCAGGTGGTCAGCCGGGCAGCCGCCCGGAGCCTCTGAGGGGTGGTGGGGACCCCAGGCGGTTTCACTGTCCCCCCCTCCCCCGCAGGGACGAGGATCGCTGACGTCTGCGCCGGCGCCTGTCTTTTTTTTGGGGGCGGGGGGTCAGTGATGAGTCCACGGTGAGCAGGGGGTCAGTGATGAGTCCACGGTGTCAGGGGGTCAGTGATGAGTCCACGGTGAGCAGGGGGTCAGTGATGAGTCCACGGTGTCAGGGGTCAGTGATGAGACCACGGCGAGCAGGGGGTCAGCCGTGAGTGGCTGCAGTCCGAGTGCCACTGACAGGGACCGGTCACCACTTCTCGCTCACCCGCCCGCGCCCCCTGGAGGCAGCAGCCAGGACACGGGAGCCTGGTTAGTGCCCAGCACTGCCCGCCCCTGAGGGGTCCCTCTCGTCTCCTGGTGCTGCCCCAGGTGCAGAGGCGCAGTGAGAGCTGACGGCGG
>NW_006294590.1:1818975-1819471 GCF_000327345.1 Myotis davidii | reverse complement strand
TTGGGGGAGCCCCCTCCTCCGGCCGCCGGGTCCGCTGTCCGTGGCTCTGTCCCCAGCGCCCAGCTCCACGGTCCCTGGACGATGGGTGAGCTCCCTCCCCCGGGGCCTCTGACTCAGCTGCCCGGCCGGTCTCCCCCCGAGTGAGGGTGACCCCCGTACCCCAGCCGTCCGGCCCTGGGAGCTGGCTCCCCCGTTTCCAAACGTCCAGCCACGGTCACTGGTCACGGCCAGCGCTGGGCCTCTCGTCCTGCCCTGCTGCCCCCAGAGTCAGGGGGGAACTGCCTCCTCCCCCTTCCTCCCCAGTAACAGGGCTGGGCACCCAACCCGGCCCTGACCTATCAGAACAGCCCATCCATCCCCTGGGCCACAGGGATTGGTGTAGGGGAGGGTCATGTGACACCATCATGGCCAATGGGATTCCTTCCCAGGATTTGGGCGGGGCTATTGGGAAGGAAGCAGCTGTTTTCAGGGAGCGGGTGGAGCCGGCCTCACCTAA
>NW_006294590.1:1815440-1818616 GCF_000327345.1 Myotis davidii | reverse complement strand
GAGGGGGCGGGGGAGGGGTGTCACGTGGAAAAGCAGGCCCCGAGCACGTCCTGACCGCAGAGCTTAAACCCTGGGCTCCGCGGGTCTGGGTGGAGGCGGCCGCTGGAATTTCTTAGGAATTGACTCCGGGAAACTTACTATGATTTGGGGTCTAAGCCGGATCTGTGTTTCCGTCTTTTCCATTCAGACACCCGCAAAAGCCGCGCTTACTTCCCGGGTCGGATTATAAGGACGGGCGCATGTCTTAACTTTCATCCTCGGTTATTCACTGAAAGTGCGTTTTTATTTCGTACCTGGTGCCCGGCAGGTTTCGCACTCGGCGCCGCGGACCGTTCCCGGCCTGTAAGGGCTTGTGTCCAAGGAAAGGGGGAGGCGCCCACACCGGTCACGGCCACAGGCTCCATGGACTCCTCGCAGCAGCTGTGCTGTCCCTGCGGCCCTGGGTGTATCTGGGCAGGCTTCCCGGAGGTGGTGACATGCAGGCTGAGTGTTGAAGGATGACGAGGAGTTTCCGCCACAAGGGAGGGGGGACGGGCACTCAGGCTCGGGGAATAATGAGAGAACAGGGGCGAGCACAGTGCCTTTGGGGCGGGCGGGGGAGCCCATAACTCATCGCGGCTGGATGGCCGCCCAGTGTTCCTGCAGGGCTCAGACGTGCCCGCAGCCCCGTGTCCTCCCCGGGAACGTAATTAATGAATGTTCGCTGATGGAGGGAGTTGATGAATGGACATCATTGGCAGGAGCTGTTACAGGTAGTAACGAATTTATAACGGCTGCCACGGGAGCAATGAGGAATCGAGGCCCGGCTAGATAAATGGTTGTTAGAGAGGGGCACAGCATCTCGGCCCACTGCCGCTAGGCTGGGTGTCCCCGCCCACCCGGCTCCCCGGTGACTGACGGGGGACACGCATCAGTCTGCGCCGACGGAGGGGTCGGGCGTGCGGGAAATGACGAGGCGTGACTGGCAGCAGGGACGCGTCATTATTCGTCGAGCGCCCCCTCGGTGCCGGGGAAGGTGCCCAGTAACTCACTCGCACGTGCCAGTCTCTGGCCACGTGAATCCGTGGCACAGTCCTGCGAACACCCCGTCTTCGTGTGGAGAGCGGTGGGTGGAGGGGCGGGCACCCTGACCAGGTCCCTCGGCTGGAGGGGGCCCTGCTCCCTCAGAAGCCGGTGCCGGGCAGGACTTTGTGTCTGGAGCTCTTGTCCAGCCCAGCCCGACCCACTGTCCTGGGAACAGGTGATGCAGCCGAACGCGGTTTCCCTTTAAAATAAGAATCTCAGAGCCCGGCCGGCGTGGCTCAGGGGTTGAGCATCAACCTAGGAACCTGGGGGTCAGGGTTTGATTCCCGGTCAAGGGCACGTGCCCGGGTTGTGGGCTCGATCCCCAGTGTGGGGGACGTGCAGGAGGCGGCCGGTCCATGGTTCTCTCTCATCATGGATGTTTCTCTCTCCCTCTCCCTTCCTCTCTGAATCAATAAAAATATTTAAAGAAAAAAGCAGTGGCCGACACGGGCGTGCCGTGCGCGGTGACAGGCGAACCTGCTTCCGTGGGCGCCTGGGACCCGGTGGGTTAACTCTCTCCGGCCTTGCCCCGCCGCCGACCTCACGTCCTCAGAGTCCGTTCATAATCGATTCGAAGGCGTTAATTGGACGAAAGAATTCTTTACGGCCGTGTCCCGAGGGCGGCCGGCGTTTAATCGCGGCGCCTGTTTGCACGGGCGGTTTCTGTGTAACGAAGAGGAGGATTTAGTGCCGCCGTGAAGTTAACCGGGTGAGGCGAGCTCGGCCCCCAGCGGTCGGCCGGCGGCCGGGGGTGGTGAGCGAAGTGTTCGTTGGCCACGTGGCCCTCGGATAATTTCCTCCGTCCCGGCAGCCGTCAAGCCCCGGCCCCAGCACCCCAGCACCGCGTTGTCTCCACCACACAGACGTGACCGTGGCCGCTCGATTGTGACACTTTTTTTTTCCGTCTGTGATGCCATTTCAGTGTTTAAAACTCCTCCCCCATTTAAAATGCAAGCAAGGCGTCTCCTTTCCTCCAGGCTCCTCCCCGAGGCCTGTCCGTGTTCCTCTCTGCTTCCCTGTCTGTCCCTCCGTGTGAGGGTCCCTGGGGTTGGAATGTGCGGGCCCAGGTAGGAGAAACATGAGCTTCCCCCTGAGAAAAGGTCCACCTTATGTGTTTCCATGAAAAGCACGGGACTGGCCCGGCCGGTGTGGCTCAGTGGTTGAGTGTCGACCTAGGAACCAGGAGGTCAGGGTTCGATTCCCGGTCAGGGCACAGGCCCGGGTTGTGGGCTCAGTCTCCAGGGTGGAGAGTGCAGGAGGCAGCCGGTCCATGATTCGCTCTCATTGTTAATGTTTCTATCTCCCTCTCCCTTCCTCTCTGAAATCAATAAAAATATATATTTTAAACATCCCAGAGAGGACGGAGAGCGCTGAGCGGTAGGGCAGCGATAGGAGGGGGAGGGTGGCCGGGCTGGCTCCGCGGACGTCGCCCCTGGAAAGTCTGTGAATGCAGCCGTCGCCGTGAAAGGGCTCCCTGAAATAAAAGCAAAACCGGTGGCGTTTCGGCGCCCCACGCTCCATGATTGTGTTCTCCTCCTGCAGAAAATTGGGGGGAAAATTGCACTCTTAATTTCACCTTGTTTCTCACAAAAGCCGGGAGGCACAGTGAGTCAGAATGAGCCGGCTCAGACCAGACAGGGCCCTGCCTCCTGGGATTCGGCGTCGAATCTGGACAAGGGCTGGTGCGTCCGGGCGGCCAGGCCGGAGCCGTTTCCTCCTCGAGTGTTTCCGTCTCTGGCCTCCTGCCATCCACCCGCCCTGTTCTCACCCGACAGGAGACAGACATTTCAGCAAAAGCACATGTGAGCACGAGCAGGAAGGATGACTCAGTGTGTGCCCCGCCCGGGGCTCATCGTCCGCACGAACTTCCTGGGGGCCTGGCTCAGCACCCAGCTCAACGGAGCAGACGAAGCTTCGGGAAGAGGAGGCGCTGGCCCAAGGTCACACAGCTCGTTAGAGGACATGGATCTCAACTAGACGGCACGTTCTGCCAGGGAGAGCCAGCAAGGGGACGAGTGAAACATGCATGTTGGAGCCTGGCCTATTGCTTAATCCCTTTTACCATCACCATCACCACCATCACCACCACCACCATCACCATCACCACCTTG
>NW_006294590.1:1811120-1813318 GCF_000327345.1 Myotis davidii | reverse complement strand
CACCATCACCCCCACTACCACCACCATCACCCCATCCTCATTACCACCATCACCATCACCATCACCATCACCATCACCACCACCACCACCATCACCACCATCACCACCATCACCACCATCACCACCATCACCACCATCACCACCACCACCACCACCACCACCATCACCACCATCACCACCATCACCACCATCACCATCACCACCATCACCACCATCACCTCCATCACCACCACCACCACCATCACCATCATCACCATCACCACCATCATCATCATTGAACTGTCTTTAATACCCAACAAACATCATACTCATAGAGAAAAGTACATCTTTGAGGAGTTGATTTAAAACCAGCAGGAAAAATAGGTTTAGGTAATTTCCCAAATATGTCAAATATTTTCTCAGCCAAAGCTGCCCAGGGACTTCCCCATGAGGCTGCTTCAAATTGAAGGAAGTTCATGCTGATGAGCTGTTTATCTTTAATGAATTGAATTCATGCCTGAGACTGTGATGATTGGAAAACGTATTTTTGAAAATTAAGATGCAGTGGCCTGTCCTTGTCAAAAGCGGTGACGTGTGTTTCTTGCTGGTCCGTGCACATCCCCATAAGTACCACCAGACCTCACCGTGACCTGAGGAGGCGTTTCTAAGCATCCAGCCACGTTCCCGTCCCGGCTCCTTCCCCTCTTGGACGCAGTGTTTCTGTTGCCCATCACAGCAGGTCTGTCGCCAAGGGCACCTAGAAGTCGGTGGGCGGCCTGCTGGCTGACTCCCGCGCCAGGCCCCGCCCCCGCCCCGCCTGGGGAGACACTGGTGACGAACTGTGACACTCTCCCCTGAGCCCTGACGCGGCTCCAGGCTGCCAGGACCAGCCCACCCGGTGCAGCTCTTGAATGACATCCATTTGCCAGCCTCACTCTGGACGAATCAGGTGCCCCGATGAGCCAGCCACCGGAATGCGATGGAGAACAGAGCTTTCTGTGAGGAGGCAGGGCAGGCCCTCTGGGCATCACCGGCGGAGAGACCACAGCACAGCCGGTCACGCTGTCCCGGTGGCTCTCCCATCCCTGGTTTGATTCTCACTTTTATTTTATTTTATTTTTAAATATGCATTTTTTTAAAAATTGATTTCAGAGAGGAAGGGAGAGGGGGAGAGAGAGAAACATCAATGAAGAGAGAGAACCATGGATCGCTGCCTCCTGCACGCCTCACACCGGGGACGGAGCCCGCAACTCGGGCCTGTGCCCTGAGCGGGAATGGAACCCTGACCTCCTGGTTCATAGGTCGATGCTCAACCACTGAGCCACACTGGCCAAGCTGATTCCCTCTGCACAGCACTTTTTCATGCAAAAGAGGAAGAAGGGAAATTATAACACGGTGTCATTTCAGACCTCCAGTGCCAGCCACGCCTGCCTAAATGTCTGCAGTGTGGGGCATTTAAAAAATAAATAAATTCAGGTTTACGTTTTTTTTTTAACCTGCAAGTACTTCCTGTCTATTCTTCAAGATCAATACCTATCGATTGGATGCTTTCTTTGTTGAATATCTGCATAATAACCAACCGGCTAGTTTTACCATAATTTATTCCACCAGAATGGATAGTGCCTGGCAAATATTGTCGTCACCGTGAATTATTCTGCACGCACCCTCCGACGCCGGAGATTTTATTTCCGAAGATTGATGCCCATGTGAGATTTACGGGTCAGAGAATCGGTGGCTTTTCTATGACTGACGCCCCAGATTAATTTTCTGAAATTTGAGCCAATTCATTTTCCTGACGCCAACTTGTAAAGGCGCTTACTTCCCAACCCCCGCCCCGCCAGGATGGGAGCCTGCTCCTCGCTCGTCTGAGGGGGGAAATGTTATCTCTGGGGTTTCGTTCTGCGTTTGCCTGATCAGTAATGAAGAGAACCCCTTTTTAGCTCGGCCGGCGTGGCTCTGTGGCGGGGCGTCGGCCTATGAACCAGGAGGTTAGGGTTCGATTCCGGGTCAGGGAACAGGCCTAGGTTGTGGGTTCCATCCCCGGTGGGGGGCCTGCAGGAGGCAGCCCATCCGTGATTCTCTCTCATCATGGATGTTTCTCTCTGTCTCTCCCTCTCCCAGCCTCTCCCTCTAAAAAAATCAATAAATATATATTTTAATAACGAAATAAGCAAAAGCACAAAGCAGAGACGCCGTTTCAAACCCGGACGGGTGCTGTG
>NW_006294590.1:1807669-1811048 GCF_000327345.1 Myotis davidii | reverse complement strand
GTCCCCCGTGGGCTCCGCGAGGCCGGTATAAATAAACCCGGTATTTTTAAACCCACGTGGTGCTTCCCCCCTTGCTTCTCGCTGGTGTGACATGGGAGCCAATGCTGTGGCCCTGGCCGGTGCAGCTCAGTGGATAGGGCGTCGGCCTGCATTCCAAAGGATCCTGGGTTCGATTCCGGTCAAGGGCATGTACCTGGGTTGTAGGCTCCTCCCCGGCCCAGGCCCTGGTCAGGCGCGTGCAGGAGGCAACCCAATGGGTGTGTTTCTCTCGCATCCATGTTTCTCTCTGTCTCTCCCTCTCTCTTCCACTCTCCCTAAAAAATCAATGGAAAAATATCCTCGGGTGAGGATTAACCAAACAAACAACCAAACAAACAAAACCCACTCATACTGGGCTGTCCAGTGTGGATGCCGCTGGACACCTGTGGCCGCTGAAGACTCAGTTAAATTTAAAATCCTACCTCTCAGCTGCACTGGCCACATTTTAAAAAAATATGTTTTTATTGATTTCAGAGTGGAAGGGAGGGAGGGAGAGAGAGAGAGAGAGAGAGAGAGAGGGAGAGAGAAACATCAATGATGAGAGAGAATCACTGATTGGCCACCTCCTGCACGCCCCACACTGGGGATGGAGCCCACAACTCGGGCCTGTGCCCTGACGGGGAATTGAATTGTGACCTCCCGCTTCATGGGTCGGTGCTTAACCACTGAGCCATGCCGGCCGGGCCTGGCCACATTTCAGCACTTAGTAGCCACCTGTGGCCAATGGCTGCGTGATAGGAGGGCATAAGGTTCGGAGTTCAAAGTTTCGGGTTAATTCATGTCTCTGACATTGACACGAACAAATCTAAGGCACATTTTCCCCCAAAATAATTATTCTGCAAACAAAGAAGAGAGGAGAATTCTTGTGTGGAAGTCCTGAAGACATTTTTTTGCATTGTGACATTTGAGTTTGAACACGTACCAAAATGGTGTTGTTTTTTTAAAAATGCATAACTTTTGAAACAGCAGTGCGGGAGAAGGAAGAATTACATCACGCTGAGTTTAATGGCTTATGGGAAAAAGTGCTCTCGCCCTGTGAGCTGGGAGGACAGAGATTTCCAGAAGAACTGCTGCTGGGCGGGTCTCGGCCGAGCTTGTGAGGAGGAGCGAGCATCCTGCAGACGCCGCCTCCCTCGGGAGCTGAAATCACCGGGATTTGCAACGGATGGGGGTGGGGATGCGGTGGAGCAAAAACCCCACTCTTATTCCTGAACCAGCGGCCGCACGATCGCCAACAAGTCTGACACGATTCCGTACAGAAAGCGAGTCAGGCCCGGCCGGCGTGGCTCAGTGGTTGAGCGTCAACCTAGGAGCCAGGAGATCAGGGTTGGATTCCCGGTCAGGGCACAGGCCCGGGTGGTGGGCTTGACCCCCCAGTGTGGCGTGTGAAGGAGGCAGCCGGTCCATGATTCTCTTTCATCATGGATGTTTCTCTCTCTCCCTCTTCCTTCCTCTATTGAAACCAATAAAAATATGTATTTTTAAAAAGTATTTAAAAATTTAAAAAGTATAAAAACCAAAAATGTGTCCTAGAAGCCGCCCGCAGCGTGACCGGGGTTAACGGATGTTCCAGCCCGCCGGCGTCTTGTCCGTGTGTCTATGGGCACCCTCGGCGTCCCACGCCGTCCGGCCACCAGCGCCGTGTTCCTGTGTTGTGTGGAGGCACGTGCGTGGTGTTTACTCTGTTCTGTACATTCCCCAGCGCCCGGGCTGAGCTCCGCAACATGCAGATAGGAAGAAACATGGTGCTCCAGTATGTGTGTGGCTATTTATGGGCGCCCAGACTTTTCACACTCCATATGCTTATTGTATAGACGTTAGAGCCGCGTGGGAGCGCTGCCTAATGTTGGCGACACATTAGCTTCGCGAGGTGCCGGAAGGGGTGATCCCTAATTCCCGTAAGTGAGCCACCCACCGGGGCCTCGGCCCCCGCAGGGCGACGGGGCCTCTCATGCGCTGGGCTTGCTGCTGGAACAGAAGTGGCTAAAGACAGGAAGCGTTCACATCTCATCCGAGAGGATGCCGTGAAGCGTGCACGTGGCCACGCGTGATCGGCGTGTGCTGTCCTGCGTCCTTGTCCATGTGTGCACCTGAGTGGGTGTTTGTGTGTGTGTACATCTTTCTACTTAAACAGTCAGTACAGAAGGCTGACGTCACGTAAGGTGCATGCACGCACAAAATACTCCTCCCTCTCTAGCACCTCAATTTCTGGAGAAAACTGCCTGCCCGCTGCCTCTCATACAGGGTGTTCTGCAGCATGCTGCTTATGCGGAAACTCGCCTGGGCCCCGACAGGAATCAGGGAATCGGCATGTGTCCTTGCGACCACAGGTGTTTCTGGTCACGTGGGTTTGGTGAGGAGTTCTCAGGTTCAGCTGCTGTGTTTTCCACTTGTCCATCCAAGTGCCCTGTCATTCATCCATTCAGTTGTTCATTCATCGCCAGGTTGGTCATTTATTCACTCAGTCACTCATTCAGCTGTTCACTCACTCACTCACTCATAGGCCGTTAGTCATTGCTGCCACCCCGGTGACAGGTGCAGCTCTGAAAACATTGCAGAGACGGTTTCCTTGTTCCCATCCCTCCTGAGCACAAACTAAGCCCCTACTTCACCGCCCGTGTGTGTCTGCGTCTGTGTGACTGGCAGCCGAGTCACGGCCACATTCAGATGCGGAGCAGACAGGCCAACCTGCGTTTCCAGGGCGTTGAATCGCAGGTCAGAGCGGAAGCCTCCCCAGGCTGGTGCCTGTTCGCCGTGTATTGCCCGTCATCAGGCCCATGAAACGGAACCGTTGATTGAATTAAAGGCACAGGCCCCGGAGGCCTGAGTGATGAGTGCGCCCGCGAACCTCCTGCCGGCGCCCAAGGCCCTCCGTGAGCGACAGCACTGCTCGGCGCCCACGCGTGCTCTGGCTCAGAGTTCATCCCCTGGACCGCGCCCGCACCCGTCACCTGCACTCCCCGATGGCTTCCCAGTCGGCACCGGAAAAGTGTGGCGAGAGAACCGGTGGCGACGGCTGTGTTGAAAGGAGCTCGGTTTGGCTCAGTGGATTTCAGAGAGGAAGGGAGAGGGGGAGAGAGATGGGAACGTCGGTGTGAGAGAAACACATCGAGGGTTGCCTCCTGCACTCGCCCTGACCAGGGCCTGGGAAATGAGGAGCCTGCAGCCGAGGTACGTGCCCTTGGCCGGAATAGAACCAGGACCCTTCGGTCTGCAGGCCGACGCTCTCTCCACTGAGCCACACCGGCTGGGGCGCTCTCGCATCTTTCATTAAAGTGGCCCCTGAGGCGTGGGGCGCCCTTTCTCCAGCCAAGGCTCTGGGGGGTTGGGGGGGGGGGGT
>NW_006294590.1:1806224-1807642 GCF_000327345.1 Myotis davidii | reverse complement strand
CACCGTGGACAGCGCCCCACCCGCTGCGACCTCAGCACCGTGGACAGCGCCGCTCCCGGGCCAATGGGTCCCGTGAAGGAAGAGGTCGGAACCTGGCGCTAGATGAGAAGAAAGGAAAGAACTAACTTTGCTGAACTCGCAGCTGACATCGCCATCGCTCCCCAAACTCTCAGCAGACCTTACTCAGGCTTAATACCCGGCCCTGTCGGGAGCTCATCCTAACGCGATGCTCCCCAAACCCCTTCGCCGGCTTTGCATGCGGGGGGACCCCCTTCATCATCGTCGCCGGCGCTGGACGGTCCATCCAGGGGCACAGGTCGCGTCCCCCACAGCTGCACAGCCCCAGGCTGGCTGTGTGAGGGTTCCCGCAGGCTGGTCAAGGCTCCCCCTGCCCTGTGTCCCCATCCCCGCCCTGCACACGTCCTCAGAGGCCTGGCCACGTTTCCAGGAGATGGTTGCAATTATTGATCACTTTTAAAACGTTTTTTTTTAAAAAAAATACGTTTTTATTGATTTTCAGAGAGAGAAAGAGAGAAACATCAATGAGAGAGAACCATCCATCGGCTGCCTCCTGCACGCCCCCTACTGCGGATCGAGCCCACTACCCGGGCCTGTGCCCTGACCGCGGAATCGAACCGTGACCCCCTGGTGCACGGACGACGCTCAGCCCCTGAGCCCCGCTTTCAGGTTGAGACACCAGAGGCCCCCGGAGACCATGAGGTCACATAAGGGGTCCCACCCTCAGGGTTCCCTCCGGCTGTGAGTCACCCGGAGCCCAATATCCCAGCCGGCCGTCCGCGCTGTAAAGTCGCGCGCGTGTGGGTGACACGACCCCCGAGGCTCCTGGGTGGACGTCAGGGGCGGGGAGCTGTGTCCTCGGCCTGGAGGCGGGCAGCAGGCTCCTCCATGAAATCCTCCTTCTCGGCGGCTTTTGCGGGGTTCTTTTAGCAAATCGCCCGCCGGGCCCCGAACCGGAAAGGCGACGTCGGCTGGCCGTCCGTCTCTGAGCGCGTTCAGACCACAAGGGTGGACGGGACGCGCTGACATTTATCCCCAGAAGCAGGTTAACTCTCCCGCCTCGAGCCCGCAGCCCCGGGGGCAGGAGCACCCCGGTGTGTCCACCCGAGGCGCGTGGGCTGCTCACGCTGGCGCTCCCCGCTCCGCCCACAGAGACAGGGCCCGCGCCCGCGTGAGGGCTCTCCACGTACACGCCTGAGTGACGTCTCATCGCAAAAGAATTAAACACGGAGCCTCGGGGGCTTCCATTTGTCATGTCAGGTGGGAGTAGAGAAGCCATTAGGAGACGGGGCAATTATCATCACGATCAATTAGTCACCTTGTTTGCATATTCACGGGCGTGGAGAACCCCTCCTCCAGCAGCCGCCGCTCACAGAGACCACGGCCGGCTCGCCCCCCGC
>NW_006294590.1:1805441-1806189 GCF_000327345.1 Myotis davidii | reverse complement strand
AGGCGCTGAAGGTTTCACAGGTCGCTTCGCTGTCGTGGAGACACCCGGGGGGCAGCCCGCCGGCCATCCGTCCCCTGGGGCCCTGGCGCCGCCCTCGGGGCCACGCGCTGAAACCCGTGTCAACACGCGGAGGGTTTCGTCTCCATCACTTCCCTGGGAGCTGCTGCTCACCTGCTGACCAGGAGGGCGTCCTGATGGACAAATACCTCTCAGTGTCGCTCTTAAAACTGAACAAAAACCGAGGGGGCGGCGGAAGCAGAGGCCCTGGGCTGCCAAATGCAGCAGAGATTTTAAAAAAATATTTTTAAGTTGATATTAGAGAGAGGAAGGGAGAGGGATTGAGAGATGGAAACACCGATGAGTGGGCTGCACGCCCCTGAGTAGGGATCGAGCCAGCAACCCGGGCTTGTGCCCAGACCGGGAATCGAACCAGCGGCCTCTTGGTTCATGGGTCCACACTGGACTGCTGAGCCACACCAGCTGGACCACAGATGTTTTTTAAAAATTGATTTGAGAGAGAGAGGAAATGGGCTGGGGGAGGGGGGTAGAGAAACATCGACTTGTTGCTCCTTTATTTACGCATCATCCATTGGCTGCTTCTGACTGGGGTCGAACCCACAACCTTGGTGTAGTGGGGCGACACTCCACCCAACTGAGCTGCCCCCCCCCCCAGCGTCTGGAGGAGAAATTTTTAATGAGAAATTCTCCAGCACAAAGTCCAAGGGGAGACGTGTACCACGTGCAGCTG
>NW_006294590.1:1804524-1805308 GCF_000327345.1 Myotis davidii | reverse complement strand
AGCCTCTGAGCCCCACCCCCACCCGCCCATCACCTGGGGGCAGACAGGAGGGATGGGGGTCGGCAGCCCTGGCAGGAAAGCGAGTGTGTCTGTGGCATGCAGATGGAATTTCTTTTAAAGGAAAAAAACCTCCCAACAGAAAGAAATGTTTTAAAATAAAGCAGCTCTCCAGGTCCAAGCGAACGTGTTTAAGGAAATGTCAGGGCGTGGAGCTGAGAGCAGCTTCTTCCCTTCCTATTTCCATCCCCACAGATGCTCCAGCTCACGAGCGGAGACACGATCCCACGGGGGGGGGGGGGGGGAGGCTGGGGGGGGGGGGGAGCAGCGCCAGGACCGCGTCAGGGAAACAGAATTGTGCCCTTTTTCCTGCTCCCGCACAGAGGCCGTTCGTGTCTCTTGGTTCTGCAGCCCTCACCCCCCGTTAGTCCCTTCTCTCTGTTACCCTGAGATGCTGGGGCCTCTCTCACCGAGAGCACCCCCTCTTTCAAAGGTCACTGACGTCCGTCCATGGGAAACAGGCTAGAGGTCAGCATAACAGCAGTTGTAAGTGAGGGAGGGGCGGGAAGGAACCCACCTTTTTTATTCTTATTGATTTCAGAGAGGAAGGGAGAGGGAGAGGGAGAGATAGAACATCAATGATGAGAGAGAATCATGGATCGGCTGCCTCCTGCACACCCCACGCTGGGGATCGAGCCCACAAGCAGGGCATGGGCCCTGACCAGGAATCAAACCGTGACCTACTGGTTCACAGGGCAATGCTCAACCACTGAGTCACGCCAGCCGG
>NW_006294590.1:1802867-1803865 GCF_000327345.1 Myotis davidii | reverse complement strand
GAAGGACCTGGTCGGCATCGTGCCCCTGGCCATGGTGAGCATGTCCCCGGGCCGGCCCCACGGGTCGCAGGGACGGGAGGCTCCGCCCGGTGACCCAGACGTGGGCGGACGTGTCCGTGGGAAACGGGGAGGCGGGGGCCGCGACACCCTGACATCTGCTGCCAATAGCCGACTCGGAAAGTGGTCTTACCCTACAGCGGAATAATCGCACCTTATGAAGGAAATAACCGAACTCTAGGGCAATGGTTCTCAACCTTCCTCATGCCGCCACAGCACCTCATGTTGTGGTGACCCCCAATTTCATTACAAATTGAACATCATGAAAGCACAGTGATTCATCACAAAAACAATATGTCATTATAGATGTGTTTTCTGATGGTCTTAGGCGACCCCTGTGAAAGGGTCGTTCGACCCCCAAAGGGGTTGCGACCCATAGGTTGAGAACCGCTGCTCTAGGTGTTAGGTTTGGGCCTGGGCTCCTCGTATGTTCTGGGTACTATGCGAGGTATTGGGATACAGTGATGAACATGAACATTCCAGTGAGGAGGCCAGAAAAATAAATGCAGAGTGTCAACACAACAAGGTGAGGGTCTCTTTAGTAGAGATAGGTATAGGCCTTGCCTAGGAATGAGGGGAGAGCTGCACACACATTCCCTTGGTAGGAGTTCCTGTTTTTCCCAGAGAAGCCGCAGATCGTGGTTTGATGGAAGCGCCCTCTTACTCTCGCCGGAACTCCCTTTTTAATCAAACGCTGCAGCTGCGCCCCTCCTGGCGCCCCCAGGGCGACCCATAGGTTGAGAACCGCTGCCCTAGGTGTTAGGTTTGGGCCTCCCGTTGTCCGGAAAGCATCGATAATGGGGTGTTTGCATCACGCAATGTGACTGCGTAGGGGCCTCCAACACACGCACCCGCAGAGACCGAACAGCTGGGGCCTGTGAGTGACACTCATGGGAGGCGGGGCGTGGCAGGACGTGGCGTGGCTGGGGCGTGTTGGGGGC
>NW_006294590.1:1796087-1802599 GCF_000327345.1 Myotis davidii | reverse complement strand
CTGTGGGCAGAGCGACCCCCCTCCCGTCCCCGCGCGTTTCCCGTGACAGTGACGCGCGTGGTGGCCTGTGGGCACCGCCTGGCGTGTCCCCTTGGCATCCGATGGGAAATGCTGACAGGCGTGACTCCCCGGGGGTGAGAGGCCGCCGGGAGTTCCTCTCTCAGTGACAGGCGCCATGACGGTTGCCTAGTGACGGCAGGTGAGGTTGTCCATGGGGAAACGCGCCCGCGGGGGGAGTCCGTGGACAGGGCGCTCCCTCTCTGTTCTCTCTGCAAAGGCGCCTCCCGGTCCTTCATTTCACGGGTGATAGTGGCGCCTCCGTGGGGGCCATCAGTGGGTCTGTCACCGCCCAGGCGAGACCGTTTGTCTTGAATAAGTGATTAATTCAATCTGCTCCCCGCGGCACCTTTGGTCTGACCAGCTCCGTCTGTGTCCTGACTCCGCCCTTCTCGGCCTGGGATGCGCCTCAGGCTCCGGGCCGTCCCCGACCCTGCTCCTCACACCCCACGGGAAGCCCTGCTCTCACCGGGCCTGGGAGCCGCTCCCCCGGCCTCTCCCTTCCCGGCTGTGGCTCCTGGGACGTGCAGGGCTGTGTGAGGGCAGGCCTAGGAGCAACCGTGGCTGAGGCGACGTCGAGCCTTGCACGAGCTGGGAACGGCCCTCGCTGTCCAGTCCAGTCCAGTCCAGTCCACCCCACCGGCCATAGTGGCTCCAGGGCAAATCGGCTGCTGCTTTCACCTAAAGGAAATGCCGAGGATGGGGGTGCAGGGCGGGCACGGTGCCCCCAAGGCCCAGGCCCCAGCTTTGTTTCTGCGTCAGCAGCCGAGGGAGGGCATGGACCCTGTCCTCACGGTCACCCTGTGGCCCAAGGTGGCCGCTGGGGTGCGGCCAGCATGTCCGTGTCTGCAGAGCAGAAGTCAGAAAGGCAGGCGGCCCGGCTGGCGTGCTCAGTGGCTGAGATCGGCCTGTGATCCAGAAGGTCATCATTTCATTCCCGGTCAAGGGCACAGGCCTGAGTGGCGGGCTCACTCCCCGGTGGGGGGTGTGCAGGCAGCCGATCGCTGATTCTCTCTCATCGCTGATGTCTCTCTCTCTCCCTCTCACACTCTGAAATTAATGAAAACACATTTAAAAAAAGAAGGAAAGGCAGGTGACTTCTCGTTTCAGGCCCAACCCGAAAGCTCCCCACGTGTCTCCATGGTACCACCACGCGGGCTCACAATGTTCAAGAGGTTTCCTGTGACAGAACATCCCGTGGTTTGTGTTTGAGCACAAACATCTTTGCACACGTCCCTGATGGATTCGGGGAGAAACTTGCAGACATAAATTTGAGTCAAAGGGGGTGGGTCCAAGGACAGGCCGCACTGTAACATTTGTTGGTAACCGTCCTCCGGCGGCCTCCCCGCGGCCTGCCTGCTGCGGCTAATGCCCCGCTGCCCTGCGCGGCGCCAGCAAGAAGCACTCAGGCTCCAAGTGGACGATTACAGGCAATTCACATCGCAGCGCTGCCTTGGTTCGCCCCTCCCCCCCTTTTGGTTCCATTATGTGTTTTTAAATTTCCTTCTTAAACATTTGTTCTGAGCCCATTTCCTTTTCCGATTGGGAATTCAGATTCTTATGACTTTGTCATTTAAAATCCTTTTTGAGAACTGTGCTGAAAGCCACGAGACAAAGGGGGCCGTGCTCGCCACTTTTCACTGTGCGGTTCGTTAATGCTAAATATGCCCACGCTACTGTGCAATCTCAGAGCTCCAGAACCTTCTCTCATCGCCAGCGGGAGGCTGTGCCCACCCAGCGCTAACGCCCCGCCCCGCCCCAGCCCCGCCCTGGGCAGCTGCCCTCTACTTGCTGGTTCCCTCCACAGGGGATCCTAAGCTATTTTTTTAAAATACATTTTTATTGATTTCAGAGAAGAAGAGGGAGCGAGAGATGGAAACATCAGTGATGAGAGAGAATCATTGATCAGCCGCCTCCTGCACGCCCCCTACTGGGGATCGAGCCCATATCCCCGGCCTGTGCCCTGACCTGGGACCAAACCGCAACCTCCTGGTCCATAGGTCGAACCTCAACCACTGAGGCACACCAGCCGGGCGATCCTCACCTTTTGATTGGCAAAAGGTCGAATCCACTGATCTGTGGAGGCTTATGCTTAGACTTGAGTTGGGTTCTCAGCTCCAGATAGAACTTGTCAGGCCCGGCAGCGTCCGGATGGACGTAACTGACCATAACCAGAGGCCTCGCGCCTGGAGGGGCCGGTGACGAAAGTGTTGGGGACGGGAGAGTGCGGACGTGTGTGCCGGACCCGCCCTGCAGATTTAGGGACTGGAGACAGTTTTTAAGCAAAAACAGAGAGGCCCGCGCGCGTGTCTCTCCGGGAAGGGCTGCCCCATGTCCCATCTGGAGGCTTTCCTGCCACGTGACACCGGTGGGCAAGCACGCGCACCTCAGAGCTCTCCAGTTGCCCGCCTCCAGCCCCCTCCTCCAACGCTCCTCCTTCTCCTGCAGCCGGACACCTGGCCATCCTGCCCGGGGGCCCTGAGATGTCCCTGTCGCTGTCCCTCCTGCCCTGGGGCCCTGAGATGCCCCTGCGCACAGCAGACCCGTGGCCAGTGGCCGGATTCACTCTTGTTAACGTGGCTGGTGGAGATGACACCCCGGGAGCCATAACAGGCAGGAGCCACACGCAGGGTGACGGGGAGGCGCGGCTCAGCAGTCCCTCTTGCGCTCTCCACGTGCTTCCTGGGCTCACCTTACTATCCGGACCCCCCCCCACCCCCTCCCGACCTCACTGCCCTCCCAGCGTGCAGGTAGCCCAGCGCCAGTGCATCACCCCGCCGACTGTGCATGCTCTGTGCATCACCCCGCCGACTGCGCATGCTCTGTGCATCACTCCGCCGACTGCGCATGCGCTTTGTGAAGCCTCTTCCCATTGGCTGGAGGGAGCGTCTCCATCACCCAGGCAACGCGGAGAGCTTGGCCAGGCCCCCATCTCTGACTCAGTTAGCTGCACACCGAGTTCTTTGCTCGCGTGGCTCTCAGGCTGACAGGAACCTGGCAGCAGGCAGCTCTTTCCTCCTCGTCTCATGTGCATCTTAAATCTCGCCGATCAGGGCACCGATCTCTGACTCGGTGGAATATTCCATTCCTGCGGGCCCAGCGCACGAAGCGCACCCACCGTTTTATAACCGTGTAATTTGCTCCTGAAAAGCTCCTGATGGAACAAACGCATGTTCAATAAGCGTCCCTGAGCCCAGCGCGCCCCTGTGCCTCTGGGAGATGAACGGCCCTTCCACCGGCCGCCCCTGCCTTCGTCCTAAGCGCCCGCAGGGCTCAGACTCCGGGCCGCCCGGCTGGGTCCCCTGCTGCCCACACTGTGCGCCACCTGCCACCCACTGGGCCTCTCTGCCTGGGGCCCAGGGGCACCCCCGCCGGGGGAGGGGGCACAGGGCCACGGGCCAGGCGCCCCGGCGTCACGTGTGTCTGAGGGGCGGGTCACACTGGGTCACACGTGTCCCGTCAGCTGTGGAGTTGGCTCAGGTAACACGGCAGTCACCCGCGGGGATCAGAACGTGAGAAAGGGCCCCCCCATGAGGGGGGACGGCCATCTTTCCTGGCTTCCGCGGGGAGACTTCTCCCTCTTTTTCTGTTTGGCAGGACAGCAGCCTCCTGGCTCCTTTGTGGCTGACGCTCCAGGGCGTTCCCTCCCGGTGTCAGCCGCTGACTAAGGTGCCAGGGGCCTCGCTGCTTCCGGGGCCTCCCGAGGCCGCGGTCCCTCCACAGCGCACAGGGCTCCCCTGGCCGCAGCTTCGGAACCAAGTGCGTGAACAGCCCTTGAGAAAACTCCCTGCTCCGAGACTCAGTCTGGCTTTGTGTTCTCTGGTGTCTCCGGGTCTCTGGACGGGAAGCCGCCCCCTCCCTGTCGCGGAGCCTGACCCCTGGAGGAAGGGCCCTGAGTAGAAGAACCGCTTTAAAGGCGACGTTTCCATGAGGAAGCGCAGTTGCCACTGCCTCGCTCCTGCATGGAGCCGGCAGGGGCCTGATTGGGGGAGGGGGGTGCTCCCTGCCCGGACATTTCTCACCTTTTCCCTAATTTCCTCTGCACCACGCTTTCCTCGCATCTGCATTTCCCAGTGGACGACCCAGCCGCCCGCGCACTGAACTATTGACTGTATGTTAACGGCCGGTTCCCACGCTCAGGGCTCAGCCCCAGAAACCGCGCCCTGGGGCCGGAGCTCCTCACCTACTTCCCCAGGCACCCAGGGCGGCTGTGGGACCCCCTTTTCGCATCCACGGCTGCCCCCCTCGGTGGTTCCCCACGGAGTGCAGTCCTGGATTAATTCTATTCCGATCCCTTCTTGGGAAAGAGGTGAACTCTGAACAGATTAGAAACGTGACATCGGGTAAAGCACAGAATGGTTGTCACGTGGACGCTGGCTTTTCTCCTTTTTAAAAATTTATATCAGAGCGGAAGGGAGAGGGAGAGAGAGACACATCTGTGAGGAGAGAGCATCATGGATCAGCCGCCTCCTGCACGCCCCGCACTGGGGATGGAGCCCGCAACCCGGGCCTGTGCCCTGACAGGGAATCGAACCGTGACCTCCTGGTTCCTAGGCCGATGCTCAACCCCTGGGCCCCGCCGGCCGGGCTGACATAACATCGGTTTTCCAACCTCTTTTCAGCTGAGGGCCTTTCCTCGATGGGGCGACCCGAAGAAGTGACTTCTCTCTCCCCTCACAGGAGGGGATGCTAGCAAACGCTCTTGACGTGGCCAGGATGGCAGGAGACAGACCTGAGGCAGACTCAGCCCAGCGCCCTGCCAACCCCAGGCCCGTGTTTATGCCGGAAGGACCACGCGGGGCAGCTCTCCCACCCGCGACCCTGAGACGACATTGTTTGGGCCAAACAGAAGCTCGTCTGTGGGTCAGGCCGGCCGACAGCTGGCCGGGGGCCGCCTGGCTGAGCCCTGAGGTTCGCGGTGGCATTTACAGAGGACCTTGTCTGCGGAAGGCACCGCGGGGAATTGTAACAAGTGTTAGTTAGCAGCTCTAATGGCGATCTCTCCCTCCCTCCCTCCCTCTCTCTCTCTCTCTCTGCTGTGCATCTCCAACGTGACACAAAGTAATATTTATTTCCACCGCCAGCAGCAGCCCAGATGGGTCGTTTCCGGGGAGGGCCCTGCCCCCCGCTGGGTGGGGGCTGACCCGTAGCTCTCCAGGTCACCTTGGAGTGGGGGTCGGTATCGCCCACCCGTCTTACGGAGGGCGTGTTGTGAAAGTGAAGCGTTTCGTTTTCTTTTTGCTTGTTTGCTTGTTTTGGAAAAAGACAAATACTGTATCCGGCTGCCCTGTGAACACGAGTATAGGGGTGTAGCTGTGTCTGCGGTAATAAGCCAGTTCTGTAAGGTCCCAGGGAGGGTGTGCGTGGTGCGTGCTACTCAGCACTGTACACGTCGGGCTGTTTGTTGGTTGATCCTCACCTGAGGATGTCTTTCCATTGATTTTTAGGGAGTGTGGAAGAGAGCGGGAAAGACACAGAGAAACATCGATGCGAGAGAAACACATCAATTGGTTGCCTCCTGAATGTGCCCTGACCAGGGCCCAGGCCGGGGAGGAGCCTACAACCGAGATGTGTGCCCTTGACTGGAATCGAACCCGGGACCCTTCAGTCCGCAGGCTGACGCTCTCCCCACTGAGCCACACTGGCCAGGGCTCGCATCGGGGCTGTTGACATCCCTGCCCTCACACCTGCCCCCCGAAACACCTCCTTGTAAATCGAGGGCTGACGAGGGTGTTACCCGGGCGTGCGCGTCTCTTAATTCACGGTGCGCACTGCACTTCCTCCCCTCCGTCTACCGGCTACAGTGTTGCGTCTTAATTACAACATTAAACACTGTCGCTTCCCGTTATGGAGCCAGCGGGGGTGTCTTTACTGAGCAGCTGCGTGGCTCCATTACCCTCCCGCTGGTGGGGAGAGTGCAATTAGCTTTGTCTGGAGGCTCATTTCCCCGCGCGCTGCGGCCTCCCGGGCCGCCGGACATCCTTCTCCGGAAAGGCAGGCCTGGCGTCACTTTATGGGCGCATCCTGCACGTTCACGCCAAGAACACAAACCCGGGCCCACGGCCGCGCTTCACTACGCCAGGGGCCTGCCGGGCCGGCCTCCAGGGGCCCGCGTGCAGAAGGGAGATGAAGCCGCGAAGAACACCAGGCCGTCCTTTAGTGCTGACCCGGTGGCAGGGTTTCCGAGTCTTGCCACGGAGCCCGGGGGAGGGCTTATTGCTTCTTTGTATGATCGTGATAAGAAACACAATACGCCCTGGCCCGTGTGCTCAGTGGTTAGAGCGTCGGTCTGTGGACTGTAGGGTCTCAGGTTTGATTCCAGTCAAGGGCACAGGCCGGGGTTTCGGGCTCCATCCCCAGTAGGGGGTGTGCAGGAGGCAGCCAATCAATGACTCTCTCATCATGGATGTTTCTCTCTCTCCCTCTCCTTTCCTCTCTGGAATCAGTAACTAAAA
>NW_006294590.1:1794287-1795511 GCF_000327345.1 Myotis davidii | reverse complement strand
CACACACACACACACACACACACACCCTGGTTGAGTAGGTGTGTCTGGACACTGAGTTCTCCGTGGGCTTGACGGGCTGTGGGCACACTGTCGCCGTCTTACCTGAGGGCGCAGCGGCGGGAGGGGGGGAGGACGGAGGGAGGAGAAGGGCCGGTCTGAGAACAGCCTGCTGCCCGAGGCCGAGTTGGGGTGTTGACATCCCTGCGGCTCAGAGAAGACAGCGGGTCAGCTTCCCGGGGACAGAGCTCCGCAGGCCTCGCCGCTTCCCCAAGGGGTTCGCCCTCGGTGTCGCCCCCTGTCAGACAGAGCCCTTTGGGGGGCCCCCAGCAGTGTCCGCCGTGCACAGGGAGACGGGACCGGGTCTCACCTCGTCCCTCCCTGCCGTCTCCCTCCACCCGCAGCACAGACTCCCCGGGGCTGGGACACTCCGCACCCACAGCGTCAGGTTTCCTGGTGAGATCACAGGGCCGATGAGGTCATGTCGCCGCGCCGAAGGGGACGCGGGCCGCCTGGGACGCAGCCGAGGGAGACGCGATCAAAGGCCGTGTCCTTCAGCAAACGTGTCCCCAGACGCCGCCCCCTACGGCTTCAGGGTCTCAGGGTCAATGCCGGGGATCAGCTCTTCTGACTCGACGTGAAAAGACTTTGCCCGTCTCTGCACACAGACGCACAGGAACTCTAACGGGCGACACCAAGATAGGGCGTCATCGTAGCTATTGGGCGGATGGCACATGCAGCCCGGCTGGTGTGGCCCAGTGGTGTGGCTCAGCGTCCAGGGACTCTTCCGGGATGAGTGTGACGTCAGCTATTCCAGGCGACTTGTGTCTGTCCTCCGTCCAACAGCCCTGCGGTCACCCAGGGTGACTCGCACTCCAGTCTTGTTTCCTGTCTTTTTTTTCTTAATTTCCGAGAAGAAGGGAGAAGGAGAGAGATAGAAACATCCATGATGAGAGAGAATCATGGATCGGCCGCCTCCCGCACGCCCCCCACTGGGGATGGAGCCCGTAACCCGAGCCTGTGCCCTGACTGGGAATCGAACCCTGACTTTCTGGTTCCTGGGTCGGTGCTCAGCCCCTGAGCCAGGCCGGCCGGGCTGTTTCCACTCTCTGGGAAGAAGGACGGGAAACCACAGAGCAGTCCCCACAGAGGAAGCCCTGCGAGATTTCCAGGCTGCGGTCACCCAGACGCAGGGAACGTCCGTCGTTCAGTGGCCAAACCCCGGGC
>NW_006294590.1:1792613-1794234 GCF_000327345.1 Myotis davidii | reverse complement strand
TATATATATGTATATATGTATATATATGTATATATGTATATAGTATATATATTTTTTAAAATACATATTTATTGATTTCAGAGAGGAAGGGAGAGGGAGAGAGAGATAGAAATATCAATGAGGAGAGAGAATCACTGATCCGCTGCCTCCTGCACGCCCCACCCTGGATGGAGCCCACAACCCGGGCCTGTGCCCTGCCTGGGAATAGAGCCGCGACCCCCTGTTCCTAGGCCGACGCCTGACCCCTGAGCCACGTGGCCTATTAACCGTCTTCCTCAGCGAGCTCGCTTCTGCCTCCCCTGGTCCAGTTCCCTCCGGTCCCTTCGCAGTTCCCACAGCCACTGCCCTGTGTGCAGGCGCCTGAAATGCTTGCCCTTCGGGGTCGTGGCCGTGACTTCCCCGGGCCCCGCCCTGGGTACGGCGTCCCCGTCCTCGTGCAAAAGTGACTGTGACGTGGGAGCCCCCGGCCCTTCATTCCCGGGGGCTGCTCAGGGTCCAGATGGAAGCCCTAGCCAGGTCCCCGCTCCATTGACTCAGCCAAACAAGATCAACCACCGCGAGAACATTCCGGAGCTCTGTTCAGAACCTGAGAGGGGCGGGTCCCAGTACAAGTCATTATCTAAGGTGTCTCCCGTCGGCGGTGAGCTGACCCGTAAAATAATTAATCAGGAGTCGTCTGCTGTGCGGTATTGACATTCTCCCCCTCATTCGTGCTCGAGAGAATCCCATTAAAGGCTCTAATTGACTCTGCATTCAACGGGGCCGGGATCACATCTGCCCAGATGTTAACGCGGAGACGAGCCAAAGGCCGCGCTCCTCCCAGCTGCGCGGGTCTGGTCTGCAGAGCGGTGTGTTCAGCAGCCGCTTCTGTGCACAGAGAGTAGGACGGGGTGACAGGCCTCGCGCCCCAGACTCTGGCCCGGGCCGTAGGGAGGGCCCTTCTGGCTGCAGGGCGAACAGGCTCCTGAGTGGGGTCCGGCCGGGTGGGCCACATGGGAGCTCTTTCTCCCGCCAAAACCCGGGCAGGAGGGACGGCGGCTTGGCCGAGGGGCTCGGGGAGCGGGACGGACTGGATGCTGAGGAGAGAGGGGCTGGGCTGGGGGCTCAGAGGGGGGCGGAAAGACACGGTGATGGGGAGGGGGGTGGGGAGGCGGCTGGGAGCCTCCTGGGCTGGGAACTCCAGCAGCTGGGTGGATGCCCTCCTCTGAGACGGGAAAGCAGTGGGCGGAGTTCTGGGGGGAGGGCATCGGCTTAGGGAGGCCTGTGAGGAGCGGGAAGTGTCTTAGAAACAGCAGCCAGCGCCTGGACCTTGAAGAGTCCGCTCTTGCTCTTCAAGGTGAACTCAACGTTCGAACCTCAGAGCTGTGCATTTATTCTGTAATCACAAACCTAGCCCTGGCCAGCATGGCTCAATGGATAGCGTGTTGGCCTGCAGACTGAGGGGTCCTGGTTTTGATTCTGGTCAAGGGCACGTACCTGGGTTGCAGGCTCCATCCTGGGCCCTGGCCAGGGCAGGTGTAGGAGGCAACCAATCAATGTGTCTCTCTTACATCAATGTGTGTTTTTTTCTCTGTCTTCCCCTCCCTCCCTTCTACTCTCTCTAAAATGAATGGAAAAAATA
>NW_006294590.1:1791146-1792337 GCF_000327345.1 Myotis davidii | reverse complement strand
TATTTCTCTCTCTCTCTCTCTCTCTCTCTCTCTCTCTCTCTCTCTCTCTCTCTCTCTCTCTCCCTCTCCCTTCCTCTCTGAAATCAATAAAAAAATATTTGTTTAAATTCTTAAAGACGGGACACTGTCGGCCAGCATTCCTCAGGGACAGCCGTGCAGACGCGATTCACAACATCTGGTCAAACCGAACCCGCCACGTCCGGGAAGGGTGATGGATCGCGAGCGACAAGCCACACAGCGAACAGGGGGTGCGAGGGGACTGCTGGGGGCTGATGGGATGTTTTGAGCCTGGGTGGTGGGTGGGGAGATCAGCACAATCGTCTGAATCTATTCAAACTCGCCGAGTTGTACATTTAAAATAGTTGACTCCATTTTATGTAAATTCTACCTAACAAGCGGTTATGAGATGCGTGGCATGGCCAGGGCTGTTCTTTTGTGGAGGAAAAAAAAAGAGAAAGAATTCAATCCAGCGTTCTGTTCTCCAGGACAGTAAGAGCGGCCATAAATTTGAGTTTTAATTTGACTGGACGTTTTATTATAGTCAAGTGTCTGCAATATGGCTTAACCACACACTTAATGTGTGTCTAACGAGATTCTCTGGCCGACTAATTACGGAGCCTGAGTAATGGACTTGAACCATTGTAGGAGCCTGCACAGCCCTTTCGGGCGACAAAGAGAGACCCTCTTACCAGAATGTTCCGCAGCGTGTCTGCCCGCTCAGTGCACCGTAACGGGGTTCGCCCACACCCATCGCCTTTGTGCGTGAAAATCACTCTACTCGCCCACCATCTGAGCAGGCCCTGTATGTCTGTCCGTCATTAAAAACCTGAACATTATCCTAAGAAGGCGCCACTCCCAGCATATTCTTTATGCGTCTCTTTTTCTTTTTTTAAAAGATATTTTATTGATGTTTTACAGAGAGGAAGGGAGAGGGATAGAGTTAGAAACATCGATGAGCGAGGAACATCGATCAGCCGCCTCCTGCACACCCCGCGCTGGGGATGTGCCCGCAACCAAGGTCCATGCCCCTGACCAGGAAAGGAACCCTGACCTCCTGGTTCATAGGTCAATACTCAACCACTGAGCCACGCCAGCTAGGCTCACATCGATGTTTCTTTTTAAAAAAATATATATTTTATTGATTTTTTGTTTGGCTCGGTGGATAGAGCGTCAGTCTGCGGACTGAAAGTT
>NW_006294590.1:1790625-1790951 GCF_000327345.1 Myotis davidii | reverse complement strand
CCCCAGGGTTTCCCCATCCCAGCCCGGAAACGCGGGCCCGGAGGCGCCGGCGAGGACCCACGGGCGGCTGTTGCGCTGTCAGTGTGAACGGAATAGCAGCGGGGACACGGCCACGGGCAGTGACCTGTTGTCGTGGGAAGTGGTTGAAAGGGCCTCACACCGACTCCAGGGTTTGCGGGTGAGCCCTGGGTGGTGCCCATCACGTGCTGACGTCAGAGCTGCAGGTGCCTGTAGTCTGCACTGCGCTGGGGGTGGGGCATGTGGCGTGATGACGTCAGAGCTGCAGGTGCCTGTAGTCAGCGCTGGGCTGGGGGTGGGGCTTGGGC
>NW_006294590.1:1770854-1771637 GCF_000327345.1 Myotis davidii | reverse complement strand
GCCTTTTTTTCCCCGTTGGTTTTTAAAAATATATTTTATTGATGTTTTACAGAGAGGAAGGGAGAGGGATAGAGTTAGAAACATCGATGAGCGAGGAACATCGATCAGCCGCCTCCTGCACACCCCGCACTGGGGATGTGCCCGCAACCAAGGTCCATGCCCTTGACCGGAATCGAACCTGGGACCCTTTGGTCCGCAGGCCGACGCTCTATCCACTGAGCCACACCGGTCAGGGCTCTTTATGCGTTTCCGACCCCGTGTGTGGCGCCAGTACCTCACAGAGGTTTAGAGAAAAATGGGAAATTTTGCAAAATGGGCTTCGGATGGGAAAGGCAGCCGTGAAGCAGGACTGTGTAGTGACCGGGCAGGCGAGGGCGGGCGGGTGGCAGGTCGTGGGACAGCGAGTGTCGGAGGAACGTGGATTTCTCCAGGCGCCAGCTTTGCACATCAAACCGAGGCCAGGTGTATGTCCTCGAGCCGGGGAGTGGGCAGGGGCGGCCGTGCTCCAGAACCGAACCAGCCCGAAGAGACCAGCTTTCCGCGGCCCCGAGGAGCCAGTGGGCGCCGTTTCTGGGAATATGTCCTGAGACGGGCCACGTCCCAGGGTAGCTCCTTGGATTTGCAAACCTCGGATTCGCAGAGCCCGCGGCGGGCTCCGTGGGCCTCGTTGTGATTCCCGGTCGTCACCTCCAGCTTCCGCTGGCCGGGCGGGGCGGGCGCGTGTCTATTTTCCTGCCACCGGTTTATGAGTTCGTCTGGATGCTCCAGCTCCTCCGTCACGTG
>NW_006294590.1:1769595-1770152 GCF_000327345.1 Myotis davidii | reverse complement strand
CGGGGGTGGGCATGTGGCGTGATGACGTCAGAGCTTCAGGTGCCTGTAGTCAGCGCTGGGCTGGGGGTGGGGCATGTGGCGTGATGACGTCAGAGCTTCAGGTGCCTGCAGTCTGCGTTGGGCTGGGCATGGGCAGCGCCAACCCCGCCCCCTGGAGCTGGCACCCCGTGTGCTCAGGCCGCCAGTGGGCTCCGGGGAAAAACGTTCCCCAAAGCGGCCAGAACGAGCGGGAACATGACGAGGCGGGCTTTCTCATAATCCTGGCGACATGGCGGTGGCTGATTTAAGGTGACAGCAATGGCGGTGGCGGGAGGAAATGGGGGTGCGCTGTCCGTGGTGCTGACGGGACGGGACCCTGTGCCGGGAGCGCCCTGGGGACCAGGGAAGGAAAAGTGGGTGGTGGCGCCTGGGGTTCGGTCTGCAGCCCCCAGGGGGCCCAACGCACCGGGTACTGTTTGGGACGCTGAGGGCGAAGCCAGTGGAGGGAGGAACCCTGCGGAGAGGTCGGGCGGGCAGGGGCACCTGGGGTGCTGGGGGCGAGGACCAAGCTGGGCAGC
>NW_006294590.1:1758853-1759703 GCF_000327345.1 Myotis davidii | reverse complement strand
GGCGACGCCCCCCCCCCACGCCCTGGTCACCCAGCGGCTCTGCTGGACACACCTCCTCTAGGTTCACGGACGACAGCGGGTCAGTGTCCGTGAGCTCGGCCACTCTGCAGGGTCTAGAATGGTTTTCCTTTTCGCCCAGCTCCCGTGACCCCTTGCGGCTCTGCTGGACACACCTCCTCTAGGTTCACCGACGACAGCGGGTCAGTGTCTGTGAGCTCGGCCACTCTGCAGCGTCTGGAATAGTTTTCCTTTTCGCCCAGCTCCCGTGACCCCTCGCCCCGTGACCCCTCTCTGACTCTGCGAGGCCTGGGGACAGCCTCAGGGGCCAGCCCGCCTGGGACTCACAGAGACGTGGCCCTGTCCACCGGGAAGACACGGAGACGGACAGGCTGCGGCTGGGGAGCAGCAAAAACTCTGCCCTGTCCCTCTGCAAGGTCGCACCCCGTCACCCCACCACCAGAAGGCGGAGGGCAGACTCACCGAGCAGCACGCCCATGGCCAGGCGTCCTGGGGCCGGTGTCGCGGGGTGACTGCGTCCGGCTTAAAGCCCCGCGCGGGCGTCCCCCGCCTCCCAGAGCAATCTTAATTGCATCCCTTCCTCCTCCTAATTAGCGTGAACTCGAGGCATGCAAATCCATCCTCACATTAGCCTCAGGACAACATCATTAAGAAGTTGTCTGGTGGAGGAGAGAAAAAACTCATCGCGCATTCCGGGGCGGGCCCACGGGTGACTTCTGGACTCTCCGCGGTCCCGGGTCCACGGTGCTGGCTGGCTGCCCGCATAGATAATCAGACCCGGCTCCCGGCCACCGGCTGCCGAGCTGCCTGGGGCCGCCGGGTGGGGAGGGGC
>NW_006294590.1:1757468-1758803 GCF_000327345.1 Myotis davidii | reverse complement strand
CGAGAGACACCCACTCCTAGGCCCACACACTGCGCTCCAGTGCAGCAGGAGCAGCCCTTTGATGTCGGCTCACGCTGTCCGTTCCGGGCCAGTTGAATTAATTTCTCATTTTCGTGTACGGAAAACTGGTTGCTCCAGGCTGCTCCCAGCCGGGGGGCGGTTCTGCCGCCTTTGACAATTTGACACGCCTTGTGCTGTGGTGATGGGGGGAAGGGGGGCAGCCGTGTAGGGGAAGGGACAGGCAGGCGCCCCCCGGTTTCAAAGGGCAAACACCCAGGGCAGAAAGAGGCTCCTACACGCGGCCGTCACTCGCACCCTCAGGCCGCCGTGTAGCGGTCGGGAAGGAGGCACCGTTGTCTGTAAGAACCGTGTCAGCGCTGACCATGGTCGGTCCCCGGTACGTGCTGAGCGCACGCACACATGCCGTCCTTGTCGCTTGTCACGGGGCCTGGAGCACGGGCTCTGCTATTTCTGACACGAGGATTAGCGTGTTTTAAAAATCCGCACAGCCTGGCTGGTGTGGCTCAGTGGTCGAGCATCGACCTAGGAACCAGGAGGTCACAATTGGATTCTGGTCGGGGCACAGGCCCGGGTTGTGGGCTCGATCTCCAGTGGGGGGCGTGCAGGAGGCAGCCCATCCATGGCTCTCTCTCAGCATGGATGTTTCTCTCCCTCTCCCTTCCTCTCTGACATCAATAAAAACATATTTTTAAAAGGTTAATGATGTCCCGTCTCTTAAACCTCAGGCCAGTGGTGGCTCACGAGGCCTGGTAGCCTCTCCTCTGCCCACGAGGGCTCTGACCTGCTCTCTCCACCTTGTGCTTTGTTACGGGGGGGAGGGGGCAGCCGAGGATTAAAAAGGAACAGCGGGGGGGCCCATCCTTCCGCCCTCTCCCCACGCTGGGATGCCCGCCAGCCCCTCCCGTGCACTTAAAGGCCGGCGACGGTGCAGGGTCCTCTCCTCCGTGGAAATTCCACTTTAAAGACCCCGCTCTTGGGGGTGACATGGGGTTAGTCTCCCACTCCTTCACGCCTCTGCCTACCTGGTCAGGAGGAGGCTGCGGCCTGCGGCGCGGGGCCCTCGGTCGGGCGGACCCCTCCCCGACGCACACGGGACGCACACGCGCCAGGAAGTGGCTTCTGCAGGAAGGGGCTTCTGGGACCCCGGTGGGTCCTCTTGCCCGGCTCGGTGCGTGTTTCCGTGTTTGTGGGCAGGTCTGACGCTGCGGTGCCCTTGGCCCGGGACCTCCTGGGGCAGCTAATCGAGTGGTAAACACAGGTCTGATCGGAACACACCCGGGGGCGCCGGGCCCGCTGGCTCAGCTGCTCGCCACC
>NW_006294590.1:1756306-1757154 GCF_000327345.1 Myotis davidii | reverse complement strand
CGTGACGGACCTGCTGGGGGCCGTGGAGTGCAGGTCGGCCGACGAGGACGTCATCAAGGCAAGTGACGCCTCCCCCGTCCCCACGGAACCCGAACCCTTACCTGCTGCCATGTCTGTGTCCCCAGCCCCTCCCCTCCCGCCTGCTTCTGCCGCTGCCATGGGGGGGGGGGCATTTTTGGGGGGGGGGGCGGAGAAAGAGCAGAGGGTGCAAGACCGCGGAGGAGGGCGGGAAGCTCTGATCTGCGTGTGTGCCAGGCACTGTGGGCTCTTCCCAGCCCCTGGGGAGCAGGAGGGGGCGCAGGGACCCGCACCCCATGGAGGTTCCTGCCCCCCCGCCTCGCCAGTCTGGGAGGGGTGGGTAGGGAGCCAGACGCAGGTGACAGGGACATGGCTGCTCCCACGGGGATCCCAGAGCCACTGTGTGTCGCCCACGGGGTGTGACTGTCCCGTGAGCCCGGCCAGGGAGCTGTGGGCTCTGCAGACACGTGCCCTGCACCCTGGGGCCTGGGGGAGACTGGAGCTCAGGAAGGTTCTGGAAGGTTCTGGGATGCAAGGGCAGCAGATGCTGAAAGTGAGGATGTGGATTCCAGGGGGTGAGGGAGACAGAGCGCAGTGTTACCCGAGAGGATGGTCTGTAAACTGAGGAAGCTGCGGGGGGGCGGGTCGGAGCAGGGGTGCTGCCTGATAAGGATGTCACCAGTGCCGCACCCGGTGCCACCAGCCAATCAGGGGAGACCCCGATCCTGAAGGACACACCTGGTAGCTGCTGCGTTCCCACTGAGACCCTCCCCTGGGGCCTCCCCTAAAGTCTCCCCTTAAAGCCCTGAGGACGGAGGACCCAGCGCCTC
>NW_006294590.1:1754341-1756279 GCF_000327345.1 Myotis davidii | reverse complement strand
AAGCTGACAATCTCCCCAGCAAATGCCCTCCCTCCTCTAAAGAGAAAATGCGTTTCCCAGAGAACCTCGCAGCTTCCTGTGAGCGGGAGCTGTCGCTCTGTCCCCCCGACCGGGGCAGTTATTTCTACCCTCTGCTGAACGCCGGCTGCTACAGGGAACCGGACCAGAGAAGCGGAAGAAAAATGGGTCTCAGAGAATTTGGTTTCCCCCCTCACGCCCGTGCCTAACTGACCTGGGACGCAGCCTCCGGCTCCCTGCACCGTCCGGAGCCCTGAAGCACCCCGTGGTTCAGAGCCGGAGCCGGGGCAGGGTGGGAGGGTGTGCGGGTACAGGGGCCTCCGTGTGTCCCGAGCAGGGGCGGTGGGGGTCGCGGAGCTGCAGTGAGGGAGGCCCAGAGGCTGCAGACGCCCATCACCGTATGTCACGGCCCAGCCTCCGGCGTGATGGACGATGGCCGTGTGAGGAGACTCTATCTGTCAGCTTGTTGTTGCCATGTTTTTATTGCCAGTTCACGGGCCCCAAAAGCTCAAGCCCTTTCCTGCATCCCCCTCTCCCCTGTCTCCCCCAAACAAAAGGATACCGAGAGGTTCGCTTGTGTTCTGAGGCTGCAAGTTCAAGGGCCTCCGGTCGTATGTGTAGCCAGTACACACATTGTGTTTGGCCTGAACGTTTTTGTTGTCGTTTTTATATCCACTAGAGGCCCGATGCACAAAATTCGTGCAAAAGTAGGCCGTCCTTCCCCCGGCTGCCGGCACTGGCTTCCCTCTGCACCCGGGACCCGGGCTTCCCTCACAGCCCCGGCTTTATTCAGAAGGTCATTTAGAAGGACGTCCAGTCTAATCAGCATATTATGCTTTTAATAGATATATATTATTGATCTCAGAGAGGAATTGAGAGGGAGAGAGAGAGATAGAAACACCCGCTAGTATCCATATAAAAGTCATCTCTCATTCATTAGCCAGCGGGACGCGTCCCTGACAGCGAAGGGACCTTGTGCCTCAGTTTGTCATCAGGAAAATGGGGTGACGGTGCCTCCCCACCAGACTCCCGGCGAGGATTCCGTGGGCAAAGCATCTAATCAGACGCCAAGTGGGGCCGTGGGCACAGCCCTAGGTACCCCGTAGCCACGCATTTCCATGTCACTGTTGTGCACGTGACTTGTTGTTCGGCCCAGGATAAAAACTAATTTCGAAGAGGCGATGCGTAGATGGAGAAACGGACACAAATAAATATTCCTGGAGGCTAAATTCAAAGTTGGGGGAGGGGGGAAGAATTTTAATATCCTTAGCTCTAGCTCTTAAAAAAAAGAGCAAAACATGAGAACATAAATTTCCCCACAAGTATTGGCGATATTTAACTAAGATTTATACTCGTGCGGCATTTACGCAGAAAAAAGGAGATGGCATTAAATTCTCATAAGTGCCCGGCGGTGCCCATCGAAGTGGGAACCGTCAGCCGTGGTTCCGCCTCGGGGTCTGGGAGGGGTGGGGAGCTTGAAGGGACGGCCCTTCCCGCCGTCAGCACTGTGAAGAGGGAGCGAATAAATCCCTCGGCTCGCACACCTGGTCATATTTCTTGAAAATATTTTTTTATTGATCTCAGAGAGGAAGGGAGAGGGAGAGGGAGTAGAAACACCCGTGAGGAGAGAGAATCATGGACCGGCTGCCTCCTGCGCGCCCCCCACGGGGGACAGAGCCCACAACCCGGGCAAGTGCCCGACCGGGAATCGAACCGGTGACCTCCTGGGTCATATGTCGACGCTCACCACTGAGCCACGCCGGCCGGGCAACAACGGGTCATATTTTAACAAGAGGGAGGAGCTGGTCGCAGCGGCTCCCCCAGACCTTGCGTTTCTCCAGCTCATCTCGGGTTGGAGCCTTGAACCCTGGAATGAGCGGGGGGACCAGGGGCTGGAGGAGAAGAGGGGTCGGTGGGGGG
>NW_006294590.1:1753761-1754060 GCF_000327345.1 Myotis davidii | reverse complement strand
TCGTCAACGGGAAGGAGATGAAGGGCAAGGTGGCGGCCGTGGTGACCTTCACCTACCAGCACCTGAGCGCCCCCCTGGAGATGACGGTGTGGGCGCCCCGGCTCCCGCTGCACATCGAGGTCTCGGACGCCGAGCTCAACCAGATCAAGGGCTGGAGGGTGCCCATCGCCCCCGACAGCAGGTGGCGTGTCCGTGGGGACCCCGGCAGGGACCCAAGTCAGTGTTTGGGGCTGAGTGGGACCAGGCAGCGGGGACGAGTTGGGGGGGCGACTTGGGGCGCCACTGCCTCCCTCTGCCCT
>NW_006294590.1:1750459-1753547 GCF_000327345.1 Myotis davidii | reverse complement strand
GGCCCAACGAGTCAGGACCTGCTAAACTGAACTGACCCTTTGCCAGGCCAGCTCGGGACAGCGAGGAAGAGGAAGATGAGGAGAGGCGGGGCCGGGGCTGCGCCCTCCAGTACCAACACGCCATGGTGCGGGTGCTGACTCAGTTTGTGGCCGAATCTGCTGACCCTGGGGGCCCCCTGGCCCACCTGCTGGGCTCCGACTGGCAGGTGGACATCACGGAGCTGGTGAAGGAGTTCATGCAGGTGGAGGACCCTCGGATCGCCCGGCTACAGGGGGGGCAGGTCCTGGTGGGCCAAGAGCTCGGGATGACCACCCTCCAGGTAAGACGTCCTCAGGGCAAGGACGCTCCTCTTTTCTTTATATTTTAAATATGTTTGTATTGGATTTTAGAGAGAGGGGGTGGGAAAGAGAGAGAGAGAGAGAGAGAGAGAGAGACATCAATGAGGGAGAGCATCGTGCCTTCTGCCCGGCTCCTATTGGGGACTGAGCCTGCAACAGGGCATGTGCCGAGATGGGATGGAACTGTGACCACCTGGTGCCCGGGACGATGCTCAACCCCAGAGCCACGCCGGCTGGGCGCCCCCCCCCCACACACCTCTTGAATGCCACGCAGGTCATCTCCGCGGTGGGGCAGGGGCCGCGCTCCGCCCTGTCCGGCCCTTCCCATCTTGCTGTTATTTAAAAAGACAGGAACTTGTCACGGGCAGGACAGTTTTGGGAAGAAGACACCAGGAAGCGCCGTTTCCGCTTGTCATGCGGTTCTGTTTCCAGATCCTGTCGCCCCTGTCGGACGCCATCCTGGCTGAGAAGACCATCACGGTGCTGGACGAGAAGGTCACCGTCACGGACCTGGGGGTGCAGGTGGTGGCGGGCCTGTCGCTCTCCCTGCAGCTCAGCCCAGGGAGCAACAGGGCCATCTTCGCCACAGCCCTGGCTCAGGAGCTTCTGCAGAGGCCGGGCCAGGTACAGAGGCTGGGACACCGCAGGGTGGGGTCGCATCGGGCAGGTCACACCCCAGGTGAGGTCACACCCCAGGTGAGGTCACACCCAGGTGAGGGCACACCCAGGTGAGGGCACACCCCAGGTGAGGTCACACCCCAGGTGAGGTCACACCCAGGTGAGGTCACACCCAGGTGAGGGCACAGTGTTAACAGATTTGCACACGGAGACCCCTCGCTCCCCAGAGGTGAGACGCATTGCCTCTTGGGAGGAACGTGGGATTTGGGTGAACCTCGCTGTGCACGCAGGTGGTGGCCTCGTGTTGTGGGGTGCCTCCCCCCCCCACCCCCCGGCCCCGGGGCGTCATTGGGTGGTTTTCCTCCGCTTCACCTCGTGTCGGGGTGAGTTTTCTTTCCTACCCCGAGTTCTGCGCACCTCCTGTTTCTACACGGCGCACCGGGCGCACACGGCGCACCCCCTCCTATGCGAACATTAGCCCATATATAAACATATACAGAAGAATCTCTCTGAAAAGACAAGACACACAAGAAATTATCGATGATGGTTGTTTCCAAGCAAAGAATTGGAGGTCAGGATGGAAAGACTATACCTTCTTGTACTCTTTGTATTTTTACCCAGTGCTTATAATAACTTTTTTAAAATGCTTAAAATTTTATCTCTTGTGCTGTGGGATTTCTTAGTGTTTAGCATAATGCACTGCCAAAGCTAAACTGCCACTGCAGAATTCGCAAAGGAATAAAGTCATAGTCCAATAATATCCACAAAGAAATACACAACCTATCTGATTTCAGGAATCTGTAAGGTGTTCTTATTCCTTTACAATAGCCAAATGGTCTTAACTAAAACACCTTAAACCAGTAATTTCTCAGTCGGGGATCATTCTGTCCCTTGGGGGATACTTGGCAACATTTTTGTCTGTCACAACTGAGGGGTGTACTACTGGCATCTAGTGGATGGAGGCCAAGAATGTTGCTGAACATTCTATCATGCAAGTATAGAACCACACAACAATCCACCCAAAAAGTCAGTAGAGCTGAGGTAAGAAACTGCAACCCAAATAATCATTCTGTTCAACTCTTAAAGTAACTAGGTTCTTCATTAAAGTTACCTACAAAACACACAATAAAGTCTCCCCTTAAGTAATGAAATAAAATCCTATATAAGGACTAGCAGACTAAGGGCTCAATAAATGTAACCATTGTTGGCCACTGCTGTTACTTTCTGAAATTCTAGCAGCTAGAATGGCTTACAGGTTTGTGTGTCTACTAAATTCAATACATTTCAAGATTTCTAAAGTACTTCTTCTAATGCCTTCCAAAAGTGCAGGCTAAAAGATTTTAAGAGATTACAGATTACCATTCTTTCCTGTTTTTAAATATCTGAAGAACGTCCCCCACCTCCAAGAGCCTGAGGGTGACCTTCACCACCTTCACCTCCATCTCCTCCCCGGAGGACAGGGGCCCCGCGGGCGCCCCAGGGACGGGCGGCGAGGAAGACTCGGGCTGGGTCTGCCGGGCCCTGGACCCGGGGGAGCAGGACCCACGCGGCTACGTGGAAGGGATCCTCCGGGATGACGCGTAGCGCGCACGAGCGCGGACAGTGGTTCTCACTCACCTTTTCGCCTTTAATTTGGGGGTGGGCGGCCAGGGTGCCCCGCCGGGGGCGGGGGGAGGAAGGAAGGACAGGACGAGACCCCGGTGACATTGTCAACAGAGTCCCAGGAAACACCCCTGGCTCGGCCCGGAGGCCGGATCCCTCTGGACGCCCATGTCCCCACGGCCAGGGTCAGTGGCAAGGCGCTCGTCACGCGTGGCAGGATGTTTGAAACAGGGGAGAGAAATACAGCCTGGATCTCTGTGAGCCTCCAGGGACGAGCGGCCCCTTCTCTCTAATCAGGGGGTCGGGTGTGAGGTCCGCGTGGGTCCGCCGCTCAGGGTGTGGACGAGGGAGGAACGCTGACCTGGGATGAGCGGAAGTGGTCGCTGGGGACGTGGGTGGCGGGACCTGGGGGGCACGTCTTGCTATGAGCGTGCCCCGCGGGCCCTGGGAGGCGTGGTCACAGGCCATTCCGCCCAAAGGCAGGGCCAGAGCGGCCGGCTGATCTGCAGAGCCGGGCAGTGGCGCACCG
>NW_006294590.1:1748549-1749412 GCF_000327345.1 Myotis davidii | reverse complement strand
CCCCCGCGCCCTGCGCCGCGAGGGGGGATGACAGACCGCCTCCTGCTCCCAGCGGCTCCTCCGGGACCTGCGGGTTCACAGGTAAACGAAGGGGCTCCGCTAAGCGCAGCGGAGGGATGGCGTTCGGGGAGCCACAGCAGGGGGGTAGCGGGGGGGTCCCCGGCCTCCCTCTGGCTGCGGCCTGGACATCGCTCCGTCCTGTGTGTGTCCGCGGCCTGGGTGACTGTCCGCGTGGAAACGGCTGGACCTCGGGTTCCTCCGATAACGCAGCCCAGACGGTTCCATAGAACAGGGCAGCGCGCCCAGCTCGCCAGTGCGAACAGTACCGCCGCTTCCCGGGTGCGTCCTGAGCACCTACTGTGTGCGGGTCTGCGCCGAGGACAGGCCAGGCCCGCTCCCTGCACCTTGCAGCTAGTAGGGGAGCAACTGCAAAGAAGGCACTTTCGCTGTGAGTGTTACAAAGGACAAGCCATGGCTGGCACTTTGCCCATTTCACACACAAAAAAGAGGAAAACATCTGGAGTTTGAGCCTCTTAGAGTTCAGACTCTGGCAAAATGGCGCTCACACCTGAGCATCCCTGACAGCATCCGGGGGGTTTGCTGCCGTCACCTCCAGGCAGGACACCCAGATTGCCCCCCCACACCAGAGCGCAAACTCCTCCCCTTTTCCTAAAATAGGGAAATTATTCTCCCCGGTCACGTCTCTCCCCAGAAGTTGGGGGCGCTGTGTTCCCAGGACAGCGAGGGACGCGCTGAGTGTGGAGCGGGGACGCCCCTGCCTGTGTCGGGGGGCGGGGGGACGGACTCGCAGCCGGCCTGTGCCCGTGCCCGGAGGGGAGGGGAAGACGGCAGAGGCCGAACCA
>NW_006294590.1:1746986-1748321 GCF_000327345.1 Myotis davidii | reverse complement strand
CTTCCCCGGGCGCCTGACCCAGGCCCGCGCGCTGGGGTTTGGGCCACAGAAATCCGCCCTCGGAGGCTGAGTCCGGGTCCGAGCGGGCAGGGCGGGCTCCCCGCGGGGCTGTGAGGGAGACTGTGCCCCACCCTCTGCCTCCACGGGGTTTCCCAGCCGCGTGCGTGTGTCCGTGTCCAAATCCCCCCTCGCTTATGAGCACCGGGCACCACGGGCGGGGCCAGTGCGGCTCCATCTTAACGGGTTTCCAATGAGGCCTCACCCTGAGCTGGGCGGGGCCTTGGCATGAGGATCTGGGGGCGCGGGGAACCCCAGGATCGGGGGTGGCCTCTGGGTGACGGCCCTGGGGAGCTAAACTTACAAGCGGGAGCCCTGGCCGATGTGGCTCAGTGGATAGCGCATCAGCCCGTGGCCTGAAGGGTCCCGGGTTCGAGTCTGATCACGGGCACCGACCTGGGTTGCAGGTTTGATCCTGCACGTGAGGAGGCAACCAGTCATCTGTCTGTCTCACATCCACGTGTCTCTCTGTGTCTCTCTCGCAATGACAACAACAATAATAATAATAAACCTACAAGGGGACCGGCTGGCACTGGGCTGCCAGGGAGGGGCCCTCCCCCTCATCACACCATGTAACCACCTCGAAACTGTAGGACACCCTGGCCATGCGCACGAACCCTATCCCTGAACGTCTAACGGGCAGGGAGAGAGAGAGAGAGGGAGAGACAGAGAGAGACAGAGAGAGACAGAGAGAGAGAGAGCAGGACAGATCCACCAGCGTCCCCACAAGCCCTGGCCACCCCTTCGGCCTCAGCGCCCCTCCACAGGCAGGAGAGGGGCTCCCCGGAGGCAGAGCCGCGGAGTGACCTGAGATGACCCTCCGGCTCCTTGGGGAGGTGGCTCGAGGGATGCGCTGGGGGAGGAAGGGGGCGCTGGGGCGGGGGGAGAGGCCATCCCAGCGTCCCCGCCAGGTGGGCGCTCCCAGCACAGGCGGCTTCCTCTCCTCCCGGCGCTCGCCGCATCTGAACACCCTGGGGCTTTGGAAACAAGTCCCAGGCGCCTCGATGCCCGTCCAACAGCAGACACGGTCAATACAGCGAGTGAAATTCTCCGCCCGCTCACGGGCAATGGACGGACACGTAGCCGGAGGCGCACGTGCCACTATATAGACCCGCACTGAGCGCAACGTGCCTCCTGCCCCCGCCCCCCGCGAGCTCCACCCCTGTGCACCCCTCACCGCAGCCCGGTAACCGCAGCAGGAGGCCCTGGTCCCTCAGAGCCTGTGGTCTCCAGGCCCCAAAGTCAAAGGGGCGGGCCCATGAGCCCAGTGGTTGAGCC
>NW_006294590.1:1746332-1746812 GCF_000327345.1 Myotis davidii | reverse complement strand
GCTGGGCGTGCAGGAGGCAGCCTATCAATGATTCTCTGTCATCATTGATGTTTCTATCTCTTTCTCCCTCTCCCGTCCTCTCTGAAATCAATAAAAATATATTTTAAAAAAATAGCAATAAAAGCTCCCCCCTCCCCCACCCCCGATCCTGACCCACAGCCGGGTTGGGCAGCCAGCAGTCCGGGGCGAAGGCTGTAGATTCTGATGCTTTAACTCCCTCCGCACCCTTATCTTCCTGCCAGAAACCAGCATCCCTCCCGTCTCAGGCCATTAATAAGCGTTTACGACTCTGCGCCGCCTCTCTCCAGACCTGATCGATAGCCGTCCTCCTCGCGTTTGGCACCTTCTGTGTCGGCTGCGCGGCCGCCCAAGGTCAGCTCCGAGAGGACTCAGCGGCCTGCGGGCTGGGCCTCCGGTTCTGCTCACTGAGCCCTCAGCCCTGGAGACCGGATGCAGCCCTCGGCTCTGCCCTCCTGGCCC
>NW_006294590.1:1742376-1746314 GCF_000327345.1 Myotis davidii | reverse complement strand
CGATGCAGCTGCAGAGACCCACGCCGGCTGCCGGCCGCAGAGGTGCGGTCTCACGTGCCGTTTTGAGCGACTCTGAGGCATGTCGCTGTGTGGTCCACAGAGGAAGGGAGCCGGCAATGAGCCCTGGCCGGGCGTCGCTGTAAGTTTGTACCCCTTAGTGAACAGACACAATGTCTCATCATCCCCACACCGCAGCGTTAACGCATGTTAGTCCCTGGTTACAGATTAGACACTGAAGCGGAGAGGATAGAGCACCCAAGCGTTTAGGATCAGAGCCGGGCGGGCCGATGCCTGCCTTGCCCAGACCACGTGGTGCAGCCCTCAGTCGTGACACACGCTCTGCCCGCCTGTCCGGGAAGTCTCTTCTTATGGGGCCACAAGAAAGCGATGGATTTGGGGGCGACGACTGAATTTGGGGGCTCCCAGGGGGATTCCCACTGCATCCTCTCCGAACACTGCCCCTGAGAGCAAGTCTGCTTCCCCGTCGCCCACGTGTGTACCCCAGGTTAGCGTGTCATTTAGGCAGGGGGTCGACTAAGCGCCTCGCCTCTTTCCCAGGAGGCATAACCAGGGGTGTGCTCTTCTAAGGAGCTTGTTGGACACAAGCAGCAGAGATGGACCCGCTCTCGGGAAGACACGAGGAGCTCCGAGAGTCCATGGTGGCGGGAGAGGCTGGGCAAGGAGCTGCCACAGCAAAGACAACACAGCCACCCACGGCCCTGCCACAGGGGCCAGAGATTCAAAATGCTGGACCAAGAATCCCGTGGACCAAGCCCAGCCACGTGCTGCCCCCTAGCGGTGAGAGAGAGAATCTCACTCCCCTTCCACAGTAGAGACTCAATACCCGAGGGCTTCCGTAGACACCCGAGGGCTTCCCTAGACACCCGAGGGCTTCCCCAGACACCCGAGGGCTTCCCCAGACACCTGAGGGCTTCGGTAGACACCCCCGAGGGCTTCCCCAGACACCCGAGGGCTTCCCCAGACACCTGAGGGCTTCGGTAGACACCCCCGAGGGCTTCCCCAGACACCCGAGGGCTTCCCCAGACACCTGAGGGCTTCGGTAGACACCCCCGAGGGCTTCCCCAGACACCCGAGGGCTTCCCCAGACACCTGAGGGCTTCGGTAGACACCCCCGAGGGCTTCCCCAGACACCCGAGGGCTTCCCCAGACACCTGAGGGCTTCGGTAGACACCCCCGAGGGCTTCCCCAGACACCCGAGGGCTTCCCCAGACACCTGAGGGCTTCGGTAGACACCCCCGAGGGCTTCCCCAGACACCCGAGGGCTTCCCCAGACACCCGAGGGCTTCCCTAGACACCCGAGGGCTTCCCTAGACACCGAGGGCTTCCGTAGACACCCGAGGGTTTCCGTAGACACCCGAGGGCTTCCGTAGACACCCGAGGGCTTCCCTAGACACCCCCGAGGGCTTCCGTAGACACCCGAGGGCTTCCCCAGACACCCGAGGGCTTCCATAGACACCTGAGGGCTTCGGTAGACACCCCCGAGGGCTTCCCCAGACACCCGAGGGCTTCCCCAGACACCCGAGGGCTTCCATAGACACCTGAGGGCTTCGGTAGACACCCCCGAGGGCTTCCCCAGACACCCGAGGGCTTCCCCAGACACCCGAGGGCTTCCCTAGACACCCGAGGGCTTCCCTAGACACCGAGGGCTTCCGTAGACACCCGAGGGTTTCCGTAGACACCCGAGGGCTTCCGTAGACACCCGAGGGCTTCCCTAGACACCCCCGAGGGCTTCCGTAGACACCCGAGGGCTTCCCCAGACACCCGAGGGCTTCCATAGACACCTGAGGGCTTCGGTAGACACCCCCGAGGGCTTCCCCAGACACCCGAGGGCTTCCCCAGACACCCGAGGGCTTCCATAGACACCTGAGGGCTTCGGTAGACACCCCCGAGGGCTTCCCCAGACACCCGAGGGCTTCCCCAGACACCCGAGGGCTTCCCTAGACACCCGAGGGCTTCCCTAGACACCGAGGGCTTCCGTAGACACCCGAGGGTTTCCGTAGACACCCGAGGGCTTCCGTAGACACCCGAGGGCTTCCCTAGACACCCCCGAGGGCTTCCGTAGACACCCGAGGGCTTCCCCAGACACCCGAGGGCTTCCATAGACACCCGAGGGCTTCCGTAGACACCCCCGCGCGCAGATAATGCGCCGCACGGAGGGGCAGGCAGCCTCCTCTGAAAGGACCAGAAATGACGTCCCTGGATTTATAGATCGGGGGGCGGGGGCGCACAGGAGCCAAGCGGCGTGAAACATTTCATTAGCGAATGCGCCACTGCGGCTGGTGACTAAACGGCTCCGGCAATTAGGCTGTTGTTCCTGGGATGAGAGAGACACTGTTTGACGGCTCGTCCTGCTGTTTGTGGCTGGTACACCCCCGAGGGCTTCCGTAGACACCCGAGGGTTTCCGCAGACACCCGAGGGCTTCCGCAGACACCAAAAAAGCGTCACAGGTTGGACGGCCACGAAATGACAAGAGCCGACCGCAGGGGAGCCCCTAACTTCTGAGCAACGCCATCCCCACAGCCACAGTCCCCACGGGCCGCCCATCAGCAGAGCCACGGGAGTTACAGCCCCAGAGCCCGCTCTGCGCTGGCCGATGCAATCTAAGCAGAGATCCGGCTCCAGAGGCTGGCTGTGCTTCCTCCGCTCCCGCCTCCCCATTTCCCCCAGTTCCTGGACGCACAGAAGGACTGCAGTTCACTAAGGCCACTGGGGCCGCCTGCTGGTTCCAGGTGATTGGTTACAGCGGCACCTCCAGACCCGGCCCTGCGCCCCAACAGCCCGGCGGGGTGGCGGCCGCACTCGGGTGGTCCTTGTTGAAGAATCCCAGCTACTAAATGTATAAGGAATAACATAATTTGGAAAACACTATTTTCTAACTTCTAATTAAATAATTGATTCAAGTGAATATTATCAATTGATGTTGAAATTGTGAGTGAAAGAGTGGTAAACTGAGTATTTTCACAGCCCAAAAGATCATCCCACAGATTACCTGCTAGTTGCAAATGGGAAAATAGACTATTTTTTTTTTTTTTAAATATATTTTATTGATTTTTTACAGAGAGGAAGGGAGAGAGATAGAGAGTTAGAAACATCCATCAGCTGCCTCCTGCACACTGGGTGACAGACCGCGGCCCCCACGGCCCAGGCAGCCGTGCCGCTCAGTCTAAGGCAGGGCCGCGTGGACATGTATATCATTCGCGGGCCATAGAGCCGTCACCTTAAACATTAGCCCAGCCCGCCGGGCCCAGTGTTTGAGCATCGACCTAGGAACCAGGAGCTCCCGGTTCGATTCCGGGTCAGGACACAGGCCCCGGTTTTGGGCTCGATCCCCAGTGGGGGGCGTGCAGGAGGCAGCCGGTCCATGACTCTCTCATCATGGATGTTCCTCTCTCTCTCCCTCTCCCTTCCTCTGTGAAGTCAATAAATTAGGAAAAGAGAGAGAAAGGCACTTGTTCACACCTCTCCTCGGGCCTTGAACTAGTGGCTGCGTTGAACCCTCTCTGCATTAGATGCTCCAGTGTCCGCCTCTCCTTTAAAACCCTGGGGACCGGGGGAGTGGGCGGGGCCCTGGCAGTGGGCGTGGTCCCGGCAGTGGGCGTGGTCCCGGCAGTGGGCGGGGCCTCACCTGCCCATTAAGAACAGAGAGAGGAGCTCAGAAGGCGGCTGGGACGCACTTTATTCTCTTAAAAACATGCTCTTCCCGCACACGAGGCCCGGGTGCGTGTGGATGTGAGGACGGAGGTCGGGACGTGCGGTACCAGGGGCCGCGCACCGGGAGGTCAGGACCAGGGACAGCGCCCGGCTTCCCAGCGGAATTTCAGAACCAGCTGCATCGGCATCGCGGGGGTCCGGCCACGGCCACGCGTCTCCTCCTTCCGGGCTCAGCCGGCCCTTCCTCGCCTCTCGGTGCCGGACA
>NW_006294590.1:1735936-1742281 GCF_000327345.1 Myotis davidii | reverse complement strand
AGGTGTCGCGCTCCGCCTGCCAGGAGTGGCGCGTCCTCACGTACTCCCTCCCCTGGGCCACCAGCTCGGCCCCCAGCTCAGGGTCGCGGACCAGCCGCCTCGCCAGCTGCACGAACTCCTGCGGGGAGGAAGCGGAGAGGAACAGGGTCACCGGCCAAGGGGTTGCCCAGACGCCCCAAGCCAGGGTCTGCGTCCGCTCCCCCTCTTCGTCAGGGAGAATGGCCTGCAGGAGGGACGGCCGTTCACACAGACACGGGAATAGATGCGAACTGGCTTCCAGTTTCCTTCACCCACGTGGGCCCAGCTGAGTGGCCGTCCACCCAACCCCAGGAGCGGGGTGAGCAGTGGGCACCCCGGGCCTGGGGAGGAGAAGGGCCTGGCTCGGGCCAGACTGCTCCAGGGGCAGGACCCCCAGGGGCCCTCCGTCCCCCCGTTTCCCACACGCCCCCAGGTTGTATCTAGAGGGGCGTCCAGGGGGCCCCTGTGGTCACAGCAGAGCCCGCTGTGTGTAGGGCCGCCCTGACCATGACGGGGCGCTGAGCGCTGATGAAAACGTGCAAGAAGCTGAGACAAATGCACAGGCAAACCATCCCGACCCGCGGACCCGGAAGGACCCCGCTACCTGAGGGTCGGAGAACAGCAGCCCCGTGACCCCGTGCTGGACCACGGCCGCGTTGCCCGGGATGTTCCTGGCCAGCACGGGCACCTCCAGGTCCATGGCCTGCGGGCGGAAGAGGAGGCGGTGGTGGCGTTTTAAGAGCAGCTGCGCCCGGCCCTGGTGCTTGGCTCAGTGGTTAGAGCGATGACCGGAGGACTGAAGGGTTTGATTCCCCGTCAGGGCACAGGCCTGGGTTGCAGGCTCGATCCCCAGTAGGGGGCGTGCAGGAGGCAGCCGGTCCATGATTCTCTCTCATCCTGGATGTTTCTATCTCTCCCTCTCCCCTCTTCTCTGAAATCAATTTAAAAAAATATACAGGAAAATAAAATAAACAAATGAATACATCGGTGTTGTCTGCACTGAGCTCCCGGGGAAACGCGACTGCATTTTTCAAGCTGGAAACGTGAGGAAGATGGCGCCTGGCACGAGGAGGGGATCGCGGGCCGAGAGCCGTTACCTCCAGAATGGCTGCTGACATGCCCTCGGAGAGCGAGCTGTTGACCAGGGCGAGGCAGTTCTTCTCGGCCGCGTGCAGGTCGCCCTGGGGCATCTCGGGGAGCAGCCGCACCCCCGCCGACCTGCAACACACGACGGACTGGGAGTGGGAGGCGTGTCTCCGGCGGGTCCCCGGGAGGGGCTGGGCGGGGAGACACGGCCGCCAGCTCGTCGGTGGGCGTTTCGAATGCATTTAACACACGAGACACGCGCTTCCCGGACCCTGCGAGTCCGAGATAAGGCTCTTCCGTTCTGCCTGAGGACTGAGAAAACGACGCTTTTCCAATATTAATGCCCCCCCCCACCACCACCACCACCGTCCTGGTGGCGACACAACAGGTGAACAGAGAGAAACAGACACTAAAGTAGGAGAACACAAGCAATGCCCGCGTTCCCGCCCCGGGGTTGACAGTATTTAGTCCTGTGGGTTTTACCTTTAAAAATATACATATTTACTGATGTCAGAGAGAGGGAGAGGGAGAGAGAGACATCCATGATGAGGGAGAGTCATGGACCGGCCGCCTCCTGCACGCCCCCCACTGGGGATGAGCCCACATCCCGGGCCTGTGCCCTTGACTGAAGCCAACCCTGACCTCCTGGTTCCTAGGTCGACGCTCAGCCCCTGAGTCATGCCGGCCGGGCAGCTTTTCTGCTTCTGTTTGTTTTCACTCAAGAACACTGACTCAGGTCCGTCCCCTCCGCTTCCCACCACCGCCGTGACCTGATACGTGTCCTTTCACAGAACCGGTCGCGCTCTGATGCACCTGCGTCTGTATCTGTGAGCCACACGGAGACCTGACCGTGTACGGGGACACGTCAGAATTTCCCAGTCCCTGCTGCTGACCGGTAAGGGGTGGCCAGTAAGTGGGGTAGAAGCCGGGGGGGGGGTCCCTGAGGAAATCACCTAACGGGGTGACCCAGAGCGGAGAGACGGTCCTCTGACCCTTGCCCATTCCCGGGAGCGGCGGACGCTGCGGGCCGCGTTTCCGGGCTTGTAGGCGGGAAGTCACGGTGTCGGTCCCGCAGGACGTCCGGGGGGTTGGAGGAGGAGTCCCGTGTAAAATGCCGGGAGCAGAGCCCGGGACTCGTTGCCGCGGAGACGTGGGGAACGGGAGAGAGTGCGGGCACTGGGGTCCCCTCCCGCTGCCCCCCTGACCCCCTCCATGCTCACCTCTCCACCTTGGCCTTGACTTCCCTCGTGAACACCGGGTCCACCTGCGGAGACGAGACAGGCGTGAGCGAGAGCCGGGAAGAGCCTCGTGGCTACAGGGCCGCCCTGGACAGCGACAGCGTGGAGGACAGCAGGGCCGCCAGAGGAGACTCCGGGTGGGCCATGCCGTGCAGATAACGGGGCGGGGGTGGGGGGAGGAGGCCCCGGAGAAGCACCCTCCCCTGGGCTGTGAGGTCTGAGCCTGGAGCCCGGGCACAGCCACCTTCAGGGGGACCAGGGGGCGCTCAGTGTGGGGCTGCCCCGCGCGTATCACCCAGAGGCTGGTTTTGCCGCACGCACCCCCACCCCTCCCGTGTTATTACAGTGACTGCGATTTAACGAGAACTGACAAAATTCTCTCTGGTCTGTGCAAGTGTAACACCAATTGGGGGGCGGTGGTGGGGGGAGACAGAGGCAGTTCCTGTCTCACTCACACCTGCCAGTGGGGCTCCGAATGACGACCCGCCCAGCCAGAGTGCACATGGCGCTATCCCTGTAGTTTATCACGAAGCCACTGTTTTCCAGAAGCTTCGTGTCTCTGTGTGTGTATGTGTGTGCGTGTGCGTGTGCGTGTGCGTGTCTATATGTGTGTGCATGTGTGTCTCTGTGTGTGTGCACACATGTGCGTGTGTGTGCGTGTGTGTGCGTGTGTGTGTGTGTTGCACTAAACAAACGACAGAGGTTGAGGGGCGCTTCGGTCTCGTGCGGCGGCCTTGATACCTTGGTGAGGGTAGGCGGCCTTTTCCTGGGTAAACCTACGGTTTCCAGGGGTCCTTACAACACTGAGCCAAGCGTGGGGACCCCCCCCCCACACACACACTCTGCATGCTTTGTGGGTCCTGTGGGAACCAGAAAACCCACAGAAGGAAAAATTACAGAACCGGCGAGACCCTGAGCTGCGCGGAACCCCACTGCCTCCCGTCGGTGCCCTGAGGGTCGCGGCGGGGTCATTCCCGCACGCAGCCTGCACCCTCCACGCTCCCTGCTTGAGGAGAGGACGTTGGGGTGCACGTGCAAGCCTGGGACGGACACCCCGGGAGGGCAGGGAGGCCTCACGGCCCTGACTCCCCATCGCCTGGGCATGAACCGAGGTTCACTCGCGTGAGGCGGCCGCATGGCTCTCCTGACCCCGGAGCAGAGGGACCTCCAGGCGCCCCGACTCCGTTCCCCGGGCAACAGCCACGTCGGGCGAACACCTGCCGGCCAGGTGAGCCCCTCCGTGCAGCGTGGCCCCTGAGGCCGGGTCACCGCCCTGGGCTTGTCTGCGGAGCCGGTGGGGGGGTCCCAGGGCCAGCACAGGGCGGCTTCTGTGCGACAGACAGACCCTCTGCTTCGCGTGGCTTCTCCCTGCGGCCGCCCCGGGTTCCGTGACCGTGTGCCCCTCACGCTTTGTAGCAGTAAATTCCCCTGAAGCTGCACGGAGCCTCTCGCCCTGCAGCTGGGGTCTCGTTTCCACTTAATTCTCTTTGTCTTTTAATCCTCCCCTGAGGGTATTTCCCAGTGATGTTTACAGCAAGTGGAAGGGGGAGGGAAACACAGAGAAACATCGACGCGAGAGGGACACGTGGATGGGTTGCCTCCTGCACGCGCTCCGCCAGGGCCCAGGCCGAGGAGGAGCCTGCAGCCCAGATACATGCCCTTGGCCGGAATCAAACCCGGGACCACTCAGTCCGCAGGCCGACCCTCAACCACTGAGCCACACCAGCCGGGGCTAGTTTTCATTTTCCAAAAGGCAAACAGACTTGCCCTGGCCGGGTGGCTCCATTGGTGGGAGCGTTGTTCCCCTCGCCAAAAGGTGGCGGGTTCGATTCCCGGTCAGGGCGCATGCAGGAGGCAGCTGATCTCTCTCTCTCTCTCTCTCCCTTCCTCTCTCTCAAAAATCAATAAAAGCATATCCTCTGGTGAGGGTTTTAAAAAAAAGGCAAACAGAGTTTACTTCTCAAAAAGGACAAAATAACTTAGTTAGGGGCGTAATGGGGACTAGTTGTAGAAGAAACCTAAAAGCAGAGGCCACAGCGGCGTCCGGGCAGTGCCCACAGGGGTCTACTCACTTCAGGGCCGACGATCACCAGGTACGCACTGGGCTCCTCCCGGTGCCATTCTGGGGAGAAAAGGGGGGAAGACACGTTAAAAATGGTTACAGGTCCCAGCGGAACACGAGCTTCATACAGGAATCGTCCTGTCTTCTGGCTTCCTTCCCCGCAGTCCGTCTAAGTGCGGTGGCTGTGAGCGGTAAACATGTTGGCATCTCTTGCTTTTAGGTAAATATCATCGTCCTGGAGCATTACGCCTTAGCCAGACACCTAACGCGTTAGGTAACCGGAAGCAACATGCCACCAACCTCAGAACACAGGTTACGTGAGCAGCAAAGCTCCCAGCCCATCGCACCAGCGACCTGCCTGGAGCACTCCCCGTAACGTTAGTTTAGCCTCAGGACTCTCGGCTATTTCTTTTAATATATATTTTTATATGGATTTCAGAGAGGAAGGGAGAGAGATAGGAAGATCAAAGATGAGAGAGAGTCATGGATCGGCCGCCTCCTGCACGCCCCCCACTGGGGATGGAGCCCGCAACCCGGGCCTGTGCCCTGACCGGGAATAGAACCCTGACCTCTGGGTTCACAGGCCGACACACCCCCTGGGCCGGGCGGCCGGGCGGCCGGGCTCCGCTACCTCCCATGCTTCCTCAGGAGCCGGGGGCAGAGAACGTGGAAGGAAACAAGGACAGTTCCCACAAGTGCGACTGTTTTTCTGGTTTTTCCACAGGGGTGGCCGGAAGCGGTTTTGCTGACCGTGCAGAGAATGAGCCGGGAAGACCCAAAACCCCACAGGGATTCGCACGCAGGTCCCTCAGCCGACGTACCCGAGAAGGCGTCCACCAGGTAGAGGGGGTCTTTGACCGGCCGGAGTCCGCATATCAGGAGGAACACGTGCAAGTTATCAGCACTTTGGGGAAGGTCTGCAAGACAAGAGTTTGGGGAATCTGTGGCTGCGTGGGAAGCTCACGGGGACGTGACCTGTGGCAAACGCTGGCTCTGAGGGCGGGAGGGGGAGGTGGTTTTTTGGGGGACAGGGCATGGGGGTGGGCAGTTGGGGCGACAGACAACCACATGGATGAGAGCAGACACCCAGAGACGCCGATTCCTCTAGAACATCTCACCCTAAAGCCATCCTCTGACCCAGGCAACAACCACGGTCACGCCCCCTCCCTGCGCCCGTATACTCTGCAGATGTTTACAATATTCACCTACAGCCCGGCCGGCCAGTGTGGTTCAGGGGTTGTGCATCGACCTAGGAACCAGGAGGTCAGGGTTCGATTCCCAGTCAGGGCACAGGCCCGGGTTTCAGGCTCCGTCCCCAATGTGGGGTGTGCAGGAGGCAGCCGGTCCATGACTCTCTCTCATCATTGATGTTTCTCTCTCTCCCTCTCCCTTTCTCTCTGACATCAATACATATAGTTTAAAAGGGCAGCCGGCAGGTCCGGGAAGGCCTCCTGAGAGTGTTCTAAATCCCCGGCTGCCCCATCAGTCACTCCCTGTGAGCCCGAGAGAGCCGGCCCTGGATGACAGACCCCGAGATGGATCCCCGCCCGAGGCCCCGCGCGGTGATGCAGGGAAGATGGAGTGAGGGCGCCGGGCGGGGTAAGCCGTGTAAGCCAGGCGCTGGCGGTGGGGTGGGGGGGAGCGACCCCCGTGACGCCGAGGCCCGCGCTCTGGCTGAGATGGGTGAGGGCACCTGGGAAATTATTTCGCATCAAACGCCCCACATTTTTTTCTTTTCAAAGGAGCTGAACGCTGACACACGGTGCCGGCCCGAGGCCTGGAGTGACATGTGGGGTGAACACAGGCTGGGGTGCCCTCGGTTTTTGGAGCAAAAACAGGCTGGGGTGCCCTCCTGTCTGCTGTTGGATTTTGCATTTTCTGTCTCTTCTCTGAAGTTCAAGGCCGGACTGCAATTCCCACTCCCCTCCCCCGCCCCCCTGC
>NW_006294590.1:1730856-1735653 GCF_000327345.1 Myotis davidii | reverse complement strand
ATGCAGCTGAGACAGCAGCTACTCCGTGCGGACCCTGCAGTGGAGCCACACCTGGCCCCGTGGGAGCCGCCCCGTGTCCCCAGGGCTCCGTGAGCCCCGCCGCTGCCTCCGCACACGAGGCTCAAAGTGACACCCGGGTCCCCAACTGTCCGCGTCTGGACCAGAGGCCTCTGGGCCCCCAGGTTTGTTTCCTGAAAATCACGTGTAAGGGGCGGGGGAGGGGGGGCGCTCAGTGCCAGAGCATCGACATGTGAACCAGGAGGTCAGGGTTCGATTCCCGGTCAGGACACAGGCCCGGGTTGTGGGCTCCGTCCCCAGTGGGGGGCGTGCAGGAGGCCGCTGATCCATGATTCTCTCTCATCATGGATGTTTCTATTTCTCGCTCCCTCTCCCTGCCTCTCTCTACAAAAATCAAATACGTATTTTTTTTCAATGCTATGCGATGCTATAAGTTTTTTTTTAAAAAATGTGTGTAAGTGACAGGTTTCTAAAACATCGGCAACTAAACGCGAATAGTCCCGGGAGCAATGATGTCCTTGTTCAAACCCCTAACCTCCGCTTCTCCAACCGGACACGGCTGTCCGCCATCGGGGTCACGTCCTCAGACAGAGACACGTGCAACGTCCTCTGGAAAATTAACATTTACCGGTGCACGGGGATCCCTGGCAGCATCCACCAGACGGTCTTTTCTTTAAGAATGTTTTCCGCCTGCAGTTCACACCCCACGTCGCTCAGGTGGACGGTGTCCCGTTGGACAATCGTCTATTTTACGAAGTGGTCCCCCCACCCCCCCGTATTTCCAGCTCCCACCCGGCACCAACCAGCCGGGACGGAGCCTGCCACCGAGTGCGAGGACCCTTCAGTCTGTGGGCTGGCGGTTCTAACCACTGAGCCCCGGGCAGGGGGGTAGCTTATGTCTTAATGTGAGAAAATACAACGCGTCCGTCCTGTGAGCTGCTGTTCAGGCCTCTCAGCCGTCACACTCGCTCACAAACGCCCCCATCCCTGTCTCTACAAGATAAGAATTCTCCCCCAAATATACTTAGAACTTCTTACCTTGGCCCTGGACGTAGATCTTGCCCTTCGCCTGTGGCTTTTGAAAGGAGGGAGGAAAGAAAAGGAAAACAAGTAAATTCATGGGTCATGACAACAGCTATTTAGAAATGAGACAAAGGCTGTAAAAACAACGAAATCCCCTTGGAAACACGGGGGTGGGGCAGCATGGGGGACGCTCGCGGGGCAGCCCCTCACACCAGCAAAGAGCTGCCCCCACCCAAGGGCAGGAGAGCCCACTCAACACAGCGCCCTCGGGAGGCAGCCCCGGGAGGAGTCCCTGCGATGAGGCGGGACAGGAGTCTGAGCTTCGCGGTGACTGGGTCAGCGGGGAACTACCGCAGCTCCAACCAGCGCGGCCAGTGACAGAGCACGTGGTGCGTGTTCTGCGCTGAAGCTGGGGATGGGGGCGCGTTGGGGGAAACGTGGTTTGGGGGTGCACATCCTTGAACAGAAAGAATACAAGATGGAGGAGGAGATGGAGGAGGAGATGGAGATGGAGGAGGAGATGGAGATGGAGGAGGAGATGGAGGAGGAGATGGAGGAGGAGATGGAGATGGAGGAGGAGATGGAGATGGAGGAGGAGATGGAGGAGGAGATGGAGGAGGAGATGGAGATGGAGGAGGAGATGGAGATGGAGGAGGAGATGGAGGAGGAGATGGAGGAGGAGATGGAGATGGAGGAGGAGATGGAGATGGAGGAGGAGATGGAGATGGAGGAGGAGATGGAGATGGAGGAGGAGATGGGGGAGCAGATGGAGATGGAGAGAACACAATGTGTTGGAGACAGAAAACAGGCACCAGGGCCGGTTCTCCCAGGAGGGAGGGCTGTTGAGGGCGCTGCGAGGACCACCCGAAAGCCCGGGGCCGCAGGGGAGGGCGGCGCTTGCAGGAAGGACCCAGATACTGACACCGAAGACACTGCTCTCCCACCCCGCTCCCGGGAACGCCCCAAACCACCGGGGAGAGACTCCATGTCCGGGTCTTGCTGGCGGAGTGGCCCAGACCCTTTAAAATCCAGGTCAGAGCGCTGGCCGGTCCAGTTCAGTGGGTAGACCACCAGCCTGTGGACCAAAGCGCCCTGGTGGGGCGCGTGCAGGGGGCAGCCCATCCATGCGTCTCTCTCACAGCGACGTCTCTCTCTGTCTCTCCCCCTCCCCTCCCCTCGCTCTAAAAACCCACAGAAAAATATCCTCTGATTCCCTCCCTCCTCGGATTCTGCAACTTCCAGGGCACAACCGACATCACAGCACGAAACACCCAGACACGCACCCACTGCAGGCACGCGGCCGCCCTCATGGACTCGGTGAAAGCCACGGCGAACCTGGGGAGAGAACGGAGAGGAGGCCGTCAGGGAAGATTCCGCGAGCAGCCCTGGCGACCGGCTGTGAGCTGCGGCAGGAAGCCCAGCCGAGGGCGCAATCCATCCGCTCTCGCCTCTGCTGGCGTCGCAAACATTGGAACCCGCGAGGAATGAACGCACGAGGCTCAAACCTTCCCATGTCTTTATTTTTTAAAGTGTGTGTTTCTCTTGATTTCAGAGAAGAAGGGAGAGGGATAGAGAGAGAGAAACATCCATGAGAGAGAATCATGGATCGGCTGCCTCCTGCACGCCCCCTACTGGGTATCAAGCCCGCAACCCGGGCCTGTGCCCTGACGGGGAATCGAACCTGGGACCTTTCAGTCTGCAGGCCAGTGCTCTATCTACTGAACCAAACCAGCTAGGGCTTAACTCAATTTCTTGATACTCCAGTTCTCGTAAAAACAATTTTAAATATAATAAAAACATGGGCTGGCTTTATTTTATATTTTTTAACCTCAGGATCATGTGTGTGTGTATCTCTATTTTGTGTTTAGTTAGGGTAATTTTTGGTTAATAATAATAATAAAAAATCCACTGAGCAACACCAGCCAGGACCAACACTGATGTGTACTGAGTGACAGTCTTTCCGGGGGCAGGGCCAGGGACGGATGAACCGGGAACCCCTAAGGGTGCTGGGCAATAAGAAGGGCCTAAAACCGTGGTCGGCAAACCGCGGCTCGCAAGCCACGTGCGGCTCTTTAGCCCCTTGAGTGTGGCTCTTCCAAAAAATACCACGTGCGGGTGCACGTACAGCGCGATTGAAACTTCATGGCCCATGCGCAGAAGTCGGTATTTTGTGGAAGAGCCACACTCAAGGGGCCAAAGAGCCGCATGTGGCTCACGAGCCGCGGTTTGCCGACCACTGGGCTAAAAGAATGGCCACGTGGAAGGACACAGCGTGGACTCCGAGCTTCTCCAGTGGCCACGGCAGGGACCACCTGAGCCGAAACGCAGAGCCATCAGTCACCGGGAGGCAGCCCATTAGGGTGAGATGGCAGACACACCCGCGGGCCGGGCTGACAGCAGTCACGGAACCAGGCAGTGGGGTCGCACGGACAGCGCCCCCGGGAGCGGAGTCCTGATGAGTGAGAGCAGGAGCAAGGGTGTCCAGCGTGGGAATAACACCGAGGGCTGATCCTCCCCAAGAGGGGACCGGAGGGGCGGGTCTCTTTCCTGCAGGGGCACCTGCTCCCTGCCCGTGTTTTCAGAGAGAGGAAGGGAGGGGGAGGGAGAGGGGCGGGGAGAGAAGCATCCATGAGGAGGGAGAGTCACGGATCGGCCGCCTCCCGCACGCCCCACACTGGGGATGGAGGCCATAGCCCCGGCCTGTGCCCTGATGGGAATCGAACCCTGACCTCCTGGTTCATAGGTCGACGCTCAACCACAGAGCCACCCGGCCGGGCCCAGACACCCTTATAAGCGGGTTCCCAGCCTGAGGCGCAGGGGGGTGAGGACACGTAACGTCACCAGTTTCTTACGGGAAATTCAGACCCGGGGAGAACTGCCGGGTGGAAGCCCACGGCCTCACTCTGACCGGCGGTGCCCGGACTGCCCTCCGCTCCTTTGCTTGGCAAGGTCACCTTTTCCTGCCAGGAGCCCTCACTGGACGGTTCCACACCTTTACACACCCCCGGTGAATGCAGTGTCGTGACCACACACTCGCTACAGAATCATGCTTTTGAGACAAAAACCTCAGAGGCTGAGCGTCGACCTAGGAACCAGGAGATCACGGTTCTACGGTTCGATTCCCGGTCAGGGCACAGCCCGGGTTGTGGGCTCCACCCCCAGTGTGGGGCGTGCAGGAGGCAGCCGATCCACAGTTCTCTCTCACCATGGATGTTCCTCTCTCTCCCTCTCCCTTCCTCTCTGACATCCATACAAATATCTTTTGTAAAAAAGTGTCAAATGAAAGAAAGAGGCGGCTTCATAGGGAAGACGTACCCCCGCCCCCTCCCCCCATCGGCTTCCCCGTCTCCTCCCTCCACCAGCTCCACCCACCGGGGCGGCACGCACCTGGCTTCCTCCAGGACCTTCCCCATCACCAGGTGCTTGTCTCCCTGGTGCACGTCTTCATTCAGGTCCGTGCCGCCGAAGACCACGCCGAAGGGGATGCCGTGGCCTGCGGAGGAGGACAGGTGAGGAGGGGGCGCAGCTGGGCACCAGCCCTCCCCACCCCGGCCCGAGGCAACGACCAGAAACCCAGGTTCCTGGAACACGGGACCGGAGTCATGGTTAGTTTTATTTTTATTTTATTTTTTAAAAAATATTTTTATTGATTTCAGAGAGGAGGGGAGAGGGAGAGAGAGAGAGAAATATCAATGATGAGAGAGAATTACGGATCGGCTGCCTCCTGCACGCCCCCCACTGGGGATGGAGCCCACA
>NW_006294590.1:1729115-1730845 GCF_000327345.1 Myotis davidii | reverse complement strand
GTGGGCGACGTCCGCGGGGCCGGCGAAGTCCGAGGCGTCCTTCAGGAGGCACACGTGGCCCGCGGCTTCCAGGTGGTCCCTGTGGAGACGGGACACGGAGAGAAAGATGTGGGAGAGGGACACGCCCAGGTTGCTGCGGGGATTGAGCACTGACCTGTGAACCAGGGGGTCAGGGTTCCATTCGGGGTCAGGGCTCCATTCCCGGTCAGGGCACAGGCCCGGATGGCGGGCTCCATCCCCAGTGTGGGGCGCGCAGGGGGCAGCCGATCCGTGATTCTCTCTCATCATTGATGTTTCTCTCTCTCCCGCTCCCCTCTTCTAGGACAGCGGTTCTCAACCTGTGGGTCGAACGACCCTTTCACAGGGGTCGCCTAAGACCATCGGAAAACACATCTATAATCACATATTGTTTTTGTGATGAATCACGATGCTTTAATGATGTTCAATTGTCACAATGAAAGTGGAGGTCACCACAACATGAGGGGCTATATGAAAGGGTCGCGGCACGAGGCAGGTTGAGAACCACTGCTCTAGGAGATCATAAAATATATTAAAAAGAAAGAAAACTGGGAAACTTCCCTCAGGCAATTGCAGACGGATCCACCACCTCAGGGGCAGGAGCTGGGGAGCGGGGGGCGGGCACCTTCGCTGCCACAGGTCCGCCGGCTCCTCCCCCTCCCGCCCGCTGTTTCCTCAGGGCTTGTTTGCTCTCCGTTATCTGAAGCACTTCCACTCCGATAAGAACACTTTTGGACACCGTGTCCCAGCTGGTGACTGCAGAGCCCAGCTCCCAGGCACGTGGCCCCGCCTTAATCCTGATGCCAACAGGCTCGCCCGGGGGCTGAGGGGCCCCCAGGACTCCGGACACGGATGGCCGAGCCCGAACCGCTTCCACTGGCTGAGTCCCACCCTCCGCCCCCAGGAGCTTGCAGACCAGAGTCCAGGAGCCCTGGCACCGGGGTGGCATCTGGCAGTGCGGCTTAGGGCAGGGGCAGTGCCTGGCATGGCTCCTGGCTTAAGGCACTGGCAGTGCCTGGCGAGGCTCCTGGCTTAGGGCAGGGGCAGGCCGCCTGGTGTGGCTCAGGGGTTGAGCATCGACCTCTGAACCAGGTCACGGTTCGATACCCTGTTTGGGGGCTCCATCCCCAGTAGGGGGCATGCAGGAGGCAGCCAATTGGTGATTCTCTCTCATCATGGATGTTTCTCTCTCCCTCTCCCCCTTCCTCTCTGAAATCAATAAAAAGTGTGTCTATATAAAGAAATTGGACAGGGGATGGAAAACCTCTCCTTGAAACGGCCAGGGAGTAACTATCTTTGGGTCTGTGGACAGAGGGCCCTGTTCCCCTCTCCATGGGGGGCAATGAGGGGCGGGGAGGGGCGGGCGCTGCTCCTCCGGACCTGGCCGGCGATGTCCAACCTTTTCATCTCAGAGCTCACGTCCACGTGTGTGTGTGTGTGTGTGTGTTGTGTAAAATTTGCATAGGTATACGTTTCATTCATTCACCTTGGAATGACATGTGCCTTGGCCAGAATTGAACCTGGGCCCTTTGGTCCGCAGGCCCACGCTCTACCCACTGAGCCAGACGGCCAGGGCCTGTGGTCACTGATGATCTGAGGGAAGAGAGGTCCCTGCCCCCGACGAAACAGTCAGGTTTCACACGTTTTGAACACTCGGGCGGCGTGCCGCGCGGAAACCGCTGCCCTGGACCGGATGCCACGACTGCCCGGGC
>NW_006294590.1:1728761-1729088 GCF_000327345.1 Myotis davidii | reverse complement strand
GGGTCAGCACCAGCCAGGCTCCCCCTGACGCCATGTCCACGGCTTCGCGGGGCGCTGACGCCGCTGTGGGCACGTCCCTGTGACCCCAGGACTCAGCCTGTCAGGTGAACTGCGCTCCCCGGGCCTCTGACCTTGTTTTGTAACTCACTAGGCTGCTTTTCTTTTCTTTTTAAAACATATTTTTATTGATTTCAGAGAGGAAGGGAGAAGGACCGAGAGCGAGACAGAGAGAGAGAGAGAGAGGGATACATCCATGATGAAAGAGAATCATGGATCAGCTGCCTCCTGCACCCCCCTGCCCACCCCCCCCCACACACACTGGGGATC
>NW_006294590.1:1727991-1728570 GCF_000327345.1 Myotis davidii | reverse complement strand
AGCAAGTCCATTTGTTAAAAAAAAAAAAAAAAGCTTCTACAGAGTCAGGCAGCTGTCAGCTCCCTCCCTGTCCCCGGGGCTCAGCATGTAAAACGGGGCGATTGCAGACAAAGTCGGTGTCGGAAGATCAGGGCTCCGCTCACCGCCCGGCTGCTCCCCTGAAATTAATGGAAAATTGAATGTCAACTGCAATTGAAAAAAAAATTTTAATTTAAAACTAAGTTTTAAAAAAGGAAGATGACCCTGGCCGGTGTGGGTCAGTGAACAGAGCGTCGGCCTGTGGACCAAACGGTCCCGGGTTCGAGTCCGGTCCAGCGCATGTCCCTGGGTTGCAGGCTCGGGCCCCAGCTGGGGCTCGTGCAGGAGGCAACCGATGGATGTGTCTCCCTCACATCGATGTTTCTCCCCGTCTCCCCCTCTCCCTTCTGTTCTCCCTGAACACATCCCCATTGAGGCTGAACAGCAGAAGGTGAAGACAGCAGCGGGGAGGGCGGGGAGGGCGGGGGCCCCACCCGCGGGGAGGAGGGAGGGGCCCCTTGGCGAGCAGGACGCGGCCCCGGGTACAGAGCGCACCCCAAG
>NW_006294590.1:1720681-1727064 GCF_000327345.1 Myotis davidii | reverse complement strand
CGTGGCCCGGGGCTGAGCGCCCACCTAGGAAGCGGGAGGTCAGGGTTCCATTCAGGCCGAGGGCGCAGGCACCGGTGGGGGCTGCGGGAGGCAGGCGATCCATGACTCACTCCTCCTTGCCGTCTCTCCCCCTCCCTTCTTCTGAAACCCTTAGAAATAGAATAAAAATACACATAGAGCAAAGCCCCTCTTCCCTGTGACCAGGGGTCCCAGCCCGGGGGGGTCGGGGGCGAAGCGACCTCAGATCCACGCTCCCCTCCTTTTCTCTCCCTCCGGCCTGTGGCCTCCCAGTGAGGCGTCTCCTGTTTCTATGAGAGGTTTCGGTCTCTGGGCCACCCCTCCCCGTGGGGGCGAGAGCTGCAGATGCTGCCTGTGTGTGTGTGTGTGGGGGGGGGGGGGGCGGTGAGGTGGGGAAGGGCCCCCCCCCATCCGCTCAAAGAAAAGGTCCGGACAGCGCTGTGGTTTCCAAATCCTGGCTCTCACTCACGGCCTTGAGAGCAACCAAATATATATATTAAAAAAAATTTAATTAAAAAAACCACCCGTGGGTGTGAAAGGAACGAGTCCTTCTCAGGTTGCGTCAGGAGGAGGGGGACTTCCCCGCTCTGGGCAGGAGCCCCGGCTCTGATGTCCTGTCCTGAGGGCTGGGCGGCCAGTTCCCCAAAGATGGTCCTCCTCACCCCCAGGCGCTGCGTCTCTAGGCGGCCGGACGGAGGGAAGGTGTCCTAACGGCTCCGGAAAGCCCTGCACAGAAGCCACGCTTCCCCTGTCAATTGTTAACTTACTTTATTGCATAACCGGTCTGTTTGCACCGACAGTGAACAGGACGGGACTCAGAAACCACACCGAACCCACCGCCCGAGATAAGGCGCCGGGAACTCTCGATGTCAGGTGTCCCGGCTTTACAGGCAGCCATGCTCCTGGTGCTCACGGGTGCGGCCCTGTCCCAGGCACCCGGCAGCGTCCCACCAGCAAGACGGGGTGCGCTCCCCGCTACAGGCCCGGAAGGCGGTGCGAACTCTTCACCCCGCTTCTGTAACTGCCACATGGACACGGGGTTTTTTTGGTTGATTTTCATTCTGTGGGGTTTGTGGTTGTTGTTACAAAAATAGGAAATAGATATATAAATTGGCTCTATTTTTACTTAATCATTGTGGTGGGAAAGCGCTAACCCGCCCCCCTCGGGGCCTGCCTCCTGCCGGATGCCTTCTCCCTTATTGAATTTGCAGAGGTGATTACATTCCCAGATGAGTTGCCCTTAAGGCAGGATGAGTCTCACCCAATAAAATGGTCCCTTTCAAGGGACCTGCATTTCCTGATGTCAAAGCATGGAAGGGATTGGATGTCAGGGCGAGTCCCTGCTGGTGGCTTTGGGGATGACTGGGCTCCTTGGAAAGGACGCTGGAGGATCCAAAGGCTGGGGGCAGCCCCTGCTACCCCCGCCCCCCCCCAATGATAGCCAGCAGTTAATGGGCACCTCAAACCCTCACCTTAAAAAAACTAGACTCCCCAAAACCGCAGGGGCTGGAAGAGCCCGGGTGCAATCTCCGTTTTGCAAGACCCTGAGCAGAGAACTGGATGTGCCATGCCCACCGGGCCTGCAGGCCTGAGAGCTGATTTATGGGTGTTGCGTGAGTTCCTGGAGCTGTAATCTGTTACACAGCAGAGGAAACGAAGAGAGCAATACATCAGCCAGGCGTTTCCAGCCCCGAACCCTGCTCCTGCAGCGCCGTCTGAATAGCTACATAGCACCCACCCAATGTAATCAATGCCTTCTAATTGCACAAGGTGGCTGTGTGCGGGCGTTCTGCTACTTTAAGCAACATCGTAATGAACGTTTTGTAGCCAAGTCTCTGGGGCCCTGAGACTCCAGGAAGTGGAACTGCGCCAAGTGCAGGCCAGTGACTGATTGCCCTGCGAGAAACTACACGCGCGTGGCGTGCTTCTCACTGAAGCACGTCCCAGAACGAGGTCCCCGCCGGGAGGTTTTAGTTCAAGTGACAACCACGTCCCCGCTCTTGGCGTTTTACGTTTTTGCTGGTGTTTTCATGAGGGGCGGGCACGGCACTGGTCCTTTCCTGTTCTCCGTGTACACTCACGTGCATGGATGTGCCTGTCGGAGCTGGGACTTTTCCGCTTCTCCTCATCAGGAAGAGGATTTACGGGCTCACCACTGAAATGTGCAGGAATAAAAAAAAAGCCGTCATAACCGCGGCCTAGGAAGGTTACTCTGAAACCAGGTCTTTCCTCACTCCACCTCCTGGATCGCTTCTCTCTGGGGTTTCACGCGACGGGCCCCGGCAATGCCAGGTTTTTTGCCATAGAAGGACAGATCAGCGGAGAGAGAAATCAGTTATTTCCGGTCGCTCAGTTAAGTGAGGGACCAACATGGGTCACATGCGCATCTTTGAGCCAATCGCTGTAAACCTGCGGAGTGGACGGGCGTAGGCCAGTGGTCGGCAAACTCATTGGTCAACAGGGCCAAATACCAACAGTACGACGATTGAAATTTCTTCTGAGAGCCAAATTTTTTAAACTTCAACTGTATAGGCAGGTACACTGTTATTAACTTAATGAGGGTCCTCCTAAGGCTTAGGGAGAGCCACACTCAAGAGGCCAAAGAGCCGCGGTTTGCCGACCACTGGCCTAGGTCACGTGGGGGCTCCTGGCCCCGGGGACAGGGCAGCGGGGATTAACCAGAAACTCCCGGTGCTGCTCCCCGTGCAGGGAGGCGCCTGGGAGCATGAGGGACCGCTGCCCCCGACACCCGCACCCGCACTGGGACAGTTTTACTTCCTGGATGTTTATCCAACGCATTTCATACGTTTCCCAAAGAACTCTCCACAAATAAGGACGTTAACCTTGTCGTATGTATTTCAGACATTTTTTCCAGTTTGCTGTTCACGAAACTGCTTTCCACAGAGTACCTGCGAGTCTGTGTGAAATCAAATCCACACCCTCTCCCTGAGAGCTTCCGTGTGAGGCCTGGACACGCATCCCCTCACGGGGCCTCGTGTTTGCATGATCTCCTCTCGGTGCTCGTACGGACGCTGGCTCCAGTGAGTTACTGTGTCCCCGTTCTTCCCCGTGGACTGGAAGTGCCGCTATCACACGCTGAACTGTATGATGTTTGGCCTCCAATTCTTTTCCTTTGATCTTTTCTGTACAGCCTGACCTATAACCACCGGTCATCATTCCGTGTGGATTCAGGCTCCTGTAAGGAATTGTGAAAGTGGTCGTTAAGACAGAACGGTCAGGCCCGGCCGGTGTTGCTCAGTGGTTGAGCATCCACCCATGAACCAGGAGGCCACAGTTCCATTCCTGGTCAGGGCACAGGCCTGGGTTTCAGGCTTGATACTCAATGGGGGCGGGGGGGTGGTGGTGCAGGAGGCAGCCGATTGATGTCTCTCCCTCTCCCTTCCTCTCTCAGAAATCAATAAAGACATTAAAAAAAAATAGCCCTGTTAGGTGTGGTCCCACATCCGTGAACAGGAACAGCTGCCCTTCTTCAAGTCCACCCCCTCCCCCTCCCCCTCCACTCCCCTCCCTCCTCCCTTTCTGTGGGCGAGTGCCCGCCTCCTGCAGACCCAGGGGCAAAGGGCCCAGAAGAGGGTGCTGTTCTCCAGGCCAAATAAGAGCTGGAGAAAAGGGCAAGTCCAAACCGCCGTCGTCCCAGCCACAGGTTTCACATCCCCCGCGAAACCGAAGCCAGAGCTGCCCCGCGAGCCCGCCTCGCTCACAGGAAGGCAGGCTGGGGCCGTGGTCTGGGCCCAGGAGCGCAAGGCTCCACGGCTTCAGCTGCCCGGTCCTCGCTCTCCCTCCACCTCGGCCACCTGCAGCCGGGGCGGCATGTTGCAACAGGTTCGCCTTGCAACAGACAGAACTTACGCCCGAGCCGGTTTGCTCCGGGATACACCAGCCTTCGGGCTGAAGGGGCCTGGGTTGCGGGTTGTGGACTCAATCCCCAGCGTGGGGCGTGCAGGAGCCAATGATCCTCTCTCATCATCGATGTTTCTGTCTCTCTCTCCCTCTCCCTTCCTCTCTGAAAGGAATGAAAACATTTTTAAAAGAATAGAACGTATGACGCCTCCACCCCTGAACCGTCACGGCTCGATGGCAGGGCCTGTGACTGCCTCACAGCTGATGACGTGCGCCCCGGCCTGGCGCACACAGAGGAGCCCGGCGGGGAACTGGGAGCCCGGCGAAGCAGAAGCGTGGGCCGCGTTGCGGGCGCCCAGCGGGCAGGGTCACGGCAAGGGCAGCGGGCCGGGCGAGGCTGTCTGTTGACTGAGCGGGTGGGTGATGGTGGGAAGACGCAGGGTCCGTGGCAGCGGCTGGCAGGGGGGCGTTTAGAGGAACCCGAGAGTGAGCAGGCAGATGGGGCTGCAGGGGGAGGGGAGAGGCGCAGCCGTGGAAGGAGAAGTGGAAGCGGCACGACAGATGTCAGACATCGGCGGCCCCCAAAATGGCCTCGGTCTCAGATGGCTCCTGACTTCACGCTGTCGCCTTCTCTGATCTCGGCACTGAGCAGGGGCCGGGCCGGGGGCCGGCTGGTTACGGACAAGGAAGGGAGAGGGAGAGAAACGTGTCAGAGCGAACGTTTCCAACTTCAGTTCGCACGTGTGTCCTGGCAGCGAAGTCCCGGCCCAGAGAGCTCCCCGGGGAAGAGGTTCCCACCAGGCCATGCTCTGGAGGCACTGCCTGGCCTTCAGACACCTGCCGTGCGAGGGAGGCCATTTATTATTTAAAAAAAAAAAAGTTTTTTTTATTGGTTTCATAGAGGAAGGGAGAGGGAGAGAGAGAGAAACATCAATGATGAGAGAGAATCATGGATCGGCTGCCTCCTGCACCCCCCCCCCCTACTGGGGATGGAGCCCACAACCTGAGCCTGTGCCCTGACTGGAATCGAACCCGGGACCCTTCAGTCCTCAGGCCGACGCTCTATCCACTGGGCCACACCAACGAGGGCCCATTTGTTATCTGATGATTTGAGTACAAAGGAGAGAGGCCCAACTGTACCCAACAAAGCTATGCGCATCACGGGGCTCAGCACAGGGCCACCACCTCAGAGACGACGGGCTGGGCAGAAGGCCCCGACTGAGAGCAAACGGGGTCAGGTTTTAGGGGGGAAATATCCGGCTGCCCTCCCCGGTTCCAGCTTTCACTTTCCTACTTCTCCACTCACTCCTGAGAGCGGGCTGTTTACCACGCGTAGCAGAGAAACCCAACAGAGTGGCCTAAAGGACCTAAGATTTATTCTCTAACTTCTCCCCGAGCCTCTGCCCACCACGGTGGCCTCCTAAGCCAGCTCCTCTCCTGCTGGTGAAACAGCGGCCACGATCGGTTTCAGAATATTCCCAACGCCACAGAGCGGAGCCCGGGCCCTTGGCCGTGTGCCAGGCAAGCTGGGGGCGCCAGCGGGCAGGGGGAGGGCCAAGAACAGAAGGAGCCTATTCTTGGGGAGACCACGAACAAGCTGGGGAGACAAGGAATAAACAACACCACGTGGCAGGTACCATGGAGAAGCTAAATCGGGGTCATGGGATGCGGGGTGCGGGGGGGCTGGTCAGCTCTAAACAGACTGGTCAAAAGCTGGGAGCCGGAGGAAAGCAGGATGCCAGCCACGTGACAGGGACACGGACTCTGGGCGTGGCTCGTTCAAGGACCTTGGTTCTCCACGGGGGTCGACTGTGCAGCCCAGGGGCCACATGGGGATGCCTGGGGACATCAAAAAAAGTTTTTATGGGTTTTTAGAAAGGGAGAGGTACCGAGAGAAACATCAACAGGCTGCCTCCTGCACGCCCCCTACTGGGGATGGAGCTCACAACCCGGGCCTGTGCCCCGACCGGGGATGAACCCTGACCTCCCGGTTCCCAGGTCGATGCTCAAGCCCTGAGCCCCGCCCGGGCTCCGCTATGTGTGTCGTGGCGCCTGGCGTTGGGATTTGGCGGGTGATAGTGTCAGTCCAAGGCCGTCTGGCCACAGGTCTGCGGGGGAGCTCCGAAGGGGGTGGCTCCGGTTTCCGAGACCCGCGGGCCCCTCGGAAAACGTTTCCCGGAGAGACCCTGGGCTGGGGGCGGTTGCCTGGGCTCGGAGGAGATGGACGGCCTGTGGCATCCGGCGAGTTTAACGAGGTGGCCGGGTCTGCGTCCCGCTGGCCACGCGAACCGTGAGGCTCCAGAGTGTGGGCTCAGTCAGAGGGGTTTTCTGTTTATTTTGCCTAAAAATAGGCCAGTTTGAGGTTAAAGACACACACACGCCTGTGGAACCTGTGACCGTAGACCAGGGGTCCTCACACTACGCCCGCGGGCCACATGCAAATACGAATATTGTATTTGTTCCCGTTTTGTTTTTTTACTTCAAAATAAGATATGTGCCATGTG
>NW_006294590.1:1713278-1720189 GCF_000327345.1 Myotis davidii | reverse complement strand
GTGGGTGGCCAAGGGGGGCTGCACGGAGGGGGCACCTCCTTTCTGCAGCCTGGCCCTTGGCGGGGGCGCCTGCGGGGCATCCTTGGAGCCTTCCAGACGCGACCTCAGCAAGTGCAAAGGCCCTGGGGTTTGGGCCCTGGTTGCTGCTGCTGCGGCGGCGGCTACAGTAGCGGTCACATGGCAACAGGTCAGTGTATCAGTCACCACGTCTGCCTCCCAATGTTATATATACCAGGTTTGGGATCAGATGCGTTAGGAAGGAGAGCGGGGAGGTGACGGGCGGCCCGCGCTGCACGGCTCGGGAGGGAGTTTGAGGTCTGTGTTCCCTGCGGCGGGAGGCGCGTGTGGGTTTCCATCGGCGAGTGGTCCGATCTGATTGCGTTTCCGAAAGGCCCCTGCCGCCTGCCAGCCAAATCTGGGCGACTTCCCTTTTTTGCAGCCAAGAATACGACTGGGTCTCGGGCTTTTAGGGGGAAGGAAGGAAGAAAAAAAAATGTTTCGTGAGAGTGAAAGTGATACGAAATTCCGACTCGGTCTCCACGGTGGAGGCCGGAACAGCCCTGCCCGGCCAGCAGCGCACGGGCCTCTCCCAGCGGAGGACCAGAAGGAGAAGTTGCGACCAGACGGAAGGCGCCTCAAAACTTAAAATGTCCCACCCCGCCCCCTCTCGGGCAGAGCTGCAGACCCCTGGGGCGGAGACCCGGTTGTATGGGGCCTGACGCCAGCAGGGAGCCGAGTACCAGAGGCTGTTCTTTAAACTTTTCTGTCCGTTCAGACATTTACTTAAATAGAAAGTTAAGGAGACGTTGATGAACGGATGCATGGATAGAGCAGACTAGAGCAGACGCGTGGTGGAATATTAGGCAGCCGTGAACAGGAGGGAGCCCCGATGCCTGCCGCCAGGTGGACGGACCCGGAGACCAGGATGCTGAGTGAGCGAAGCCGGACCCAGAGGCCACAGGAGACCCGGTTCACTGCCTTGTGTGAAATGCCCAGGGCAGGCCGGCCGGAAAGACTAGAAGTGGACTTGTGGTCGCCAGGGGCCAGGAGAGGGGGCCTCGGGGTGACCGGCGGCGGCAGAGGGACGCGGGGTCCTCGGTGGTGGAGATGGTCCCCGGACTCTGTGAATAGGCGGCTCCGTCTGCGTTCCCCGGGGTAGAGTTGTTTTTGTTTGTGTGTGTTTTCGTGAGTCACGTGTCCTTACAACAACACGGAGCAGGAAGAAGGCAGTGCCTGGGCCAGGTCTTGCTCCACTCCCGGGGCTGTGACTGGGGCGGGAAGCAGGCCAGGTCGGTCTCGGACGGTCCATCCGTCATGTGCTGGCCCTGGTCATCTGGGGAGAGCTTTGTGGCATCCGGGTGCTGTGTGCCATGGGAGACCCGTGGTGGGCGTGGGGCGGCCGTGGGAGCCCTGGGGACTGGGAAAGGAGACCCCACTGAGGACTGGGCGGGTGGTTGCCGATGCCGACGGCCAGCCCGTCAGTCCCCCAGCGCTGACCTTTCCCAGAGGTCACGCCATTCTCCACGGCTGGATCGGGGCCTTGGAATCGTGACCCCAAAGAAGAAAAGCTCATTTTACCATAAAGGCAGCAAGCGACACTTTTTTTTTCCTGGAGGGGAAACAATCCCACTCCTGGGCACTTTAAGGAATTTTTCCAAAGCAGCCAGCTGGCAGACTCAGGCCACACGCCCCCGTCTCTTCTCTGTGCTTCTGTGACCGGCACTGTGGTCTCCTCCCAGCGGTCACACGGTCCCTGGGCGTGGGGCAGGGCCGGTGATGTAACGTGACTAATATGAAGTGGCGGCCGGCTCCTCGCCCGGGGCTCCGAGGCCAAGGCATGTGACCCCGTGTGCCTGAGCCAGCGCCCGCGTGTTCCCCAGAAATCACGGGCTATTCTGGGCCTTGTACGGGCTGAGCTCTCCCAAGTACTTCCCCGCGAATTACACGCGGAGGTTTAAGTAACCTGACGGGCAGGTCACACAGGATGTGAGGTGGGATCCTAAACTCCGGCGTGTGCCTGGCTCCCGGAGCGCTCATTTCTATGCTTCGTTGAAGGGGATCTGAGCATGTCGACGGGACCAAGTGCCACTTGGATCCATGAGCCGTGTCTGCATTCCTTGTCGCTTTACGTGGACTGGCCCCTTCCCTTTTACGCTCCCCTCCCCTCCCCCCTCCAAACAGAAAGACTTTTTGTGTATATTTAGTTTTATCGTCTCCGTAACCACTTCTCTGCTCACAGTTCCTCTTTCCTGTCTCCAGGGCAGCGTGAACGTTTTGAGTCCAGCCTGGTAACACTGAAATGAATGTGTCGCCACGAACAGCTGTCTCAGACGATAAAAATTCCCCTGCGAATCGCTGACTCAGTAGTCACGCCAGCATTTGGTCTAGGACCCGTGTCCAGTTCTGACATGGGAGGGAGAAGGTTTACTTAGAATTTAGAATTTCAGTTTGAGGGGGTGCCACTGTTTGGTTGCAGTTGGCAGATTAATTTCCAACACTGTAGACAATCCGGGCCCAAGTATCGGTTCAGGAGACCTGGACCGGCGGAAAGGTTCTTGTGTGCGGTTCATCACTGCTGTCCGGGCCTCCGCGAGGAACCGCGTTTGGTATTGAGAAAGGAGTTTGTCACGTGGGTCAGAATTCCGAGCTGTTCCTGGAGCGGAGACGGCCCAACTTTCCCAGACCCTGTAACGCGAGACGGCAGCCTGCCCGGCCCTGGTATGAGCCCGGCCGGCCTTTCACTCCCGAGTTCCAGGAGTTCATGAAGGGAATTGGCTGGAAGCAACTCGGGGAGAGTGGAGACGTGAGAGACGTGAAAATCCACGCGGCAAGGGGAGCCATGGGCCTGCGCCCGCGTGTGCAGTCCAGGGCTTTGGGCTCCGTGTGAGTGTGCACCCCAGAAACCCCCTCTTCTTCCCCTGGGGCCCGTGTTTGCCCGGGTCCAGGAATCGGGTTTGAGTTCCCGGGACTCCCTCTCCTGTCGGAGCCTCGCGGGCCACAGGGAGTCTTCCTCCCCCGGGCTCAGCGTCGGCCTGCAACTTCCTCCTCGCTCCGGACTTCCCGGGCACAGGTGCCGCGTGGTCAGCCGCCGCCCACGCCGCCGCCCGGGAAGGGGCCGGCTCGCGGTGGTGAGCGGGAGGCCTGCACGCGGCCTGCGTGTTGAAGCAGCCGCCAGGGGCCCCACGCAGGTGTCCAGAGGCTGTTCTGAGACTGTCTCCGGGGTCTGCTGGATGGAAGTGTAATGAGAGGCGCAGCCCGGACTGTGTGGTGATCGGGGGTGTGGGTGCTTTCTTACAGGGGCCCTGAGTGGGCTGTAAACGTTTCGACGGTGCTGTGATGACAACAGTAATTATGTAAATACGCAGATTTCTACATTTAATTTGATTTTTTTCCATCACCATTTAGCCCCTTGACCCTATACCCTCCTCCTAAATATATTGTTTAGCATACAAAAACACTACGGCTCAGCCTCCTGGGAACCAGGAGGCCACGGTTCAGTTCCTGGTCAGGGCACAGGCCCGGGTTGCGGGCTCCATCTCCAGTGGGGGGCGTGCAGGAGGCAGCGGGTCCATAACTCTCTCTCATCACTGATGTTTCTCTCTCCCCCTTTTTCTCTGAAATAAAAAATATTAAAAAACAAACAACAAAAACCCCCACTGTGTATCTTTTTCCTCCTTGAAGGCCGCCGCCCAACCTTACGCCTGTCCCCGTTGCCTTCAGGTTAAAGACCGCGGCCCGGAAGCCACGCGCCGGTTCTTCAACTGGTTCTACTGGAGCATCAACCTGGGGGCCCTCCTCTCGCTGGGCGGCGTGGCCTACATCCAGCAGAACGTGGGCTTCGTGAGCGGCTACGCCATCCCCACCGTCTGCATCGGCGTCGCCTTCCTCACCTTCCTCTGCGGCCTCAGCGTCTTCGTCACCAAGCCCCCAGACGGCAGCGCCTTCACCGACGTGTTCAAGGTCCGGGCGTACTGGTGCCGCCCCCAGCAGCGACCTGCGGACCGCGGTCCCGGCGGGTGAGGGCGCGGTCTCCGTCCAGGCCCAGTTTGCCAGGAGCGTCGGGTCGGTCCCTGTAGCTGAAACGCCCGCTTGCGTCTGTGGGTGCTGGCTGTGCAGGGCGCTGGGTGGGGGCGGCCGTGTCTCGTGTCCGTAACCTCCTGTCCGTGCGGGCGGTGGGCGGGGTGTCCCTCCGTCCTGAAGACAGACCACAGCCTGACTGGAGCCGGGCTGTTCGTTTTTAACCTCGTGAGCTTCCTGGTTGACGCACGGAGGCTCTGCCTGTCCGGTGACGTGGAAGTGATAACGGAGACGTGGTGGGAGACGTGGCGGGAGACAGGCGTGCTCGGCACCTTTCTCTTCTGATGAGGAGCTTGGAGCCATTTGAATGGGAGATCAGGTCGTGGCTCACTTTGTGGGCGCCTCCCTGTGCCCCACAGAAAGCAGCCCCTGTGGGTCGGCCCGGGCCATGACCCCGTGCTCCCCGCGGGGCTCGGCAGGAGGTGGACCCCAGAAAAGAGGTGCAGGGGCTTCCCCGTGCAGCCTCACAAGTCCATGTGCCGGGCAAGTCCACGTCCTGGGGAAGGTGGGCCCGACGGCCAGGCACCTGCACGCAGTCTGTAAGTCCAGGCCGTACCCGAGGGGAGACTCAGAATGTCCTCCCTCGTCGTTTGCTGAGGTATGAGGCCCCCTAGGGAGCCGGTCCCTCTGGGTGCACAGTGCCGGGACGTGCGGCACCACCGTGCGGTCAGGCCTAGGATGTGTCATCACCCAGAGGACAGGCCTCCTTGATGGGGTCAGTCCCCGGGCCGGAGGTGACCCTCGGGCACTCTGCAGCCACCCCACGCCTGCCTCCTCTGCTTGTCTGCATGTCTGATTCTGTCCTGGGAGCCGGGACACGCCCGTCCCAGCTCCCGCTGCCTGTGGGGGTTCCCGCCGCTCCTGGCCGACCCGCAGGCCTAGTCAGGGCCGCATCCAGTTCCCAGTTCCGATCCCAGACCAGGACCACGCGGAGGTTCTACAGAGGCAGCAGCTCTGCCCGGCGCCCCTCCCCTCTGGGTGCTCCCACAGGGCCAGGCCCAGCCAGGGCAGCGATTTCACTTCCTGCTGTGGGTGGCAGGCGAGTGCCTTCCCCACGCCCTCTGGAAGGAGCCACAGTTGGCCTGCCTGCGGGTGGCTCCTGCAGGCGTCTGGGATTTCCCTTCGCCTGGGAGGCCTCTTTGGCACTTTAGGATGAAAAGGGTCGCCTTGCAGAAAGGCCTAGAGGACCCTCAGACCTCCCTCCTCCCGCAGGCCTGGCTCTGCAACCCGGGGCAGGTGATGAGCTGCGGGGGTGGGGTGGGGGGGGCAGGTGAGGCCTGAGCACTCCTTACCTGCTGCCGGACACCGGCCAGGCAGGTGATCCAGCTGTGCCCTCCGGCTCTCCCTGAATCACGCACGGGGGCTGCCTCTATGTAAACAGTGGGTGGACCACCCCGGGGCCTGGTGTCAAGTCTCCACATTTGATAGAACCTTAAAAATCCAAACAACCCGGCAGTTTTCAAACATGAACCCAGCCGGGGAGCTGATGCCATCGCTGCAGCTTCCACGTGGGGGCTCTGACGAAGGGGGCTCTGACTGGTGTGACGGCCCTGGGCAGGCAGGCACTGGGCGGGCAGCCGTGCAGGGGGAGCCCTGTGCCCGTCAGCCCTCTGCCAGCCGCCTCGGGGCTCGGCGATGCTCAGAATAGCGGGGCCTCCGCGGGTGTCCTGTCCGCAGGTGGCACAGTGACGTTTAATAAATTCTCCCGCCTCCAGACTTCAGTGTGACCTGGTTCCAGGGGGAGAAAACTAATTCCTCCGTTTTGTCTCCCAAGTGAAGGCAGTGGAGGCTGCCAGCCGCCTTCTAAACACAGTCTGTTTGATTCCTGTAAGATGTCCCGGGGTGGGCCCTTCACGGAGGGCACCGTGGAGGACGTGCGGGCCCTGGTCAAGGTCGTGCCCGTGTTCTTGGCTCTGATCCCCTACTGGACGGTGTACTTCCAGGTGGGTGGTGCGCGCGGCCCTGGCTCACTGCGCCCGGGGCCCAGGTTCCTCTCCCCCGAGTCTCTGGCGTCTGGGCGTCTCCTGTTTAGTTCCCGACTCATTTTTGCTGATTGAGACATTGTGATGTTTTTTTCTAAAGCAACAGCCAGGAATGGGTCCCTTCTACTGTCCCCGGCCCCTTTCCTTCGGTTTCTCATGTGGGTGGCTTAGGCTTCAGGGTGGCAGGGGCGGGGCCGCGCCCGCACCCCTAACGCTGCCGCTTGTCACCCCAGATGCAGACCACGTATGTCCTGCAGAGTCTTCACCTGAGGATCCCAGAAATCCCGAGCCTCACGCCCACCACGAACACGGTGAGCAGGCAGGGGCCGGAGGACGGCCTGGGCGGGACACGCGGGCCCTGCCTGTGGCGGACACTGCACAGGGGGTAACGGTCAGTGAGCCCAAAGCGTCCACACCGAAGGGGCAGCTCGCTGTGTTAAAGACGTGCCCGCTGGGCGTGTCAGTCACTGTATACGCTGACTCGTTAATGACGCATGAACGACTGCTCACCTGGCTCTTCCTCCCCTGATGCCCTGAGACGTCCGTGCAGCGCCTCCGGGACCAGGCCTGGCCTCCGTCCGGGGACTGAGCTGAGCCTCTTCCCGGAGGGCGGACCCTGTAGAAACGCCCCGCACGGCCCCCTGGGAGGTTGTCCCCCGGCCTCTCGCAGCGCCGTGACCGAGTCTGTGCCTCCTGCAGTTCCCGGCCGCCTGGCTCACCATGTTCGACGCGGTGCTCATCCTGCTGCTGATCCCGCTGAAGGACAAGCTGGTGGACCCGGTGCTGCGGCGGCACGGCCTCCTGCCGTCCTCCCTGAAGCGCATCGCCGTGGGCATGTTCTTTGTCATGTGC
>NW_006294590.1:1712498-1713059 GCF_000327345.1 Myotis davidii | reverse complement strand
GAGGAGCCGGCTGTTGGGCCGCTCAGTGCATGGCACTTTTCCTTCATGGCTACTTGAGAACGGTTCAGCGGGAAGACGGCCTCGCTCTATAGCGAGGAGAGACGCTGGGCTCCGGAGTCCACCCTGCAGCTCCGCTGTTCTCAGGAGTTCACTGCCCAGTGTGCCCACGGGGGTTTACACCCCGCACCCCGCCCCCCAGGAGCGAGTGGGGTGCTTCATAGGGCTCAGGACATGGGTCCCGGGTTAGCATCCCCATGTCGGAGCCAGTTTGCGAGGAAACCGGTGATTGACGCGAGGTCGTGTCTGCATGCAGTTTGCACCGTGTGCTCTGTGTGTGATTCTGCTGCCCATCGGGTCCGGGCACCGAAGGGCCTCGGGTTCAGTTCAAGGTCAGGGCACATGCCCAGGTTGTGGGTTCCGTCCCTGGTAGGGGAGCCTAAGGGAGACAGCTGACCGCTGACTCTCACATCAGGGTCCCCCCCGCCCCATCAATGAAAACAGGTCCTCAGTGAAGATTAAAAATTGCAATAATCAAAAATGTAAAAATTCAGTAGACCCTGC
>NW_006294590.1:1711921-1712446 GCF_000327345.1 Myotis davidii | reverse complement strand
TCAGCGCTGGGGCTGCGGGAGCGGGGCCTGTCACCGCTGTCCTTCCAGGGATCCTGGAGAGCAAGCGCCTGGACCTGGTGCGGGTGCGGACCGTGAACCAGACCATCGGCAACGTCGTGTACTTCGCCGCCGACCTGCCCATCTGGTGGCAGGTGCCCCAGTACGTGCTCATCGGCATCAGTGAGATATTCGCAAGCATCGCCGGTGAGGCCTGGGGCCGTGGTGCCCTCCCTGAGGGGCCGGGGGACAGGGGCAGAGCGGCTGTGGTTCAGGGTCCAGTCGAGGAGAGAGCAGCTGCCAGCAGCATGTCCGTGCGGCCCTTCCTCCTCCGGGGCCACAGGGAGGGGTTCCACTGGGTCAGGCTCGCCGGGCACCGTCTGAGGGCGCGTGGTGCCCGCTCAGACGCCCACAGGAGGCAGCTGCGTCCCATCAACCCCATAAACCTGTCCTCGCAGGCCCGGCTCTTCTGGGGGCCGCGGGTGGGGCTGCCCAGGGGCAGGGCAGGGCCAGGAGGAGTGACGCTGG
>NW_006294590.1:1711444-1711742 GCF_000327345.1 Myotis davidii | reverse complement strand
ACAGCCCGGCCGGCACCTGCTGCTCTGTCCACGGGACGTCCAGGCCTTAGACGCCCCCTCCGCCTCCGTGTCTGCAGCACCAGGGCCGGTGTTTACCGAGCTTCGCAGTCTTTTCTGCTGCGCTCTCGTTTCTGCTGTTAAAGAAACGGGTTACAGCTGCCCTTTGTAATGAACAAGCTCCACCAGCATCAGCCGGACCAGCAGGTGGCGCCTGGGGGTTCCACAGACTCCTCGCCCCGGCTTCAAAGGGCTGGGAGCAGGCTTTCTGCGCTGGCCCCAGGCTCTGTGGTCAGAGGGA
>NW_006294590.1:1708918-1709453 GCF_000327345.1 Myotis davidii | reverse complement strand
TGTCTGCAGCACCAGGGCCGGTGTTTACCGAGCTTCGCAGTGTTTTCTGCTGCGCTCTCGTTTCTGCTGTTAAAGAAACGGGTTACAGCTGCCCTTTGTAATGAACAAGCTCCACCAGCATCAGCCGGACCAGCAGGTGGCGCCTGGGGGTTCCACAGACTCCTCGCCCCGGCTTCAAAGGGCTGGGAGCAGGCTTTCTGCGCTGGCCCCAGGCTCTGTGGTCAGAGGGAGAGGGAGAGGGTGCCCCCTGCAGGACAGGCCCGGCCTCAGACCAGCGCCGCCCACACCAGGTCCTGTGTCCAGATGGCGGACGGGTGACCCTTCGCCCTGTGGGAGAAAGGGCTGACCTAGGCAGGGACCCCCTGAAACAGATAAGACCCTGCGGCCGTCCGAGCGCAGCTCACGCCTCCTCTGCGTTCCAGGCAACATCAACGGCTGCCACCTCAACTACTACTTCTTCCTGCTGGCCGCCGTCCAGGGCGCCACCCTCCTGCTTTTCCTCCTCGTGTCCGTCAAGTACGACCGCAGCGCGCGA
>NW_006294590.1:1707597-1708538 GCF_000327345.1 Myotis davidii | reverse complement strand
CCGGAGTGCGGAGCGAGGCTGTTAACTCCGGGGACGTCCGCCCCCTGACCCGATGGTGTCCTGCCTGCGGACGGGCAAGTGCCTTCCTGGGGCTCACCTGCTCACGGGGCCTCTGGAGCCGAAGCGCAGGGGCCTCCTCGTCGGGAGAGACGCCCCCCTGCAGCCGCCGGGCGGCCCACGCGAGGTGCACGGCCGAGGCCACGTGTCTGCTGCCTCGTCGTGGTTTACACACGTGTGAGCGTGTGATGTGACTGTTTTCCTCCTGATTAACAAGCACACTCGCGGTGGGGGTCGGAGGTCAGGTGACGGAGGTCGGGGGTCAGACGCGTGGGTCTCGCCAGCCCCTCCCCTTGCCTCGGGCACAGCCGGCACCGCGTACGTGTGTCTGCCGCTCAGACGTCCTTGTTCTGGGAACTGCTGACGTTGCTTTTTCTTTTTACAAAGAAGGTGAGTCAGGACATCGTTGAGCCCGCGTGTCCCGTCTCGGCTGCGAACGGCTGAGTGTTGGAAGCGGCGCGGAGCGTCCTGTGTGGCGTTCGGTGCCACGGGGCCGAGGGCCCGTCGCGGGGCCGGAAGGAGCCCGTTCTTTTGAACAAAATTCATGTAATTGGGAGCCGTGGACTGTTTACATGTGAACTGACCGTGGGGTCACGGCGTTTGTATATTATTTTACATGCCTCTGGGTCTGACTTTGTTAAGTAAACTCTTCCTTTGTCGCTGGACTTTTGGTAAAAGCTTGTTATTAAAAACGCCTCCAACCTGAGGCCCAGGACCTGGTCTCTGTGAGGTTTGTCCGCAGCCCCGCCCACAGGTATTTCCCCACGGGTGTCCACGTGCGGCCCAGAATTCAGCCCTGAGCAGGGTTTCGAGTGGGCGTCATTTCAGGACTCGCTCTTGTGCCGCCGGGAAAGGTTGGCCCTGAAGTCCCGGTTCAGCCTGGG
>NW_006294590.1:1701296-1707306 GCF_000327345.1 Myotis davidii | reverse complement strand
CCGGAGTGCGGAGCGAGGCTGTTAACTCCGGGGACGTCCGCCCCCTGACCCGATGGTGTCCTGCCTGCGGACGGGCAAGTGCCTTCCTGGGGCTCACCTGCTCACGGGGCCTCTGGAGCCGAAGCGCAGGGGCCTCCTCGTCGGGAGAGACGCCCCCCTGCAGCCGCCGGGCGGCCCACGCGAGGTGCACGGCCGAGGCCACGTGTCTGCTGCCTCGTCGTGGTTTACACACGTGTGAGCGTGTGATGTGACTGTTTTCCTCCTGATTAACAAGCACACTCGCGGTGGGGGTCGGAGGTCAGGTGACGGAGGTCGGGGGTCAGACGCGTGGGACTCGCCAGCCCCTCCCCTTGCCTCGGGCACAGCCGGCACCGCGTACGTGCGGCCCAGAATTCAGCCCTGAGCAGGGTTTCGAGTGGGCGTCATTTCAGGACTCGCTCTTGTGCCGCCGGGAAAGGTTGGCCCTGAAGTCCCGGTTCAGGGCCTGGGACACCCACGGGGACATGCCTGTGGGCGGGGCCTGGGACACCCACGTGGACATGCCTGTGGGCGGGGCCTGGGACACCCATGTGGACATGCCTATGGGCGGGGCCTGGGACACCCACGACCAGCACACCCGTGAAGGACGGCTGGTGACCACTAGACGCTACCAAGGCGCCCGTGGCTGACGAACCTCTCAGCTCTACTTACAGCCCCTTTCCAACAGCTGTTTCCTGAAACGTAAACACCTCGGGCTGCGAGCATTACGGGGAGAATGTTCAGTCCTCGATCGCAATGAAGAAATGTCCTCCGGGCGCCCACTCCTTCACGTGCCTCTGGGCAGCCTCAGCGGGAACTGCTTCTGGTGCACGGACTCCGCAGGGCTCCCCAGAGACAGGGAGCCGGTGAACAGTGTGATGGTTCGCACTTACATTCCTGTTCAGACTTGTGTCTGTAATGAGGGCTTGGATCACCTGACGTGGAAGCCGGAGGCTCTGAGGGCGGATGGGTGAGTTCTCAACGGAGTCTGGAGCCTGAGCACGGGGGCCAGTGGGCTGGGCAGCACCCTGAGGGTGGGAGAATGCCGATGTTTCAGCTCATCAGTCAGGGGGATGGGAGAGAGGAGAGAGAGAGAGAGAGACAGAGAGAGAGAGGAGAGAGAGAGAGAGGAGAGAGAGAGAGAGAGAGAGAGAGAGAGAGAGAGAGAGGAGAGGATCCTCTCTTCCCCTACTTTTTAAATTCTGTTCAGACCCTCACCTGATTAGACAAGGCCCACCCACAGGGGAAAGCATCTGCTTCCCTCCGTCCACTGACCCCCAGAAACACCTTCACAGACACCCCCGGGAACGCTGCGGGACCTGGCCCCTGGGCTCCCTCGGCTCCGACCCCTCAGGTCAGCGTCCGTCTCATATCCGCACCCTCCCTGAGTCTCTGAGTCACGGCCACCAGCGCCCACCATCGTTTTCCCGGAGGGTCCATTTTAAAGTATAATCCGAGCTCCGACCCAGGCCGCCCGCTCCGGATGTCTTCATGACATTTTAAAACAGGGAAACGGGGCATCAAACACCCAGTTCAAAAGGTTTCACGGGCGATGAATGACCTGGGGGCTCCGTCCGGAAGACCTTTCTTTGGCAAATATTTTTGGGACGTAAAGCTGATCAGATAAACGGCCTCGACTTCAGGTTTCTTTCAATCTATATCTTAAATTCAGATCCTGCAAAACTGTGGGCTTTCTCCAGGCTGCTCCCTCCATCCTGACACGGAATAGACTAGTAAACGCAGCTACTTAACCTAGAAACTGTCCCCCGAGAGCCCCCAGGTCAGGGGCTTGCAGGGTTTGCATCAGCCCCGCTGGCCGGTCTCCCGCTGTTGCTCTGCGCCGTTCCCCACGATTCTGCATAAACTAAACGTCAGTGCTCTGCCCGCGGCTCTCCGTTTGCTAAAAGCTTTAAGAGCCGAGCTCTGCGACGCCCATTGTTTGAATCCTCTGATGGGAAAGTTCCTTTTCGATTGATCGGGGACACAATGCAACGTGCATCTGAAGGTTTTACAAAACAGCTCAATACCGGGCCGGGGCCCGTAGGCGAACGGACAAAGCCGTGCAGCGGAGCCTCCGCGGTTCTGAAATCGGATTAAATGGCAGCACCGGGCAGACAGCGGGCGGCTGTCCTCGCTCAGCTCACCTCGCCGAGATGGGAGGAGGCCCCTACGATGAGTGTGTGGAAATGGACCTCAGCGTGGACAACGGGGGCTTTGGATCAGTTATTTGTGCTGCGTGACAACATACCCCAAACAGAGCCACTAAAAACACAGTTTCCACCCGGCTGGTGTGGCTCAGTGGTTGAGCATCCACCTACGAACCAGGAGGTCAGGGTTCGATTCCTGGGCAGGGCACATGCCCAGGTTGCGGGCTCGATCCCCAGTAGGGGGCGTGCAGGAGGCAGCCAATCAGTGATTCTCATAATCGATGTTTCTCTCTCTCCCCCTTTCTCTATAAAAATCAATAGAAACATATTTTTTTAAAAAAGATTTGGGGTCAATTTAACCTTCTCTCTGAAGGACGGTGGGGCTCAGCCGTGCTCTGGAGCCCATGAGAAACGAACTTAGCGCATAGTAGGTTGTTTTCCATCCACATTAGATACTTCTAAATCCGACCCCCAGCCTCACCCTCCGCCCAGCGAACATCCAGAGATCCGCGTGCACCTGGGGCGGGAGGCAGCTCCTGCCTGGACAGTCACACCTCACCTCCCGCCCGGAATTCCTCCGCTCGCCAAGTGCGCCCGCGCCTCCCCCCACGCCGAGTCCTTGAGCTTCTGTTTATCAGCGAAGCACTCAGCGAGCTGCAGCTTCTGAGAACGGCCGCGGGGTCCCCCCCCCGCAACCCCGTAATCATTTCCTCGATGCTCTGTGATCCTTAATTACCTCGCCATCGATCTCTCTGCCTGGGAGCATCTGGCTGCTCCGGGGACGCGGCGGCTGATGGAAAATCCAATCGAGCTCGCACATCCCCCAGCCCCGGGCCGCTCACGGGTACCACAGTGGCTGCCGGGCGCTCCCCTTACAGCCCAGCCTCTGGGAGCCTCTGCTCAAAGTGGCCACGTGCTGAGCACGGCCCGTGTCTCCCAGGGCCCATGGGAGACGGGGTGGGGCTCCCCCGTGGGGAAGGGGGGGCTGGGTGTTTTTAGCCTCAACAAGTGCAGCAGGGGAACCAAGATGTCCGTGTAGGTAGGGAACGTCCGTTCTCGCCGCCTCCCTCAACCACATCAGAATTACAACTAACACAGAGCCACCCTCACTCAGACCGCCTGAGAGCTGGCTGAATGGATGTCCTACAGCTCGAGACGCCAGTGAGAAAGCACATGGGGGCTGAGGGAGGGGCGGAGGCAGGCTCGGGCTGGCCGGGCACCCCCCGGGGCCGCCTTTGTATTTTAAATATATTTTTATTGATGTCAGAGAGGAAGGGAGAGGGAGAGGGAGAGAGAGACATCCATGATGAGAGAGAGTCATGGACCGGCTGCCTCCCGCACGCCCCACACTGGGGATGAAGCCCACAACCCGGGCCTGTGGCCTTTGACCGGATTCGAACCCGGGACCCTTCGGTCCACAGGCCGACGCTCTATGCACTGAGCCACACCGGCCGGGGCCCCACAAGCCTGCCATTGTCCTTGACGGAAGGAAAAAAAAAACCTGGCTAAAACATCCGCACTCTCCGTCGCCTCAAACCAAACCGCTTCATAATAAAAAACAAAATCACTCCATTGTGCGCAGCCCCGCGGCTTCTGGCGTTCATCGCCCGGACGCTTTCATAGGCTCCGCGCACACGGCCGCCAGCGCCAATGGCCCGTAATCCCCGGGAATGGGACTCGCAGATTTCCTTTCTGATGATGAAAAGGCCCCGCTTCGGGGAGAGCGGAGGGGGCGGCGGCGTTTCCACGGCGAAGGTCATGAGGGAAGGTCACTCGTCTGCTGGCAACGACTCGCCCTCGTGCCACTAGCCCGGGGGGGCGGGGGTCAGTCCGAGCAGAGCTGGTCCTCCATCCTCAGGCCCCCGCCGGGCTGGCCACAGGGCTGACCAGGCACCTGCCCGTCACTGGGCCCCACCCCTCTGCCTGGGCCCCCTGCTGGGAGGTGCCCCCAGGGCCTCCGGGGCCAGCCGTGGAGCTAGTGCGGCCGCGGGGCCTCCTCCCCAGGAGCCACGACTGGGTGGGATTTTTAAAAATATTTGTATTTTCCGTGAATCCTCACCCCAGGATGGTTTCCCATTGGTTTTCTTAGACGCGAGTGAAACGGAGGGAGAGACACAGAGAGAGACGTCGATGTGGGGGAGACACAGCAGGGGATTGTCTCCTGCACGGCCCCGGCCAGGATACGCCCCGACTGGGGGTCCAGCCCGCGACTGAGGGACGTGCCCTCCACTGGAATTGAGCCCGAGGCCCTTCAGGCTGCAGGCTGGCTACCCACTGAGCCACACTGGCCCGGCCCGGCTGGATTTTCGTCCTTCATCTCCCCTCCCTGTGGGGACCCTCGCGCTACCTCCAGTGGGCTCCACCCCCCACCCCCAGCATCCGATCCTCTTGTATCAAGGAAACGTCTGTTAATTACGCTTAACTATGAGCACTTGACCTTAGCTTCGGAGGAAAATGAAATCTGAGGGCAAAACCCGTGAGGACAGAGCCAAGACGCCCACAGAGGTGACCCTGGCCATTTTAATAAAATCTTTACAGCGCTTGTGGCTCCTTTTAAAATTGGAAAAATAATTTAAAAGTCATATTTCTAATGGCACCCTTTCAAAATATGATGCAACCACGAAAAAAAAAAATCATACGCTCCATTAAAAGCAGCGGCGGACCGATGAGACGGCCTCGTCTCCGTTTTATTTCCGGGAAGAAGGGGCTTCAGGGCTTTTATTTTTTTCCACTTTATTTCTCCTACCGTGTCTTCGCCTCCCAGATCCGTGCAATAACGGGAATTGCTTTTTCTGTGTGTCTGTTTCATGACGTTTTTTTAACACAGGAACGTGGAGGAGAGGCTTGTATCCGTGTAATAACCGAGACCACAGTGTTCGGAGAGGCAGGCGTGGGTCCGAGTGCTGACCCTGTGACGTCCCCGCCGTGACCTTGAGAAGGATGCTCTGAGCCTGTGACCTCCTCTGTGATCTGGGGGTGGGGGTCACACGGCCCCGAATAAGTGCAGGGCGCCGTCGCTGATGGCAGTGTCTGAGGGAGGAGGACTCCGGCTGCCCTCAGGGTCGCGGGTCCCTGAGCCGACGCGCTCAGCGGGTCAGAGTGGACCCTGGCGTCCCTGCCCGAGGCCGGCAGCAGCCGGTTTCGTCGTTGAACTCGGGGCAGAAATGAAGAAACATCAGGGTCGGACCCGGCCCGAACCCCCTCCTCCCTTATGTGAGCCTCACCCTGTAAAGAAATAGATGGGCTCGCTGGGTGGGGAGCGAGGTTCAGGGACGGGCGGGGAGCACACAAAAGGGGTGATGGATGGCTCTCTCACTATCCCCGGGGTCGTGGCGGGGGCCTCCTGGCACCCCGATGAAGAAAACAGGAACCCCGTCAGCTCCTCACAGGAAGAACGGGCGCTGGCAAGGTTGTGGGGTGGGGTTCCCCTGGGGAGGGGGGGTGCGGGGGCGTTTCGGCCCCTCCAGTCTAAGCCGCAGAGACAGAGAGCGAACAGTGACTGCCTGGGGCCGGGGGTTGGAGGGAAGTGGGGAGCGAGGCTAATACGAAGGAGTTCCTTTGGGGGACGACGACAGTTTCCTAACATTCCTGGAACGAAGGGCGCCCAGCTCTGAAAGCCCCCCAACCGCCGTCGAACCGAGCATTCCACACGCGTCCGCGTCACGTACGCGAATCACATCTCCACGAAGCCGCGCTTTCCAAGAAATGGCACCATCTGACCTTCCACCCCAAGAGTCCTCTTCCCACAGCCACCCCCAGCCACCGCTGTGCCCCCGACACCGCCCAGAGCAGCATGAGCACAAACGCCGTGCAAACAACACATAAAAGTAAACCTTTTCCCGGGG
>NW_006294590.1:1700962-1701285 GCF_000327345.1 Myotis davidii | reverse complement strand
AGACACGCGCTTCTGAGCCTGTAAAATATATACATGTATGTGGAGCCGCTTTAAACGCGGCCGGAGCTGCTGCCCGGGGACCCGCCTGGCGCGTCTGGGACCTCAGGCCTCTGGCTGTTAAAACCGGGGGCCCAGGAACCAGAAACCTCTGTGCCCAGTGGGCAGAGCAACATTGTGTCCAAGCAGCTGTTTAACAAGGAAGCAGACACGTCACGAGCCGCCCACCTGGTCCCGGGGCGGACGCTGGAAACAGTTTGGCGTTCGCGATGCCATGTTACCTTCCGCACCCGGTAACAATATATATATTTAAGACATAATGGATT
>NW_006294590.1:1700326-1700722 GCF_000327345.1 Myotis davidii | reverse complement strand
CACCCCCGAGGGGGCCGCTACCCACACCCGAGTCCTCGCGCCCCACAGGGACACCCCTCGCCCACGGGACACCCCTCGCCCCCAGGGACACCCCTCGCCCATGGGACACCCCTCGCCCCCAGGGACACCCCTCATCCACAGGGACACCCCTCGCCCACAGGACGCCGTCGCCCACACCCGCAGGCCGTGGATTGAAGAGGGAACTGTCTCTTCGCGGCCCTAGTGGTGGATGACGCCCCTTCCTTAGAAAGATCAACAGATGATTCTTTCCGTCTCTTTTTATTTGCTTTTTGGATTTTTTTAAACAAATCATTTTTGGTAGCTTGACTGTTATCCTCGGGGACTCATGGCACATGCGCCGGGCTTGGCCCTGTGCGCGGTCAGCGCCCCGCGTTC
>NW_006294590.1:1697573-1698729 GCF_000327345.1 Myotis davidii | reverse complement strand
CGGGGCGGGGGCAGCCGGTTAGGGGAGGGGGCGCCGCTCTGCTCTCAGGACACCCCACCCTCCACTTGCCGCCCCTCCAGTTCCAGACCAGGCACTAAAGCAAGTGTGGGGGGCCCAGAGTCACCCCCAAGATGTGCCTCCGTGAGGTGCAGATTGTTTTGAGCTAAAGCAGCGGTTCTCAACCTGTGGGTCGCAACCCCTTTGGCGGTTGAACGACCCTTTCACAGGGGTCGCCTAAGACCATCCTGCATATCAGATATTTACATGACGATTCATCACAGTAGCAACATGACAGGAAGTAGCAACGAAGGGGCCAGAAGGTTGAGAACCACTGGGCTAAAGGCAACTTTTGAAAAAAAAAATTTTTTTTAAAATTGATTTCACAGAGGAAGGGAGAGGGGGAGTGAGATGGAAGCATCAGTGATGAGAGAGAATCACTGATCGGCTGCCTCCTGCTCACCCCACACTGGGGATGGAGCCCGCAACCCGGGCCTGTGCCCCAACCAGGAATCGAACCCTGACCTCCTGGTTCAGAGGTGGACGCTCAGCCCCTGAGCCTCGCCGGCCGGGGGAGCTTAAGGCAATTTTAGCTTCAGGCTCAAGAGAAACTCCTGCCTCTCTTTTTAACGACCTGGAAGGGCTTGACCGCGGGCCTCGCCCAGGAGAGATGACCAGCGATGGCCTTTACTCACTAAACAGCTGCTCTTCCTGCAAAGACCCTAGAACAGAACCCAGAGGGCCCCACGGTGGCTCAGTGGGTGAGCGTGGACCTAGGCACCAGGAGCTCAGGGTTCGATTCCCCCTCAGGGCACAGGCCCGGGTTGCAGGCCCGATCCCAACCAGTGGGGGGCGTGCAGGAGGCCGCCGAGCCATGATTCTCTCTCATCACCGATGTTTCTCTCTCCCCCTCTCCCTTCCTCTCGGAAATCAATAGAAATGTATTTAAAATTAATAAAATAAATCGACCAGGGAGGTGGGGACAGTGTGGCTCAGGTCCCCCCAAGTCCCTGTGGGTGAGCCGGGTGCCTCTGTCTGCAGTGCCTCGGCCTGCATTCTAGAAGGGGGTTCCGAGACCCCCCCAGCCCCCCCCATTTCTCCTCCCGCAGAGCCAGGCCCGGGCGCCGCCTGCCCCCCTCCACCCCCAGGGCAGGGCTCC
>NW_006294590.1:1696995-1697327 GCF_000327345.1 Myotis davidii | reverse complement strand
CGCCTCGGCCACAGCGGTGACCACCCTGCCGTTCTCCGCGCTGGGGTGGAGGGTGAGGGACAGCCCGGCCACCAGCTGGACGGCCAGGTCTGTCAGCGACACTCTGTCCTCTAACACCGTCACCGTCTTCTCGGCCAGGATGGAGTCGGACAGAGGGGACAGCACCTGGGGGGGCGGGGGGCAGGACACGAGACAGATCCGTCATCACACCGTCCCCGTTCCTGTGCCCTGTTCCTCCATCCCAGACGGCCGGAGGGGCAGAGACAGGGAGAGGCCACGAATCCGAGCTCACCACCCGCACCAGGGAGTCCGACAGTCACCTCTTCCCCTCC
>NW_006294590.1:1694053-1696365 GCF_000327345.1 Myotis davidii | reverse complement strand
GGGCCTGCGGGCGGGAGGGGGCGCTCAGGCCAGGGGAGGGGCTCACAGAGGCCCTGGGGGTGAGGGGGGCGCCTCCGCCTCCAGGGGGCTCCTCCGCGGGGCCCAGGGCCTCGGGCAGCTCCCCTCGAAGACACTTATGGACAAATAACAACGTGAGCCCTAATGGTTCCTCAGCCTCTGCCGTCCCCTACGCAGCTCACATTCGTGAGAAAGACACAGATCACATGTCACCTCTTAGTGGCCACGCGGGACCCGCCAGGGCGTCTCCATTCCTGGCCTGCAGGAGGCAGCCCATAGGCGATTCTCTCTCCCCCTCTCCCTTCCTCTCTGAAATCAATTAAAAACTAAAAATAAATGCAATTAAATGTTATCCAATAATTTGATAGTCAGGGAGCTTGTCAAGCTCCTAGATATTCCCGAACCACAGACGGAGGAGAAAATAAACCCAAACCCCAGTTCCCTGGGGGCCGAGGGGCTGGAAAGGCTACAGCTTCCCTCTCGTCCTCTCCAGGGTGGCTCGCTCAGGGGCCGGCCCACCCCAGGCCCGAGGGAAGGGCGCCGCGGCCCGGGTGTGAGGCTGACCCTGCCGCCGGGTGGCCCTCCTGCTGGCTGGGTCCCCTGGCCTTGGACTCCTCACAGGGCCAAGGTTAGGCCGGAAGACAGGTCATCGCCATGACAACAGCAGCACCTACTATGCGCAGTCCCTGCGCCGGCTGCTTTCATGCGATGAGGGATAAACAGAGCCGTGCTCATCCTCTGGTGTATCCCCCCCGCCCCCACCCCGTCCCCCCGGCGGGGCTCACCTCTTACTGACGGCGATGGGCACCCGCCAGCCCTTGATCTGGCTCAGCTCTGTGTCCGAGACCTCGATCTGCAGCGGCAGCTGGGGCGCCCACACGGTGACGTGCAGGGGGGCGCTCAGGTGCTGGTAGGTGAAGTTCACCACCGCGTCCACCTTGCCCTTCATCTCCTTCCCGTTGACGAAGACGTAGTCGCAGCGGTCGGAAACCTGCAAAGACGGAGAGGGGAGGGGAGAGGGGTTCAGGGCCGGAGACCATCCCCGGGTCACCCCGTGGCTCAGGAGGTGCACAGGCCCAGGTCGGGCTCCCCCCAGGCCAGGCCCGGGGGCAAGGAGGCAGGTGTGGGGGGGTGTTTGCTGGGAGGTGACCCTGGAGGGCGCCCGGGGGGCAGAGTGAGGGGGACAGAGAGAGAGGGAGAGCCCGTGGAAAGATGCCGGAAGCAGCCGGAAGGGGCAACGTGGACAGGGCAGGACCCCCTCAGCGGTCCGCAGGGGGACTCTGACCATGGGCGCCCCCACGACCTGCAAACAGACCACTGGGAACCAGAAGCCCCTCCCCCAACTCTGGCGATAGTTGCGCCTCCTGGAAATCAGACCGGGGCTAGGTTCTTCCGTCTGAGAAGACTGAGAGGTGAAGGGAGAAGCAGGTTGGGTCAGAGAGAAACGCCGTGACCGTCTGCGGAGCCGAGTTCATGGGACGGGACCGACGCCGACCCCACGTGCCCACATCAGCGGCCAAAGCGAGAAGCCCTCGGAGGCAAGAAGGGCCTTGGCTCATCTTTGACCTCTTGGGTCCTCACACCAGCTGCTCAGGGGGAGCTCAGCAAAGTGGATACTCAAGGGATGGACGGATGGACGGATGGACGGATGGACAGGTAGAAATGGGTGGCTAGATAGATGGATATATAGATAGAGATGAGTGGATAGATAGATAGATAGATAGAGATGGGTGGATAGATGGATGGATGGATGGTTGAATGATGGATGGATGGTTGAATGATGGATGGATGATGGATGGACGATGGATGGGTAGATAGACAGTTTGATGGATGGATGGATGGATGACGGAGTGATGGATGGGTGAATGACGGATGGATGGATGGATGGATGGATGGATAGATAGTTTGATGGATAGGTGGATAGATGGATGGATGGATGGATGGGTGATGGATGGAAGATGGATGGACGATGGACAGCTGGATCCGTGGACGAACAGGTCCTTCCCTCACGGGCACACCCACTTCCAGACAAACAAACAAGAACCTTGGGGTGCGGGGACCTGTGGTGAGAGCCGAAGCCAAGAGGGAGCCGAGAGCCTGGAAACACAGGACGTGAACTTGGGAACTGCTGACAGCACCTCTGCCGCCGCTACCTTTTCGGGGCACTGCCTCCTGGGAGGACACAGGCAACGTGACTCTGGCGATGGAAGTGCGTGTCCTGCAGTTTCGTGGAGACGTTTCCGAGTTAATGAAGTCATTCCCGGCGCCTCCACGGGGCGCGTTCCCGCCTGAGC
>NW_006294590.1:1693101-1693383 GCF_000327345.1 Myotis davidii | reverse complement strand
GCTCACGGCCCAGCACTGGCCTGAAAATGTTTACACACCGATTCAGGGCGGAAACCAATTTCAGCCGCCGTCCCCGGCTCCTCATTAGCGCGGAGACCGTCCTGGCTGCGGCGGCAGAATCGCCGGCGAGAGTTATGTCCGCAATCATTTCTTTAATCAATGTTGCAATTTACGGGCCATTGACTCCCTCGTTTATTACCTTCCTGAGCTCAGGTGGGAGGGGAGCGGCGGCTCCAGAACATAGCAGTGATTACGCGGAGGGCGTGGTGCTGTGCGGGGGGG
>NW_006294590.1:1692365-1693074 GCF_000327345.1 Myotis davidii | reverse complement strand
CTGCTTGTGTGTGTGTTTTTCATTAACACCCTGTTAACTTATAAATACACTTACTGATCTCAGAGCAGAAAGGAGAGGGAGAGAGAGATACTCAATGATGAGAGAGAATCATGGACCGGCTGCCTCCTGCACGCACCCCCACTGGGGATCGAGCCCGCCACCCCGGGCATGTGCCCTGGACTGGGAATCGAACCCTGACCTCCTGGTTCCTAGGTTGACGTTCAACCACTGAGCCACGCCGGCCGGACCCCGGTCCCTTTTATGAGGGCTCCACCTCACGGCCTCATCGCCTCCCGCAGTCCCTCCTCCCACCACCACCACCTTGGGGGGCAGGACCCCAGTGAAGGAATTTGTGGCCTGGCTCAGGGGCTGAGCGTTGACCTAGGAACCAGGAGGTCAGGGCACAGGCCCGGGCTGCGGGCTCCATCCCCACCAGCAGGGGGCGCGCAGGAGGCTGCCAATCAATGACTCTCATCATCCATGTTTCTCTCTCTCTCCCTCTCCCTTCTTCTCTGAGATCAATAGAAACATTATCTTAAAACGAAAACGGTTCCGAAATCAAACTCCTGCTACAGGCTGTTTTCTTGCCACTTAGGAGCGGGGGCTGGGGAGGGAAATGAAGTTCCGAGACCGAAACGGCAGGTTCCCAGGCCGGAGGGGTGGGAGTGGGGGCAGAGTGATTGGCAGCCTCCCAGGCCTGAGACCCCCC
>NW_006294590.1:1690935-1691359 GCF_000327345.1 Myotis davidii | reverse complement strand
TTTGCCGTCCAGCACAGCCGCCCCTCGCCACCCGCGGTCACAGGGCACCGGCCCGGGCGGCAATGGGAGGTGTGCTCCACGTCTCAACACACATTCGGCCCCAGCCTGTGTCGCTCAGTGGTCAGAGCGTTGGCCCGCACACCGGAGGGTCCCGGGTTCGATTCCCGATCAAGGGCATGTACTTGGGTTGCAGGTCCCAACCGATGGATGTGTCTCTCTCCCATCAATGTCTCTCTCTCCCTCTCCCTCTTTCATCAGTGTCTCTCTCTCTCCCTCCCTCCCTCCCTTCCACTCTCTCTAACAGGCGACGGGAAAACACCCCCGGCTGAGGATTAACAACCACCACCACGACCCCTCACCTTGAGGACGTCCTCGTCGGCCGACGCGCACTCCACGGACTCCGAGATGTCGGCCACGGCGCCGC
>NW_006294590.1:1689706-1690844 GCF_000327345.1 Myotis davidii | reverse complement strand
CCCCCCCCAGGATATTTCCCATTGATTATTAGAGAGAGCAGAGAGAGAGGGAGAGACAGAGAAACACATGTGAGATGTGAGAGAGACACATCGATGGGTTGCCTCCTGTGCACGCCCGACCAGGGCCCGGGCCGGGGAGGAGCCTGCAACCGAGGTGCCTGCCCTTGACCGGAATCGAACCCGGGGCCCTGCGGTCCGCAGGCCAGGGCTCTATCCACTGAGGCACACGGCCGGGGGTGCACACCTCTCTCGGGAGTGCGGGCACAACCCTCCTCTCTCGGGTGGAGGCAGTGAACAGGGGGCACCCTGGGCCCCTTTCCCTTCGGGCTGACGTCTCCCCAAGTCCCCCCCGGAAACACTGCTGGCCTGGGAGGGAGGAGACGCAGGCGGAGAGGTTTGCTCAGGTCTTTCTCGGGGAAGCAACTGGCCCAGCAACGACCTTTAATGTCACGCGCTCGGCCGAGGGGCCCTGGGTCCTGGGGGAGTCCCGGCCTCGCTCTGTCCGATGCTGGGACCGTGGCCGGCAGTGACCTTGCCTCCTCCCAGCTCCTCCTGGGCCCGGGCTGCCGTGGGTGGCGCACGGGCTGCTCCAGATGCTGCGGATGCTCCCGGGGTCTCCAGGTCCAAGTCCGCTCCCAGGTTCATTACCTTAATGAGCTCAGAGCCGGGCTTCCGCCCCCTCCTCCCGTCCCACCTTCGGCTAATGGCTTCATTAACGCCCAGGTTCCCGCCTGGGTTAATGAGGGTGAGCTTCCCAGCGCGGCTCCTCTCTCTCTCTCTCTCTCTCTCTCTTTCAGGGAGGGGGAGAGGGAGAGGGAAACATCCATGATGAGAGAGAACCATGGACCAGCTGCCTCCTGCACGCCCCACACTGGGGATGGAGCCCACAACCCGGGCCTGTGCCCTGACCGGAATCGAACCCTGACCTCCTGGTTCATAAGTCGATGCTCCACCACTGAGCCACACTGGCCGGGCCCAGCGCACAATTTACATGCATAACATGCACTGTCTCTGGGGACGGATCCCGGGTGCGGGGCAGGCAGGGAGCAGACACCACCTGTCTTTACCTGCAGGAGGCGCTGCAGGAGGCCGCCCGGCCCTGCTCCCCGCGGCCCTCGGAGCCCAGGACACACCCAGG
>NW_006294590.1:1688849-1689427 GCF_000327345.1 Myotis davidii | reverse complement strand
CCCTCTCCCCCCTCCCTCCCACGTACACCAGGGACGGCTCTGCTTTGCTGAGAAGAATCAATAGGAAGTCAGGCCTTTACATCACTGTCATCTCCAATTTGCCGGGGCCCGAGGCGCGGAGGAAACACGCCGTGTTATTCGATTCCCCCTCATACATGCAAATGGCGGCACCTTCTACCGTGGCTGCACAGATGGCAGTTTTAACTAAATAAAGAGCACGGCTGCTTCCGGAGCGAGAGACCCTGAGGCCGGCGAAGGGACCGCAGAGATGTCGGACCAGGCCCGCTGGCCACGGGACCGGGCCGTGTCCCAGGAGTGAAAAACCAATTTTGTCTGTGAAAAACCAATAAAGTATATATTTTAAAAAATATCTTTTTATTGGTTTCAGAGAGGAAGGGAGAGAGAATCATGGGTCTGCCGCCTCCTGGGGATCGAGTCTGCACCCCGGGCCTGTGGCCTTGACTGGAGTCGAACCCAGGACCCTTCGGTCCGCAGGCCGAGGCTCTATCCACTGAGCCACATCGGCCAGGCTCCCTGCCCTCTCTGCAGTTCCTCCCAGAAATCTCTGCAGGGCGAGC
>NW_006294590.1:1688353-1688571 GCF_000327345.1 Myotis davidii | reverse complement strand
AACCGTCATCGCGGTAACGGATGCTTCGCCTCTTCGTCTCCGACTGCGGCTGCCGCAAAACCCCACAAACGGGAGGCTCGGCGCCCGGAGATTGATCCCCGCTCCGTGCTGGGGCTGGAGTCAGAAATCAGGGTGCGGCGGGGCAGACTCCCCCCGAAACCCGCAGGGGAACAGCCTCCCTGGCTGTTTCTAAGCTTGGGGGGCAGGGGGAGGGGGGG
>NW_006294590.1:1683513-1688126 GCF_000327345.1 Myotis davidii | reverse complement strand
GCCTCCTGCACGCCCCCCACTGGGGATGGAGCCCACAGCCCGGGCCCGGGCCCTGACCGGGAATCGAACCCTGACCTCCTGGTTCACAGGTCGACGCTCAGCCCCTGAGCCACGCCGGCCGGGGTTATTTTTAAAAATTAAACACGGGGATGACGTTGGTTCATACGACCGACGACACAGCTTTCGCGTGTAGCAATTACTTTCCATGCAGCTCTTCCATGGGTCTCCGTGGGGGTCAGACCCCCAAGGTCGCGGGTCTTGCCAAGGTGAGTCCAGGCACGTGGGTGCTCACCCCCCAGGACTCTGCTCACCGCCTTCTCTCAGGAAGTGACCAGCCAGCCTCACCCCTCTTCCCTGGGGGCAGTTCCCGCCCCAGAGCTGGGGCCTCTTAGCAGACCAATCCTGCGCGCACAGCTCTGCGGGCTCCCGGCCCAGGGCCCTTCATTCCGGGCTGCGCACAGCGGGGGGGACGCGGCTCCCACCTCATTTACTTCCAATTCGCTCTCAGTGCCATCGGGGCGCGGGAGCCCAGCTCACTTACCCGTCAATTTGCTGCTAATGCAAGATGGAGATGCTATTGCGAGGCGCTCGTTTAAGACAAGAAAGCAATTCCCGGTACGAGGCGCGCGCCTCCGCACGGCCGAGCCATTACCCAGGAGCCTCCGCTGGGAGGGACACGAATTAGGGGCAGCGGGTCCCAGAGAAACGCCCTTTATTTTATCTTATTTATTTTGCAACCTCGTGGAGAATGGACTCGGCCGAGACAGACCAGGCGGGCGGAGGCGGGGTTACAGCTGCGAGAACATGAAACAGTGTGTCCTTGTAGCATTACCATCCTTTTAGGGCAGCGGTTCTCAACCTCCCTGACGCCGCGACCCTTTAACACAGCCCCTCATGCTGTGGTGACCCCCAATGTCATTGTTACCAACTGAACATCATTAAAGCATCGTGATTAACCACAAAATCAACATGTAATTATAGAGGTGTTTTCCGATGGTCTTAGGTGACCCCTGTGAAAGGGTCGTTTGACCCCCAAAGGGGTCGCGACCCACAGGTTGAGAACCACTGGTTTAGAGTATGCTGATTTTTATTGGTTTCCGAGGGGAAGGGAGAGGGCGTGCTGGAGGTGGAATTTCTCGGTCCCCACCCAGCTCTCATCCAGTGGCGTTGGGGGTTGGGGGCCCAGGAATGAACTCTGGGTAACACAGGCAAAGAGGGGAGTGGCCACCGGGATCTCGGGGTGTCTGGTGGCCGGGCTGGGGAGTGGGGTGGACGCTGGGATGAGGCGGGGGCAGCGCAGGCCACCGGGCACCGGGCAGCGGGCAGGGAGATGCTGAGAAATGCAGGCCAGTGAGTCCCCACATCCCGGCCCCCGATGAATTCCACTCTGCTTGTTGGCACAGAGGACGCACGCTCCCTTCAGCATGGCCCGAATCTACCCCGAGCCCCCCACGAACCCTCCATGGGCAAAATTATAGATGGAAAACGGACGTTCTGCCGCCTAAGGCCGCGGTTCCCAACCTGTGGTTCGCGACCCCTTTGGGGGCCGAACGACCCTTTCACAGGGGTCGCCTGAGACCATCGGAAAACACATCTATAATTACACACTGTTTTTGTGATTAATCACTGTGCGTTAATGATGTTCAATGTGTAACAATGAAAATACATCCCGCATGTCAGATGTTTACATGGCGATTCATAACAGCAGCAACATGACAGTGATGAAGTAGCCACGAAAATAACTGTATGGTTGGGGGTCACCACCACATAATGTATTTAATAATGTATGAAAGGGTCGCGGCGTGAGGAAGGTTGAGAACCGCTGGCCCAAGGGATGGAGGACACTGCCCCCTCGTGGCAGAGATGGGCACCGCGCCGCCTCCCCGCGCAGGGAGAAGGATGAAGGATTGTTCTGAACCCGCGCCAGTCACAGCCCGGCCCTGACCCTGCCGGCGGGTCCAGGGCGCGTTTCAGGCAGAACAGGCACATTGAACAATTTAACGGTCTCAACGGACAGGCTCCCTCGCGACACCGCAGTCCGTCTCTTCTCCTGCCCGGGGTCCAGGCCGTCGGCCAGCTGACCTCTGTCTGCACAGTTTTGCTTTTGAAGAAATGTCATACGTGGGTCCCTCCTGCGCGTCCTCTCGAACGCCAGCCTCCTGCAGCACCGTGCGTGGCTGCATCGGACATCTTTCCTTCAACCCTCCCCCGGGGACAGCGCTCCCCATTGATTTTAGGGGAGAGAGGAAGGGAGAAGGCGGGGGAGAGAGACACATCCATGTGAGAGAGGACCATGGACCGGCGGCCCCCTGCACGCCCCACACGGGGGATCGGGCCCCAACCTGGGCCTGTGCCCCGCCCGGCCATCGAACGGTGACCTCCCTGTTCCTAGGTCGGAGCTCAGCCCCCGGGCCAGGCCGGCCGGGCTCCACGGCCTTTAACTGGCATTTCCCGACGACGGGCGACGTGGAGCATTTTAATTCTGCTAACATTCCGGATTTAAGTAAATGCCTGCGGTGTGTCCTGGCTCGAAGCCACGGAGACACTGCTCAGACATTGAATTCCATCCGGACGCTCAGAGAATTTAAAAAGGGACCAAATCGTAGGACGGCAAGAAGGCAGGCACGCTGGCTCCTCCCAACAGGAAAAAAGAGGAAGAAGAAGAAGAGAAATCTGAAGAAAATGACAGGTCATTGGGGGCAGCCGGCGAGCACGCGCCCGGGCGGTTTACGCCGCCGCCGTTTCCATTAATTATCGACATACACGCAATTAGGGGGACTCTGCCAGTCCCGTGTCACTTCTCCTTGTAAAACTGGGATTTAAAAAACACAAAATGGCCTCTCGTCTGGACCAGCCAATCCCGTGTCTGCATGATGAGATGGCTGGACGCCCAGGCCGGCCAGGCGGCACCTCTCCCCACCCTGGGGAGCCCGGTCCCCCGGCCGTCGTCCTCAGCTCCTCCCTCAGGTTAAGGAGCCCGGGCTGAGGAGTCGGGGTGCGAGGCCAGCCTCCAAGGACGACCCCAGACAGTGCTCCCCGAACCAGGCTCCCTGCTGCCCCCTGCTGACCTCTCGGGTAAATGCAAACCTGGCCAGCCGTACAGAGTTAAATTTTTATGTATAGCCTAGAGGCCCGGTGCACGAATTCAGCACGGGTGGGGTCCCGTGGCCTGGTTGGCGATTGGGGCCGATCGGGCCATCTTGCCCAGTCCCAATAGGGGCCGAAATGGGGCCGGCCAGCCAGGGAGGGACCGCAGGAGGGCTCCAGGGCGTGTCCAGCCCGCTCGCCCAGTCTCCATCGGCCGGACCCCAGCAGCAAGCTAACCTACCGGACTGAGTGTCTGCCCCCTGGTGGTCAGTGCATGTCATAGCGACTGGTCAAGCGGTTGACCAAACGGTCGACCAGTCAGATACTTAGCAAATTACGCTTTTGTGATATAGGATCCAAGGTGGGTTGAGTGGTAATTTAAGGGAGGGAGAGGGAAAAGAGAGAGAGAGAGAGAGAGAGAGAGAGAGAAACATCAATGAGGAGAGAGAATCATGGATCGGCTGCCTCCTGCACGCCCCCGACTGGGGGGTGGGGGTGGGTCAAGCTTGCAGCCCATCGGCTCTTATGGTTTTTGCTGCCACCCCAGCGGCCACAGCTTCGCCCCAGCGGCTTCTGGTGACTGGGGCCCTGTGCCGGGGCCCATGGGGTCCGGGAGCAGGCGGCCCCTCTGCCACAGCCCATGGGGAAGGCCGAGAGTCGCTTTCCAATAGGATAATGAACGAACGTGCTGGTTCCGGCCTCTCTAAACCCCGTGACAAACCCGGTCGGGGCCAGGGGGAGAACCTCACGTCACCTCGCCGCTCACATCCGCGTGGAAAGCAAGGACCCAGCTTCGTTCCCCTGCAGGCGGCACCCACCGCAGGCGCCTGAACACGAAACCCGCACAACGCCTCTCCCTTTACTTCCCAGACCCTCCAGCGCGGGGAGGGGGGGGCGGCCCCGGGGGGTTCCCTGCGCTTCCCAGGCCGATGTTTCCTCCCATCACTGGGCGCGGCGGCAGCTCAGACAAGGTGTTAGTTACCCAGAACGGATTGTACGGGGGAGCTGCCCGCCCCCCGCAGCCGCCAGCGGGGGAGGGGGCTGTGGAGGCTGCGACCGCCCGACCCCGGGCCGCAAGGGGAACGGCACGGCCTCTGTCCTTGCTTCCTAATAACCGGAGGGAAGGAGAGGGACCCCGTGGCCCTCGAGCCGCTCAGGGGCGTCCCTCTCGGCTCTGGCACAAGCGGCCCCCGAGTCGTGCTGGGAGGAGGTGTGTTCTCCCGCATCCACCTGCTGCCCGGCTCCCCTCCAGTCCGGCCCCGTCATCTTTAAAACGAGAACCGGGCCGGTGTGGCTCAGGGGGTGAGCGTCGACCTAGGAACCAGGAGGTCACGGTTTGAACCCCGGTCAGGGCACAGGCCCGGGTTGGGGCTCGATGCCCAGTGGGGGGCGTGCAGGAGGCAGCCGATCAGTGATTCTCTCTCATCATGGATGTTTCTCTCTCTCTCTCCCTCTCTCTTCCTCTCTGAAGCCAATACAAACGTATTTTAAGGATAAACTCTGGTGAGAAACCCCGAGACACAGAA
>NW_006294590.1:1682250-1682918 GCF_000327345.1 Myotis davidii | reverse complement strand
ACACGGGGCGCCTGGGGCCGCGGGGCCCGGGGGGCAGGGGGGCTCCTGTCCCGCCCGCCCCCCGCCCCTGGCCGCCCGGGACGAGGATCTGGGGGAAGCGACACACCCTCTGGGCAGCACCTGCCGGACCAGATGCCACCGACGGGGCCGAGGATGGAGACCTGGTTTATCACACCTCCTAGCGCCCGAACCTCGTCTCGTAGGAAAATGGAGCGGGGGGAGGGGGGCTTAAGAAGCCCAAAGTGATCGGGGGCTCACTCACTGCACCCCCAACACACACACACACACTCACACACACACACACAAAACCACACACACGATCGTCCGTGCGGGATTTCAGCTCCAAAGCCACTGCCCACGGCTTCGTGGTCGCAGACACAAGTGACCAACAGCCTTGGCCGGTGTGGCTCAGTGGTTAGAGTGTTGGCCGGGGACGGAAGGGTCCCGGGTTCGATTCCAGTCAAGGGCGTGTACCTTGGTTACAGACTCCATTCCCCGCCCCCTCCCAGCCTGAAGGGTCCCTGAGTGTCCACTAAGGGGGTGAAATGAAGAGCAGAGACTGGGATCAGGGTCGTCTGGTCCCTGGCCTTACACCTGCCCCCCCATCCCCTGTCCCTGCGCCCACAGGGGGAGCAGCGCCCGGCGCTCTCGGGGCTGCCAAGACCTGG
>NW_006294590.1:1679485-1682118 GCF_000327345.1 Myotis davidii | reverse complement strand
ACCCGAGGGCGCCGAGCCACACCGGCCGGGGTGCTTCCCGTTTTCCACCTCAGGGGTGAGCAGGCCCCGCGTGCTGGTTGGTGCCTGGCTGTTTCTTCTTCTCTGTTCTCCTTCGCGTCGCAATGTTTCTTAGAGGACGTCCCGGATCAGCAGAGGCAGCCACACTCATTTTAAACGGCTACGTAGCATTCCGCTCAGGGGGCGTCCAATTCACTCGACCAGCCCGTCTCTCACAGCCGCCGCCACGATAAACGTCCGTGGTCGGCGCAGGCCGCAGGCTACGTTCTCCCCGGGGGACCTGCATGGCCACAGGTGTGGGGCGTTTAAAAGCCCCTGTTGTGGCCCTGGCCGGTGTTGCTCAGTGGTTAGAGCCTTGGCCCGTGCACTAGAGGGCACGCATCTGGGCTGCAGGCTCTATCCCCGCCCCATCGGGGTGCAGGCACGAGAAAGAAATCCCCTTTCAGAGCCATGCTTTTAAGGATATAATTTGCTTTTAAAAATAGCTGTCTTGATTATTAAAAAAAATGAAAAGAAACGTAAAATTTCCCTCTATAAAACAGGAGGGCGGGATCTCTCTGGGAATCACTTTGCACCTGATCGTCCGTAAGCAGAGAAGGCGGCCTGGGAGGCAGCGATGCTTGGAGGGGAGAGAAATGATTACCGGGGGCAGGGCGGTGCGGGGGGCAACGCGGAAAGAGCGGGGTCCAGGGGCCCTGAGGGGGCGGAGGGAGGGCTGGCCGAGGACGAAGCCATGAATTCATGTTGACAGGGACCTTTCGGCGAGGCCTTGATCGCCAGGCCAGACCCCGCCCCCAGCTCGCCAGGCCTTTCCGTGGGAGCGCGGCGTGGGGAGCTCTCCGATGATTGTCAGCGACTCCCTCTGCGGCAGGAGCAGCAGGCAGGCAGCTGCCTGGCTTCGAGGCATGACCTACATCCTCGTTTCCAACGCGTCCTTCTGTTCCCACAAAAGACTCGGATTCAGGCGTGAGCTCAGGGGGGGCACTGAGGGAGGGGGGCCTTTTAGGATCACGCGGCTCCGCGGGCGAGAGCGTGCCCGGGTAGCGCTGTGGCCGCGTTCATTTTTATGTCTCCCTCTCATCCGTGGCTACGGACACTGGGTTTTCTGTTTATTTGGTTTTATAATTCTTAATGTCTTCTTATTTTTAAAATTGATTTCAGAGGGAGGGAGAGAGAGAGAGAGAAACATCAGGGATGAGAGAGAATCATGGACCGGCTTCCTCCTGCACACCCCCACTGGGGATGGAGCCCGCCACCCGGGCCTGTGCCCTCCGGTTCATAGGTCGGTGCTCAACCACTGAGCCACACGGGCCGGGCACTGGGTTTTCCTGTTTAGGAATGACACAAAGTTTCCCCTTGAAATAAGTTTATTTACGTAGAAGGAAAAATCATGGCGAGATCAGCGTGAGACACTGACGAAGCGGTGACATGTCGCCGTGTGGCCTCAGGTCACCAGCCGCGTCCGGAGGGCAGGCCCCACGCGCAGAGCTGAGCGGTGGGCAGGTGTAACCCGTCTGGGCCCGACTGTGTCCCAGGCTGGGGACGTGCTCGCTCGGGGCCTGGGACTCCGGTAAGATGCCCGGAGCCATCGCCGCGATCTTGTGAGCAGGAGGCAGGGACCGACCACGGGCCAAAGAGGGCAGGGCGAGAAGCGAGAAGGAGCCTGGGCCCCCGATGGCCCCGTGGAGCCCTCACCGGCCCCGCCCGAGTTCTAGCCTCCAGCTTCCTGTGGGTCCAAGGGGAAAAAATCCCCAAAGCGTCTGGTTCGGCCACTGTCCTCTGGTTTCTGTCCGCAGGCGAGAGCGTCCGCGAAGGCAGGAAAACGAGGAGAAACCGGCACGTTCCGGCAGGGAGTCTAACCCCAGGCCCCCATCGGAGATATCTTCCCGGCACGCACGTCAGAGGGAGATGCCTGAGCCGCGCACACTCGCGTGTCACTAATTCCCGGACACTGGAGAGCGCGGCCCGGGTGGCTGCGGCCGGCGAGACGTCCGAGACGGCTTGGGTCTGTGCTCAGCGTGACGTCGTGCTGTGGGTGTGGGAGTGTGTTTCTGTTCTCACGTTTTCTTTCTTTGAATCCTCCCCCGAGGGCGTCTCCCACTGGTTTTTAGGGAGAGCGGACACGAGAGGGAGACACAGAGAACCATCGATGCGAGAGAGACACATCCATGGGCTGCCTCCTGCACGCACCCGACCAGGGCCCGGGACGGGGAGGAGCCTGCAACCGAGGTCCGTGGCCTTGACCAGAATCAGACCGGGGACCCTTTGGTCCGCAGGCCGACGCTCTATCCGCTGAGCCACACCGGCCGGGGCTGTCTGCATTTTCTTCCTCCTCCCCCGACCCCTTTGGAGCGCAGCGGCCGTGTGAGTCGGACGGAACCCCAGCTGGACTCACTCCGGTTTGGGTGCTTTTCTGCATTTCCCCAACCTGGCCAGCGCCCAGCCTTCATCTTCCCTCCCCCCTCACGGTGCCGGCAGGAGCAAGGCGTGCGGGGAGGGAGGGGGTGGGCCGGACCGTGACCCGGAGAGGAGGGAGCCGGGCCGGGGCAGCGAGGGCTCCGTGCACCTGCCGCAGCCCCCGCTGTCGGCTCACGCGTCCCCTTTTTCTCCCACGC
>NW_006294590.1:1677871-1679264 GCF_000327345.1 Myotis davidii | reverse complement strand
GCTGACAGGAGCCGCGGGCGAACGGAACCCGCTCCTGGTTTCCCTCCCGCCCGCGCCTCGCTCCCGGGTTAGGGCGCGCTCTGTTCCTCTGACACGTATTCTCGTCTTTTCTTGTGAATATCCTTCCATGGGTTTCAGAGAGGAAGGGAGCGGGCAAGAGAGACACAGGAACACGAATGATGAGAGGCAATCACCGAGCGGCTGCCTCCTGCACGCCCCACCCTGGGATCCCGCCACCGGAGGATGTGCCCTGATCGGGAATCGAACCGGGACCTCCTGGCTCGTAGGTGGACGCTCAACCCCTGAGCCCACCGGCCGGGACATTGGCTGGTTCCTGTTTGTGCCCTGACTGGGGATGGGACCCGTGAACTTGGCGCATCCAGACGATGCTCTGAGGCGGCAGTTGGCAAACTGGCCCCCTGAGTGTGGCTCTTCCACAAAATACCACTCGTGGGCGCACACGTACAGTGCGATTGAGACTCCGTGGCCCATGTCATGGGACCAAAGAGCCGCATGTGGCTTGCGAGCCGTGTTTTGCCAGCCACTGCTCTAAGGTACTGAGCGGCCTGGCCAGGGCCTGCCCATCCCTTCGTGCAGGCAGGGGGGGCACCGCCTGGTTCCCCCATCTAAGGGCTCTCGGGTGCCTACAACATGTGTTTGTGAGAGACTGACAGCCACACTGGGACCGGCCGCAAGGACTCAAACCGGAAGCCAGCCAGAAACCAACCACTTGCTGACCCGGTGATCTGGGGGTGGGGGTGGGGGGGGGCATCCTGACCCTTTTGTCCAAACCCACGCACACCTGCCCCGTGATCCCCGTGGTTCCCAGATAGCGACCGGCCGTGGCCCGTCCCACGGGCAGCGCTGGGGGTGTGAGCAGCCGGCCGGAGGGCCAGTGACTGCTAAGGTGACTCCTCTACCCTCCAGCCCCGCGCTGCCTCCAGGGCGATGGATGGGACGCCTCCCGTTTAGCCCAGTTACACCCCGCGGGGGAGGGAAGGCCGCGGGCGAGGGATTCATGGGGTGGAGGCGGGAGGAGAAGCCCTATTAGGCCCTGGGGAGGCGGAGCGGCCCGGGGAAGGGCAGCAGGTGAGGCTGCCGGGTGGGGAGGGTTTTAGAGTCATCTCTCCGCTAGGAGGACGCCTCTTCCCCACGCGCCTTTTTTTTTTTAAATTTCCTAGTAAGTGTTGCTGTGTTTGCTGCTGAACAAAACCCCTGAGTATTTTGCCATGTGAGGGGGTGTGGCTGTCCCTTAAGATGCCCATGTGAGAGGCACCGATGGGTGTTTCTCTCTCCCTGTCCCGTCCTCTCCCTAAAAATCAATAAAAAAACGAAAGCCCCGGCCGGTGAGGCTCAGTGGTTGAGCCCGCGCACGCGTGCGTGTGTGTGTGCG
>NW_006294590.1:1675492-1677856 GCF_000327345.1 Myotis davidii | reverse complement strand
AGCAGTGAGTGAAACGTCCAGGCATTGTCATTTTGAAACTCACTCTCTAGAAGAGAGGCAGACAACACAAACCATTTAAAAATGTGAAATAGATGTTAGATCGGGTGAGTCGCACAGCGAAAAATAAAGTTGTTTGAGAGGAAATGCCAAAGGAGCGTGCAGTTTGCAATAGGACGAGCAGGGCTGGCTTTGCTGAGTCAGGGGCATAAAGACCTAGAAGAGGGAGAGAGTGAGCCATGGCGGGGATGGGGGAAGAGCATCCCAGCCGGAGGAGGGGGCTGGGAAGGTGCTGAGGAGAGTGGGCCTGCAGAGTGACTGTGCCCGGGGCAGAATGAGCAGGGGTGGGTGGGGAGGGCAATGTGTGGTAAAGGGGGAGGTGCTCTGTCAGACTGCGGGATTTGAGGTCCTTGTGAAGGTTTGTCCGCTTTTAGTCTTAGTCAGATGCGTAGCCACTGGGGCTGCATCGAGTTGGACAACTGCAGCATTTGCAGGAAACTTCCCAAGACCTTCCTCCCCTCTGACGCCAATTGCAAGTCCCGAGATTGAATAATATGCTAAAGTGACTCACGGAAAGCTGTGCAACTCAGGGTTAAAGTTTATTACAACGAAGGACACAGACAACATCTGTGGAGGGAAGAAGCTTGTGTGTGTGTGAGTGTGTGTGTGTGTGTGTGTGTGTGCGTGTGTGTGTGTGGGGGGGGGTGTGTATGTGCTGCACATGCATAAAACAAGTATCGACGGAAAGTCTATGTAGAAGTTTGAACCCCAATGGCCTCGGTGCGGGAGCTGGGTGAGGGGGGCTGGGGTAGAGTCTGCTTGTCATTGTCTCGAGGTTTTGAGGTTGGAACCGTGTGAATGGATCACCTATTCTCCCTCTCCCCCTCGGTGACACACAGTGGGATCTCACTGACTCCCCTGAGCCTCGGTGACGCACAGTAGGACCGCGCTAACTCGTCTGAGCCTTTTTTACGCTGAGTCGGATCACGGTGCCTTCTGATTAATATCAGCATGAGATAATCTATACGCACAGTAGGACCGCGCTAACTCCTGAGCCTCGGTGACGCACAGTAGGACCGCGCTAACTCCTGAGCCTCGGTGACGCACAGTAGGACCGCGCTAACTCCTGAGCCTCGGTGACGCACAGTAGGACCGCGCTAACTCCTGAGCCTCGGTGACGCACAGTAGGACCGCGCTAACTCCTGAGCCTCGGTGACGCACAGTAGGACCGCGCTAACTCCTGAGCCTCGGTGACGCACAGTAGGACCGCGCTAACTCCTGAGCCTCGGTGGCGCACAGTAGGACCGCGCTAACTCGTCTGAGCCTCGGTGACGCACAGTAGGACCTCGCTAACGCATCTCTGCTCCAAAGCCCGCACAACACACAGGCAGCATCGCGCCCTGCCCTCCGGGAACCATCATGTCAGCAGGTCCAGCCTCTGACGTGAGGGGGTGGGGGGTCCAGAGCTCGTGGCCGGGAGTGCCAGGCGCTCGCCTGCGGCGCTCTGCCCACTGGCTGGGCTCGCTGGGCCGCGCGCTCAGGACGTTCACCCCCTTCCTCACCTTGGCCCTGGGGGAGACAGCAAGAGAGAGCCCAGGGTTAGTGCCGGCCTTCCCCGGGGCCCGCCACGCTGCCACCATCTCTCCTGCGTTTCTTTACTTTAAAAAATATATATGTTTATTGATGTCAGAGAGGAAGGGAGAGGGATGGAGAGAGAGACATCCATGATGAGGGAGAATCACGGATCGGCCGCCTCCTGCACACCCCCCACTGGGGATGGAGCCCGCAACCCGGGCCTGTGCTCTGACCGGGAATCGAACCCTGACCTCCCGGTTCATAGGTCGACGCTCAGCCACGGCGCCACGCCGGCCGGGCTTCAATAAATGTTTTTATAAAAGGTATTGCTGCATAATTAACACACAATGATGTATATTTTTAATTTCGCTGGTGTCGCCGCAATGGCTCAGTCCTGAGTCTTAGGTCCAGTTCTGTCCCCCTGGGGGACGCGCGCCCTCTGCCCGACAGACAGCACCTCTGTGCCCCTCGGTACTGAACGGGGCGGGGCGGGAAGGAGCCTGCCACCGAGGGTGTGCCCTCGACCGGAATCGACCCCAGGACCCTTTGGTCTTAGGCCAACGCTCTATCCACTGAGCCAGACAGGCCACGGCTCCGGAGCCTTCTTTAAAAGACAATCTGGCCCTGGCCGGTGTGGCTCAGGGGTTAGAACGTTGGCCTGCAGACAGAGGGTCGTGGGTTCAACTTGGGGTCAAGGGCATGAGCCTAAGTAAGCATTTTGGGGTGAGTGAGGGAGGCAACCAATGGGTGTCTCTCTCCTCCTCCCGTCCCCCACCCCCTCCCCCTTCATCT
>NW_006294590.1:1673583-1674158 GCF_000327345.1 Myotis davidii | reverse complement strand
TGAGAGACACACGTTGCCTCCTACACGCCCCTCGACCAGGGCCCGGGCTGGGAAGGAGCCTGCAACCGAGGGGCGTGCCCTTGACCAGGATCGACCCCGGGACCCTTCAGCCAGTAGGCCGACGCTCTATCCACTGGGCCACACCGGCCAGGGCTTTTCTTTTAAACACTACTGCAGCCCGGCCAGTGTGGCTCAGTGGTTGAGCATCGACCTATGAACCAGGAGATTATGGCTTGATTCCCGGCCAGGGCACAGGCCCGGGTTGCGGCTCGATCCCCAGTAGGTGGCGTATAGGAGGCAACTGGTCAATGCTATATTCACCGGCAGTGACGGATGAGAAATGAGGCGGAGGGGCCGGCGGGCTCCCTGCTCGGCCGGGAATCACTCGGGGTGTAAGTATCAGGAGCTCAACACAGACCGACGGCAGGAAGGAAGGGCGGGAAGTGAGAAAGCAAACATCTTAAATGAATCCAGCGTCCACGGGGCCATCGGACCTGGGCGATCTCTCTCTCTCCTCTCTCTCTCTCTCTCTCTCTCCTCTCTCTCTCCTCTACCTTTGTTTCCCTGTCACATGA
>NW_006294590.1:1668617-1672888 GCF_000327345.1 Myotis davidii | reverse complement strand
CGGCTCTCGCCTCCAGGTGCACAGGGACAGGTTGGGTCAATTTCCACCCAATTTTGTTCCATCCTCGGCATCCGAGCCTGTGTGTTCTGTTAATTACGTTTCCTGTTCAGGAGGAAAGGAGATTTCCCCAGATCCGCCTCCTCCGCACGGTGCCCGGCCCGGCAGCGCGACGACCGGAATGGACAAACAGGACGGCCACTCTCTCTCTCTCTCCTCTACCTTTGTTTCCCTGTCACATGACGCTGGCTCCCAAAACTGTGAATTTATTGTTTTTTCTTTTTAAAAAGAAAGGGGCCAGGATCCTCGCACGGTGACACCTGACAACCCGGGGAGAGAGCCGGCTGGCAGGGCTCAGGGCTCGACCTAGGAGGAGTTCATGGTTCGATTCCCAGTCAGGGCGCAGGCCTGGGTTGCCAGCTCAGCCCACAGTGTGGGGCGTGCAGGAGGCAGCCGGTCAGTGATTCTCTCATCATTTATGAGTGGCCTCTCCCTCTCCCTCTCCCTTCCTCTCTGAAATCAATAAAAATATATTTTAAAAAATGAAAGAAGGAAGGAAGGCAGGCAGGCAGACCAGGGAACGTTACAACGAGGATGCGTTCGCAGACGCCAATCCGGAGATGTTGTCGCGTGGACGGCGTGGCTGGGCGGACGGACGGACGGACAGCGCCTCGAGCCCACGTCTCTGTGAGCCACCCCGTCCTCCCACGTCCTAACAACGCCAACCCACAGGGCGCCCTTCCCCGCCTCCGAAGGGGGAAGAGAAATGTCTGTGGAGGGAGCGGCCGCTCCATCTTGTTGCCTCGCCGTCTCGGGTCTGACCTTGAGGCGCGACGGCTGTGAGCACGACACACGCCGCTGTCCTGCGACACGTGGCTGCAGATCACAGTGAGGAACGGGCGGGTGGCGCGTCCCGGTCAGAAGCACGTGGTCAGGGCTCTGCCTGGCGGAGGGGAGGGGAGCCCCGGGACCCCCAAAGCCTATTTATTTATGCCTGTGTGTGCACCCTCACCCGGGGATGATTCTTTAGAGAGTGCGGGAGGAGGGGAGGGGGGGAGGAGGGGAGGAGGGGAGGGCGGAAGGAGGGAGGGAGAAACACCGGGGGATGGCGGCCTCCTGCTTGCGCCCCCACGGGGGAGGGGGCCAGGGATCCAGCCTGCAGCGGAGGCACCTGCCCTCGGCCGGAATCGAACCCACGACCCTTCAGTCTGAGGGCAGACGCTCTAACCACTGATAACACTGGCCAGGGCTGTGGCTTGGCCCTTTAAGGTCTGCCCACCCGACGGAGGGCCATCACCACGTGGACGCATCGCCTGCTCTCTAACGGGGTCTGTGGTCCCTCCCTGGCTGCAGAACCTGATACAGACCCGCCACAGAACCGGCCACAGAACCCACCACAGAACCCGCCAGAAACCAGCGGGGCTGAGGCCGGTCCCTCCGAGGTCACCGGAGTGAGGGCGCCCGGCACAGCTAGGCCGGGGCGGGGAGTCAGCACCCGCTTTCTCAGCCGAGTGGCCAGCAGCCAGCCTGGCGCCCTGCCCACCACTGAGCCCGGCTCCTCGGGGCACAGAAATGCCCCATCGGCGCTTTCCAGAGAGACGCCGCAGGCCACTGCGTCCGAGACCAGAGGAGGACGGGCGGGGACATGCGGTGTCACCCGGGCAGCGGGAAGCATCGCTCTGTGCCCCTTGGTTTCAGATCCAAGCACAGGTGTACAGGTGTGTGCGTGTATCTGTACACACGCGAGCACACGCACACACACATACACACATGCGCGCACACAGATGTTACGTGAGAATGTGAGTCCCGTGTTTTCTACACTCACACTCACACTTGCACGTGCTCTAGGTCACGGTGCAAAACGCATTTCCGTGTGCACTAGAAAAGTGGTTGGGAAAGCCCGCGCTGAGCCGAATCTGTACTTTCCGAGATGCCAGCCCTGCTGTATAAACGGACAGAATTCAGAGGCCAGAAAGCCCTGGCCGGTGCGGCTCAGTGGATAGAGCGTTGGCCTGTGGACTGAAGGGTCCGGATTTGATTCCGGTCAAAGGCACATGGCCAGGTTGCAGATTTGAGCCCCAGTGTGGACGTGCATGTGCTCTGACCGGGAATCGAACCCTGACCTCCTGGCTCCTAGGTCGACGCTCATCCCCTGAGCCAGGCCGGCCGGACCAGCCTCACCTTCTCGTGTGACCACAGACCTCCTCCCCGCTCCTGCCTGGACTGGAAGCCCCAGGAAGGGAGGGACCACCGCGTGACGGGCGCACACCTCGTTTGGTGAACCCGGGATGGACAGGTGGACAGACACACGTGCACTTTCTCAGGGGGCGGCCCAGAAGCGGGTCTAAGGCGGCCAATCGGAGGCGGCGCAGGAGGACTCGGTCTCAGCGTCCAATCCTGCCGGCTCCCCTTTGCAGACCCCAGACCGCGCTGGGCCCGCACAATCTTACCTCAAACTGGCTTGAGCCAAATGCGTCCCGGCCCCCAGAGCAAGGACAACAGCAGCAACAGTTGGAAAGAGGAGAAAGGAAAACAGTGTAACTGCCCCGGCTCGCCGTCCCCGAACCGCCCGCCTCCGACTGCGGCCTGGTTCCCCCACAAGTGCCGTTAATTCCCTCATTTAGGCGCCAGCCCCCCGCCCGCCACCGCCACCGTCCTCAGCGACGCCCCCGGCCCACCCCTGGAGGCTGACAATGTGGCGTTAACACGGGAAGAAGATGAATTTCCTGCAGCTGCCTCTCCCATTGTGCCGCCCGCTGGGGCGGGTTTTGTTTTGGTTTTTGTTTTGTTTTGTTTTTAAATTTCCCCAAACAAAGTGATTAGGAGAGAAACCGCCCAGACACACGGGCAGCGACGGGGTAAACAGCTCTTAAGGGGGCTTCTCCTCGAATCCAGAGGCGCCTCGTGTGTGCACTCAATACGCGGCCACAGACTCCCTTTCTAATTTTTTTTAAACGTCACCCGAGGCCACTTTTCCATTGATTTTTTTTTCCCTTTGGGGAGACTGGAAGGAGGAAGGGAGACAGGGGGAGAGAAACGTTGATGTGAGAGACTCACCACTGGCTGCCTTCTACGCCTGCCTGACCAGGGCCGGGATCGAACCTGCCACCTTCCGACAGGTGCGCAGCCTGACGTCAGCTCTAACCACTGCACCGGCCGGCCGGCCGGCAGGGTGGTGAGCTCAGTGGCAGCGGGGACAGAGGACGCCCGCCTTCCCGGCCGCACGGTGTCCCTGTGCCCGAGACCAGGCCTGTCTCTGCGTCCGGGATCGCGTTTCAGGCTGCGACCCACCTCGCGGAGCCGCACGGCCGGGCGCTCAACCGAGGGGCCTCGGGCTCGGGTCCCCATCCAGGGCACGGGCCTGCCCTGCAGGTGGGGGTGCGCGCGGGAGGCCACCCACCGATGTCTCTCTCACGTCGATGTTTCTCTCTCTCTCCCCCCTCCCTCCCTCCGTTCTACTCTCTCTAAAAAAAAAATCAATGGGGAAAAAATCCTCGGGTGAGGATTAACAACAACAACAAATAATAATAGTAATTTCTATCTGTCGTGCATCCCTCTCTGGTGTTTTTAAAAAATCGTTAAAAAATGTGCCGCCCAGCGAGGGTGACTCAGGGGTTGAGCATCAGCTTACGAACCAGGAGGTCACGGTTCGATTCCCGGGTTGCGGGCTCGATCCCCAGCGCTGGTGGGGGCAGGGTGGGAGGCAACCCATCGATGTCTCTCTCTCTCTCTCTCTCTCTCTCTGTCTCTGTCTATCTCTATCTATCTCTCTCTCTCTGTCTCTCTCTCACTTCCTCTCTCTCTAAACATCAATGGAAAATGTACCCTCGGTGAGGATTAACAAACTCGCAAACAAACCAAAGGTAGGCCCTTGGCCGCACTAGGTGATGAAAGGCCCATGAGGTCTGGTCTTGCGTCTCTTTCTTCGATGATCATCTGGGGACCAGGAGGCATGCGTTCTGCTCACGGGAACAGCCCTGTGGGTGTACGTTCCCCCCATAGAGGTTCTCAAATCCACACTCTAAACGTCCTGCATTGGCTGAATATTTTCCTTGACAACCATCTGCCTTTTTTTCCCTTTTTACTTGTACAATGACTAGCCCACGAAACGCGACGTTACTGTTATGAGGGGAAAACTTCCATCTCTCGATAAAAGGGAAGGCGACCATGGAACTGAGTCTGCGATTATCTAACCATTTAAAGCCATCGACCCACAAGCTACCAGCAAAGCGCAGACCCCACTCCGGGCCGTCCCCTCAAGCCCCCTCCGTCCC
>NW_006294590.1:1667101-1668528 GCF_000327345.1 Myotis davidii | reverse complement strand
ACCCCGTGAAAATCGCTCACACCCCTGCTGTCTTCCCTCCCTTCTCCAAATCGTTTCTGGGTATCAGACACATCAGGGGATACTCCAGAAAGACGAGTGTTACCGTACTTTGAAGCCACTATATTTTATCGCCTGAGAACGGCCTGACTGCCCACAGGGTGTAGGTACTGGGGGGCCCTCCTTCCCTCTGGGTTGCACTTAGTAGGTGCTTCATACACATTATGAGTGGCTTCCGGCTCCAAGCCTCAAACCCGCCCCCACCCACCAGGAATAAACTCGCTGGATTACAAAGACTCTGGGGGGGGGGCGGAAGGAGGGGGGAACGATTCCTCTCCCATAAATCAATATCGTTGGCACAAACCCGGCGTGAGGAGCTGTCACATGTCAGTGGGGATCGCAATCCGTTTCGGGCGCTGCGTTCACTTCCTGCCAGGGAACAATAGGTCTGATGACAGATGCGTGGCCCCGGACGCGGGGACGCGCGGGGAAGGAAACGCCTGATTAATGGAGCCCCCGAAACACGCAGCCCCCCTTCCCGCAGGGGGAGGCGGGGCGGAGACACAAATTAAAACGGAGGAAGAGGGTCGATTTTCCAGGAATCGGAGGCGCGGGGAGCGCCCCTCAAGCCTGTTTCTTCTTTTTTTAATTGTATCCTCACCAGGGCGACCAGGAAAAATAACAACCACGTTCGTTTAGTTCATCGTCACTGTCCTGTCCTCTGACGCCCCCGATGGACACGGAATCGTGTAAAGATCAGACTTTTTAAAAGATGAGGTTTTGTGTGTGTTTTTTGCTGAAAGGGGGGAACCCCTCAGTCGCCCGAAATGGACATTCTCGGCCAAAGCCCACGGCCAGGCCCGCCGCTCCCGCCGGACGGCTCAATGGCTCTTTCACGCTCCCGCCCGAGAGTCGCAAACGGGAACCTTCAGCTCCAGTTTGGTTTTCAATAAAAATCTTGTTCGACGGGGTCATGCATATTCATGCCCGCGGCTCCGTCCAGAGGAGAACAAGGGGACCTCCTGACGCAGGAGGGAGGGAGGGAGCCCGCTGGGCGGCCAGAGGGTCGCGGGGTGAGACGCTATGTTTTTGGACACGTGCGTGTGTTAAAGGAAAAGGAAGCAAAGAGAGAGACGGGGGGTCACCGGGGCCTGAAGCCGGCCGGCGCCGTCGGCAGCATTTGGACCCTGCAAACGGCGTCGGCCTCGGTACCAAAGAACTCACAGCGAGAGACACGTGGCCGCCGCCCTTGCTCTCGGAGTCCAATGGCAGTTCCAGGTCAAAAGAACGGATTGCGTCACCCGACCTTGGACCCCGTGTCGGGCCCCTTGCCCCGCCCCCAACATGCAGGTAAGGAGGGCGGGAGGGCGGGAGAGCCACCTGGCTCCCAGGTGAAGCAGGAGGGTCCCTCAGGGCCCAGCCACCCCCCT
>NW_006294590.1:1663816-1666231 GCF_000327345.1 Myotis davidii | reverse complement strand
ACGGGCAGGTAGGGCGGCGGCGAGGAGAACCTCTGGGTGGGGCACGGGACCCCGCGGCCCTCGATCACTGCAGGGGGCAGAGAGGGAAAAGGAAAGAAAAACAAGAGGTCACGGGTGCCTCAGGAGTCCTTAGGTCCATACGCGATGGTCACTTTTTAAAGAAATATTTTGCTGGATGTCAGAGAGAAAGGGAGAGGGAGAGAGAGAGAAACATCCATGATGAGAGAGAATCATGGATCGGCTGCCTTCTGCACGCCCCCCACCGGGAATCGAACCCGCAACCCGGGCCTGTGCCCTTGACCGGGCATCAAACCGTGACCCCCAGGTTCATAGGTCGACGCTCAGCCCCTGAGCTCAGCAGGTGGGGCTCCGTAAGTGAATTAGAAACGAGAGGTGAAGGTGCTGCAGGCCTCTTGGGCAGCGTTGTCATGATCCTTCTGGAACCAGCCCACAGGGACTCTACATGCTCCCCAAACGATGTCCGTGTTTCAGGTGGAAACACAGGAAACAGATTTCGCTGCTAAGCATCACGCACGGCGGAGACCTCACGCGAGTCGAGCTAACAGAGCGCGGGCAAGTTACCGACGAGGGTGAGGTGAGTGTACCCGCAAACTGCGTGAGTTGAATACGTGTTTTACAAAAGTCCTTTATTTTATTGAGTTTTAGAGAGAGGGAGGCAGAGAAACATCGATGTGAGAGCAACACAGACATTGACTTCCTCCTGCATGCCCCAGACTTGGGGTGAGCCCACAACCCGGGCACGTGCCCTGAGCAGGAACTGAACCAGCGGCCCTTTGACGTACTAACTTGAGCCAAAGCAGGCGGACATTGTAAAGAAGACGGTGCGGTCTGCCAGTGGGTTTGGACATAAAGCTTGGCCTCAGGGGGGTCTAGGGCTGATCTAACCAACAGCCATGTGATGTTTGGCAAGTATTTGTCTTCTTGGAGCTTGAGTGTCCAGGGAAGGATGGATGGATGGATGATGGATGGATAGACAGATAGATAGATAGATGAATAATGAATAGATGAATAAATGGATGGTAGGAGGATGGGTAGATACATGGATGGATGGATAGATGTGTGGATAAATGGATGAATAGATGGGTGATGAATGGATGCATAAATGAATTGATCAATGGTTGGAGGGATGGATGGTTGATTAAATGATTAATGGATGAATGAATAGATGATGAATGATGGATGGGTGGATGGACGGATGGATGAACAGATGGGTGACAGATGGATAGATGAAGAATGGACAAATAAATGAGATAATCGATGGATGGATGGATGGATGGACGGATGGACGAATGGACGGATAGAAGGATACATATGCAGATAGAAAGGTAGGTAGGTAGACAGAGCTGATATACAGGATAAGGCAGTAGCTTTGTCCAGCAACTGCAGAATGGCCCCACGTCTCCTCCTGTCCCTGCACCTTCTGTGTGTGACTTCACAGCCCTCCCCTCCGGACGGGGCGGCTACGGGCCCCTCCTTGAGCCCAGGCCGGCCTCGCGACCTGCTTTGGCCAACAGGAGATGGCGGAAGTGGGGATTCCCAGCCCCGTTCTCCAGGGGCCTCTCCCGCGACTCCCGTCACCAAACGGCACAGCCCAGCCGCCTCCTGGAGGTTGAGACCACGTGGAAGAGAGCCGGCTGCCAGCTTCCTCCCTGTGAGACGCAGGACACGGCCGCCACGTCCACGCGCCTCCGACCATGACCCGGTGGATGTTCACAGGACGGCGCCCCAGGAGCTGCCCAAGGCCCCAGCCGCACCCCCACAGCCTCCAGCACTGCGCGGAGCCCCGACCGGTAAATTCACCTCACATTGTGGGGAGCCCGATCAGGGAGCGGAGCAGGGAGCAGAGGTAATCACCAGCCCCGGTCGTATTTCTTCCTGACACTCCATCTCCCGGCCACGGAACCCGCTCTGACGGCCGACACTCAGCCTGACAAACACCCACCCGCTCACTCGCTCACCTGCTCGCTCAACGTCTCCCGGGGAGACAGGCCGAGGAGTAATTCTTATTGATCCGGAAAAGTCCAATTCCGGTCTCCTCTGGCCACGGGAGAGGGGACCGGGCCCTCCGCTGACAGCCCGTCCGTCGGCGGCTCCCCGCCCGGCATCCATTCTCCTTATCTGCTGGGCCAGCCTTTGCCCTGAGTGGGGTCAGGAGTCGGTGTCCAGGGGGCTCCCTGGTGGAAGGATGAGGCCGCTTTCCTCTGCGGTCCATAAGGTAACAGGAAGCGTCCCCGCCTGATGGTGAGGATGAGCATCGACCTGCGAGCCAGGAGGTCAGGGCTGGATTCCCGGTCGGGGCACAGGCCTGGGTTCCGGCTCGATCCCCCGTGGCGGGCATGCAGGAGGCAGCCGGTCCATGACTCTCTCTCCTCATGATGGTTCTGTCTCTCTCAC
>NW_006294590.1:1642072-1644095 GCF_000327345.1 Myotis davidii | reverse complement strand
CCCAGAGAGGGGCCCCGAGACACGGTCCCCGTCACCGACACGGTCCCCGTCACCGGGCCCAGATGGAACCGCCCCGGGAGACGTGACCCTTTCAGCCACGGTCACGCGTCACCACCACCGTGACCCTCCGTGTGGGGCGTTGGCCAGGATGGAGGCGGAGGCGTGATTCTCGCTGAGCTGCGACATGGAGGACGGGGAGAGAATTCAGAGCAGGAGCCCGAGAGGGTTGGTGGAGAGAGGAGGCAGCCGGTCCATGACTCTCTCTCCTCATGATGGTTCTGTCTCTCTCACACTCCCTTCCTCTCTCTCTAAAAAAATCTAACAAACAATAACGGATGGTTTCACACATCAGGGAGGAGCAGCGCTGCCCGTGCGGACACTCCCGGCAGAACTGAGGCCGCTGCATCTGCCGCTCGCGTGCCCAGGGCTCGGGGGGCCGTCGCTGCCTCTTCAGGGGGAGGCCCCGGCTCAGGCAGGTGGTGGCGTCGTTGACGAAGGAGCCGCATTAATCCTGCGAGTCCCAATCAGCTCCATTCACGTCCATAAAAGGAGCCGCGTTCCTGCTCCTCACTCAAAACTAAAGAGCTTATTTCTAATGTGCCCCCCCACCCACACACTGATGACAGATCATTAGAAACACACACAGACCCTCCCCCGCATGTGGGTCTCACGGGCCCCGAGTTCGCATCTGCGCCCGTCCGCCTGCCCCAGCGTTTGGCGTAATTACGTTAACGAGCAGCCGCGGACCGAGAGGCAGAAAACGCGTTCCTGCTGGAGGCGCGGACACGCGGGAAAGGCCCTGCGAGGGGACGGGAGTCTCTCTTTTTCTCTCTTTTCCTGGTTTTGTTTTTTGTTATTTTTTTCCTTTCATGATACAGGCTTCCCCGCCGCGGACTGTGAACGGGAGGTTTAAACCCAGCGTCGGGGAAGGAGGGAGCCTCGCGGGCCGGTCTGGGCGCTCAGGGAGACGCAGCCCTGAACGGAGGGGGCCTCTCAGCCCCCGAAACCTGCGTTCCCGCCGCCGCTGCCGCCTGGAGGCCCCGGCGCCGCCTCTCACACATCGGCCTACGCTTCCAACCGGCCCCTGAGCAAAGCCCTCCTCTGTTTTTAAATATATTTGTGTTGGTTTCAGAGAGGAAGGGAGAGGGAGAGAGAAACATCCATGATGAGGGAGAATCCTGGATCGGCCGCCTCCTGCACGCCCCCCACGGGGGATCGAGCCCACAACCCGGCCTGTGCCCTCACCGGGAATCGAACCCTGACCTCCTGGTTCATAGGTCAACGCTCACCACTGAGCCACGCCCGCTGGAAAGAATGTGTGTTTCTAACAAGCTCTCAGGTGATGCTGCCCGTCCGGGACCCCACTTTGAGAACCCACATCAAGAGGGCAGGATGCAGCCGCTGAAATAGACAGCTGCCCCCTAACCTAACCCCTGGGAGGCCCGAGGAGTCTATCCCCAAGAGAGAGCCCCGTCCACCTCCACCGGCCCCCCTCCCCCTCCCCCTCGTGTTACTGTCCTCCCTGCCGTCCTCACTCTCCCACAATGCTCCTGGCTGATCTGCTCGTCTCTGCTCAGGTGTCAGGCATCTCTCCACCTGCTGGACAGGGAGCCCATGGAGGGAAGTCCTCTCTCCGAGGCCAAGGTCATGTCTGCACTCGGTGAGATTGACAGAATGAGTGAATGAGTGCATGAATGAATGAGTGAGTAAATGAATGAATGAGTGAGTGAATGAATGAGTGAGTGAATGAATGAATGAGTGAATGAATGAATGTGAGTGAATGCAGCAGGCACCACAAAGCTGGCCCAAGGTCACCAGAAGAATCCCAGCCTCGAATGCCAAGCGCAGGACACAGGCAGCGTTCTCCACTTGCCCCTGACCTGGTGCTGCTTTGTCCCAGTTCTTCTGGGGCTCAGGAGACAACTGCTGAATGAGTGAATGAGTGAGTGAATGAATGAATGAGTCAGTGAGCAAAAGAAGGGTAGGTGCCCTGCGACCCTGGCCACCAGCCCCCGGAGCAGCC
>NW_006294590.1:1638957-1641995 GCF_000327345.1 Myotis davidii | reverse complement strand
CTCCTGCCGGGCCCTGGCCGCCGGTGTGGACGGTGTGGACGGCGCTGGGAGCTGCCTCCTGCGGACTCGCGGCTGACGTGTCTCAGCAGCGCCTGCTTCCCTCGCGAAGACAACACTCCATTAAAAAGTGGAAACAAGATCGCCCCCGTCTCCGCATCAAGCCAGGGCGGCAGGAACAGCAGGACACAGAGGTGGGGAGGGCGGCTCAGTCTAAAACCAGACCCTCAGCCCTCCCTCCCGGCCTCCCGGCAGCCTCAGGGGCAGCAATAATGAGGCCACCGCGCAGGGAGGGCCGATGGCCGGACAGGCTGTCCATCCCACAGGGGTCGGGCCAGGCCCCGAGGGAGCTCCTGTTAGTGAGGCCCTCACACTGGACCTCAGGTCTAAGGCACAGGGAGGGGGGAGGGAGGGAGAGGGAGGGAGGAGGAAGGAGAGGGAGGGGGACGGAGGGGGAGGTTGGGCCACTCTTTGAAATGAGAGAGAACATATACATTTGGATTCTCCGTTTCTTTCGAGAAATTGGATTTGGGGGCAAGACCAGGCCGGCCTGCCTGCTGCAGGAAATTGGCCAATTGCTTCACGGGAAAAACATATTGTACCTCTGTGTGGGGATGGATGCAACGAGAGATGGTGGTGATGGTTTTGCAACAGATAAAAAAAATAGCGTTAGCCTGAGTGTGTGTGTGTGTGTGTGTGTGTGTACGCGGGATGGAGGGGGTCCAGTGGGGGGCACGGGGGGCATCGGTAATACTGGGAACAATAAAGATACATTTTAAAAAAGAAGAAATACTAACTTGGGCTTTTAAAACTAACCAAGAAATCTCATGGGTTTTGTCCTGCCCCAGAAGCAGACGGTACAGGCCCCTGATGCTGCAACAGAGAGAGCCTCGGGGCCGATGCTCCCATTCCACGGATGGAAGAGTGAGGCTGGAGGTTCCATGCTAGCGTTGCAGGTGCCCCCCCAGGGGATGCATCCAAACGGAACCCGCCCTTCCCTAAGGTCCCATGGGGAGCGGCCCTGTCCTGTCCCACGTGGGGGCTGCTTCTCTGCTGACAGAAATGATGGGCAGGGGCAGCTGGTGGGTCTGAGGGCGAAAAATGCACCCGCCCCGTGACCCACTTCTAAGCTTCTGCCCCAGAGACACACACATACCTATGCACACACACGCACATTCACACCTATGCACACACATGCACACATATCCATGCATGCACATGCACACACATGCAGACATACATACCTACGCACACACCCATACATATGCACACACATGCAGACACACATGCCTGTCACACACGTGCAGACGTGCACACACATGCCTGCGCACACACGTGTACACACGTGCAGACATACACGTGCAGACACACGTGCCTGTGCACACACGTGCACACACACACACAAAACCACATGCACCAAAGGAGATGTATCTGGAAGGAAGCTACGCTCTCAGGGGTTTTAGCAGAAAGTTAGAAACAACATAACTACCCATCGGCCGACAGAAGAGCAATACAAGGGAGAATCTAGGCCCTGGCCGGTATGGCTCAGTGGACAGAGCATCAGCCTGAAGGGTCCCAGGTTCGGTTCTGGTCAAGGGCATGTGCCCGGGGTTCCGGGCTCCATCCCCAGTGGGGGGCGTGCAGGAGGCAGCCGATCCATGATTCTCATCATTGATGTCTCTCTCTCTCCCTCTCTCTCTCTCTCTCTCTCCCCCTCTCCCTCCCTCTCTGAGATCAATTTGCATACATATGGAAGCATCCAGAAAGAAGCATGGCGGCACACGGGCAATTACTAGAGCTGAAGGGTGGATGCACGGACACGCACCACGCGATGCTCGCTGGTTCGTCTGCGTTTGAAATCCCACCCCCGCCCATAGACGTCAGTTCAGAGAGACGAGAAGAGACGGCTGGGCCTGTGCCCACTGCCCCACGCGGTGGCCCCCGACCTCACCGAGCACCACATCGAGATTCAAACGAACGAAACAGACAATTCTGCCTGAGAGACACACACACCTACGCACACACATGCACACACACATGTGCACACAGAGACACGCATATACCTATGCATGCACACACATGTGCACACAGACACGCATATACCTATGCAGACACACATACCTATGCACAGACACACACATACATGTGCACACACACACACAAAACCTCCATTCCACGTACACACACACACACACACACACACACCCAGGCTCACACGCTATTTTTTTATCTGTTGCAAAACCATCACCACATGAAGCCTGCGGATCCCGGGTCCCGGGCGCCGCGTCCGTGGGCTCCGTGGCGCGTCCTCGGCCTGAGCCATACGGCCGTTTAGAGCTCACGAACCGACACTCATTAAACCAGGCGCCTCCACACAGAAGCGCGCGGGAAGCCAGCCTGCGTATCGATCGGGGGTGAACACGCCGCCCCCGGGCCCGTGGAGGCCCAGCGGGGCCCCTGTGGGTAGGCGGCGCCGGCGACATAATGACTGTGAACATCGCCAGGATGAGACCCGGCTGAGTTCTCACTGGCCCGTCCGCCTCGGGAAGGTGGGACGTTTCAATGAAACGCGAGCTCGGTGTCATCTAAGCCCTCCGAGCGCATTTCGTACGCGGAATGAGCGGCACCAGGCTGACGGCCTCCGCGGGGGAGGGAACCCGGGAAGCGAGGGAAGGAGGGGGGTTCGCCTTGCACGCGATCTGCGGCGACACTCGCTACAGATTCTCTGATTTAATTCATGCCAACAGCCGGCGGGGTGCCCCAAAGCCCTACTGTGTGCCAGGCCCTGTGCGGGGTGCCCCAAAGCCCCTACTGTGTGCCAGGCCCTGTGCCAGGCTCCGAGGGTAGAACAGGGGACCCCAGAGACGGCTCTGCCTCCGGGGCCCCCTCGCTGTGGGGAGACGGGGCCGGGGAAGAGGAGTGAGCGCGGCCCGCAGGGCGTCGGCGCGGTCAATGCTGCAGCGGGAGCATCTACAGACGTGGACACGGCGACGGAGGGGGTCTCCCAGCCGGAAGGCGACAGCCGGGCAGAGGAGCGGAGA
>NW_006294590.1:1637991-1638699 GCF_000327345.1 Myotis davidii | reverse complement strand
CCGCGGGCATGTGCGGCTTCGGGTTGTTTGCTCACGAAGGAGAATAAAGCCTCGCGCGTCCTGGGGACCAGTTCTCAGGGGAGCGTCCGGGGCGGACAGAGTGGCCGGCTCGGGGCGGCCGGGGCCGGTCTCTCTCCCACTTCAGGGGAACAGATGCGCCCCCCGCTGAGGGCCGCGAGGGAAATCCAGGTGGGAGAGGCCCACGCCCACGGCCGGCATCTGAGTCAATTCCTCGCCATAAGAGAGGTCAGGCTTTCTTCCCTATCAAGATCCTTTTTAACAAATTTACGTTTTATTTTTTGTTGATTTCCAAGAGGAAGGGAGAGAGAGAGAGAAACATCCATGATGACAGAGAATCACAGACCGTCTGCCTCCTGAACGCCCCCCACTGGGGATGGAGCCCGCAACCTGGGCCTGTGCCCCGACCGGGAATCGAACCCTGACCTCCTGGTTCCTAGGTCGACGCTCAGCCCCTGAGCTGGGCCGGCCAGGCTTCCTATCAGGATCTTGAACAAAACAATCGAAGAAATTGGGGGGGAGCCACGGAGAAGTGTCCGGTCCCTCGCGAGACATCCCTGACGCGTGCGGTCAGCAGTTTCCCCGCGTGGCCCCGCGGCTCCGCGCGTCAGGAGGGAGTGAACACGCCTCGTCCCGGCACCTGGCCGCCGGGCCCAGGAAGTCGTTAGCTCGCTTCTCCGCTCGCTCCCG
>NW_006294590.1:1636435-1637571 GCF_000327345.1 Myotis davidii | reverse complement strand
CCCGGTGATTTCAGACCCTGCTCCCTGATTGCAGCTTCCTGCCGGCGCCAGCTGCCGGGCGGCCACGTCGGCGTTTCCTCCGAGGGAACCACGGGACGCGGAGCCCGGCCGGCCCGGCTCCAGTCCCGGACCGCGGTCCAGACCGCAGACTTCTCCTCGGGGCCGAGCCTCCCCGGGTCCCTACACCCCAGGCCCCGTGGTCATCGCTGTCCGCCCTGGACACACGCGAGCGGGTCGCGCCTCTAATCCACCCATCACCTCTCCTGGGCTGCCGCCCCCCGCCCCCTCCCCGACACAGCCTAGACCAGTGGTCGGCAAACTGCGGCTCTGAGCCACACACGGCTCTTTGGCCCCTTGAGTGTGGCTCTTCCTCAGCCTTAGGAGGACCCTAATGAAGTTAATAACAATGTACCTGCCTACATAGTTTAAGTTTAAAAAATCTGGCTCAAAAGAAATTTCAATCGTCGCCCTGTTGGTATTGGGCTCTGTGGACTAAGGAGTTTGCCGGCCGCTGGTAGACACACTTTCTAGTTCTTTTTGGTTAATCCTCACCCAACGATAATTTTTTCTATTGATTTTATTTTAAAAATATGTTTCTATGGATTTTAGAGAGAGAAAGGGAGAGGGAGAGAGAGAGAGAGAAACATCAGTGATGAAAGAGAAACACGGATCCGCTGCCTCCTGCAGGCCCCCCACTGGGGATCGAGCCCACAACCCGGGCCTGTGCCCTTGACCGGGAATCGAACCCTGACCTTCCCAACCACTGAGCCACACCGGCCAGGCTTAAACAACGTTAGTGAAGTATCATTGACATCCTCTGAAATTCAGTCATTGACGTGCACAATTCAGTGATGGTGTTTAGTGACCGTGTGTGTGTGCGTGTGTGTGTGCACGCGTGCATGTGTGAGCTGGCTCACCTGCACTGTTTCATGTGACAAGAAGTATCTTGACTTCCACCCAAATTATAAATTATACTCCAGGGGAGAGAGAGAGAGAGAGAGAGGGAGAGAGAGAGAGAGAGAGGGAGAGACCTCAAGATGAAGCGAACAGGAGAGAAGGAGGTTCGGCTCGCGGTGACAGGACGCCGCGGTGATGTATACGAGCAATTACCCGCCGCCAGATGGGTCACGTGCTTA
>NW_006294590.1:1635479-1636096 GCF_000327345.1 Myotis davidii | reverse complement strand
CCCCGCCACCCGCCCCCGGTGCGATCCCTGAAAGCCATCCTACTGCGCCCCGTGGCACCCGCCAAGGAGGTGGCAGCCGAGACCCCATCGACGTGGGGGGATGAGGCACTGAGAGTGTGTGCGGCCCTGGCCGGTGGGCTCAGTGGTTACAGCGTCGGCTCTCACACTAGAGCAGCGGTTCTCAACCTGTGGGTCGCGACCCCTCTGGGGTTCGAACGACCCTTTCACAGGGTCGCCTAAGACCATCGGAAAACACATCTATAATCACATATTGATTTTGTGACTAATCACTACGCTTTAATGATGTTCCATTTGTAACAATGAAAATCCATCCTGCATATCAGGTATTTACATGACGATTCATAACAGCAGCAACATTACAGTGATGAAGTAGCCACGAAGATAATTTTATGGTTGGGGGTCACCACAATATGAGGAGGTGTGGGGCCAGAAGGTGGAGAACCACTGAGCTAGAGGAACATTTGAATGTGTTGCCAAAATGCAGAAGTCAGGCGACTTCGCTCCGAAGTCTGGGTTCCTGGCTTCCCTTGCAAAGTCAGGGCACCTCCTGGCCCCAGGCGCCACTCCTGCACGGCACCCCCAGCCACCCTCCTACG
>NW_006294590.1:1634300-1635372 GCF_000327345.1 Myotis davidii | reverse complement strand
GAGAGAGAGAGAGAGAGGGAGAGACCTCAAGATGAAGCGAACAGGAGAGAAGGAGGTTCGGCTCGCGGTGACAGGACGCCGCGGTGATGTATACGAGCAATTACCCGCCGCCAGATGGGTCACGTGCGGCTACTCCTTTGCACAATAAATATCCGACGTCCGTGTATTAATTTCTCATACTCTGTCTTGCTCCAAAAAGAGACTTACAAAGATGCTGACGAGACAGGAAGATTAAATAAGTTAAAATAAGAAAAATAAGGCGAGGGGGGGAGCGCGGGCCGGGAGGGGGGCCGAACGGAAAAGCTTCCCAGTCAAGGGCAGGTACCTGGGGTGCAGGTTCGATCCCCGGCCCCAGCCAGGGTGCACGTGGGAGGGAACCAATAGACGTGTCCCTCTCACATCGTGTTTCTCTCTCTCCCTCCCTCCTTGCCTTCAACACCCTCTAAAAAAATTTTTAAAAAATCACCCGGCCAGTGTGGCTCAGTGGTTGAGCGTGGACCTAGGACCCAGGAGGTCGAAGTTCGATTCCCGGTCAGGGGACAGGCCCGGGGTGCGGGCTCGGTCCCCAGTGGGGGGCGTGCAGGAGGCAGCCGGTCCGTGACTCTCTCATCACTGATGTTTCTCTCTCTCTCTCTCAATCAGTAAAAACATGTATTTTTAAAAAGTTGTTTAAATGAAAACAAACAAACGAAAAGAGATGCCTTCCATCCCATCACCTGGGCATTCCCAAGGGGAAGACCCCCTGTCTCCCGCCACAGAGCCAATGAGCACGCAGGATGGCTCTGATTGGCCCATCTCTGGACCAATCCTGGGGCCGGGGAGATGCAGGGGGTGACGGATGGACAGGCTAGGCTCCCGTGTCCCCTGGAGCCAAGACGAGGTCTTGAAGAATCTCCGCAGACACTTGTCAGTTATCAGGGGTCCCCGTCCCGCTGGGCGGCTGGGCTGTCAGGAAGGGACCCGGCGGGTTCTGGGGACCCACGGGCGCCCCTTCACCCCACAGGACGGGGGAGGGACATCGGCAGGTTGCCCTGTGCCCTCCCACCCTGGACAATGGTGCTGACAGTCCGCG
>NW_006294590.1:1633960-1634165 GCF_000327345.1 Myotis davidii | reverse complement strand
CCCGCCCCCTCCCACCCTCTGTGCAGAGGGAGATGGAGGTGGAGCCTGGCCGCCCCGAGCCCCGTCTCGCACCCCCTCCCTGTGAGCCCCGTATTCAGGCGCCTTCCCCACACCGCCCAGCCCGCCAACAAAGCCTCAATGTGTCCGATTGGGCCCGGGCCCAGCTGAGCGTCCCCAGGGGAGGCTTTCAGACCCAGCGCCGGGT
>NW_006294590.1:1633625-1633829 GCF_000327345.1 Myotis davidii | reverse complement strand
GATTTGCAGCTTCTTGGGTGTGAGAACTGGTGGGAATCGCAGGCCCCCTGACCCTCAGAACCCCAGGGCGGCGTCAGGGGGCGCCCAGGAGCGCCTGGGCCTCAGACCATCGCAGGGTTTGGGTTCTCGGACAAGGAAAGGGAGCCTGTGGGCTGGGCGGCCGGGGAGCTGGCAGGACGGTAGCAGGAGGGCCTCCAGCTTGGA
>NW_006294590.1:1632445-1633178 GCF_000327345.1 Myotis davidii | reverse complement strand
TAAACATCAATGATGAGGGAGAATTATTGATCAGCCACCTCCTGCACACCCCACGCTGGGGATCGAGCCCACAACCCGTGCATGTGCCCTGATTGGGAACCGAACCCTGACCTCCTGGTTCACAGGTCTAACCACTGAGCTCACCAGCCGGGCTCACGGGGCCGCCCACTTCTTCCTCTCCATTGCAGACGGTTGACGTGTGATTGGGGGGGGCGGGGGGGTGCGGGCAGGAGGCTTGGACTGGGACTTCCTTTTGTAAAAGCTCCGAGAATAATTGCATTTGATTTGCTGCTTAACAACATGCAGCTTTTAATTAAAACCACGTCGTCGCTGGCGCTGAGGACACGGAGTGAAATGTTACTTCCCGCGAAGACGCGGCCGCTGAGCTGGCTCCTCCGGCGCTAAGGGGGCCGGGCCGCAGGTTCACCTGATTTTGTTCCTTCCCCGAGGCTGTGAGCTCGTCTGTGTCGCGAAGGCCCTTCCCAGATGTTCCGTCAGTTTCTTCTCGTTTTATTCTTTTTATCGAACAGACTGTCAGACCCTCTTCTTACCTTCTCGTCCTCAGCTGAGAGCCGGTAGAACGGCGCGGGTTTGTTTTCAGGGGGTTGCAGCTCACACACTCACACACACACTCACACACACACTCACACACACACATATACACACACACTCACACTCACACTCACACACACACTCACACACACTCACACACACACATATACACACACACGCA
>NW_006294590.1:1631482-1632123 GCF_000327345.1 Myotis davidii | reverse complement strand
GAGCAGCAGGTCAGGGGAGGGGGCCTCCTTAGATGATGTGTGCAGACGTGTGCTTCTGGAATAAGGTGGCACTAGATGGCCACATCCAATCTCACTCCTGCTCCCCTGGGGACAGTCCAATTATAAAATGACAAATTTCCCAGCCAAAGAGTCTGAGAGCCTTAAGATAAAAAAGAAACCATGATGAGTGTCCTATAAGTAACAGCACAGGTTACCAGTGTTTTATTGATTAGCCCATGGATTGTCCAGGCTTTCCTGCTTCACACTCTCTTTGCTGACTCTGTCCTATTCATAAGATTATATAAACACACACACACACACACACACACACACACACTCACACACACTCACTCTCTCACAAACACACAATCACACAATACACACACTCACACACACACTCACACTCACAATCACACACACTCGCGCGCACACACACACTCACACCCACCCACACACATACACACACACCCACACACACACACACACACACACAAACAAAACTCTAGATTGAATCTTTTGGGCAAGATTTTTATAATTATAAAAAATCTACGATAGCATATTGAGCTCTGATTCTAGCCCTGCCTTTATTTTATTTTCCTATCTTGTTTTCACTTTGCCACATTTTTTTTCAAACTTTAAAT
>NW_006294590.1:1624476-1630794 GCF_000327345.1 Myotis davidii | reverse complement strand
TGGCCGCTGGCCGCCAGGACCCCCAGCCCCTCGCCTCACGCTCGCACACAGGGCAGCTCGAACGCGGCCCCGAAAAGGACTTAGCCCAGGAGGAGGCTTTGCTCCCTCTTCCTACCCACCCCTCACAGACGTGTGGCCGGGCCCAGGCGGCGGGGCTCCCTGATTGAACCTTGACCCCTGAACCAGGAGGTCACGGCTCCTTTCCCCATCAGGGCACATGGCCGGGTTGTGGGCTCGATGGATCCCCAGTGGGGGGCGTGCAGGAGGCGGCCGATCATTGGTGTTTCTCTCTCTCCCTCTCCCTTCTTCTCTGAAATCAATAAAAATGTGTTTGTTTTTTTAAAAAAGTCCTGGGGTTTGGGACCAGGGCAGTGGGGTGCGTGGGGTGAAGACCCCTCTGTGGGGAGACAATAAACCCCCCCCAGCGCAGCCCCGAATGTCAGGGCCACCCCACTTCCCTCTGCACACGGCCCTTTCCTTCCATCCCCCCACTGAAAGGGGGGTGCATCCTGGGAAAGGCAGGCTGCCTGCACCCCAGCTCCTGATAGGCACGTGAAACAGAATCAGGGTTCCCTCCCCCTAACCCTCCCCCCCAGTTTCTCTGAGCTTCCTGGGTTTTCTGGATAAACCAGAGAGAGCCCCCCTGGGCACATCCGGTCCTCCGAGAGGCACTTAAAAGCAGGTCTGTAACTTGATCCCCGGTCCCCCTGCCCCCAGAGCTGGAGGCTCTCCCCCCAAAAGAGACCCCCGGCCTGCAGGGGAGGTGGGCCTCTGGTGCTTTGAAGGAGGGACCCCCCAACACAGTCACAGAATCAAACAGGGCTCAGGGGGAGGCGGCGAGGAAGGGGGGCGGGGACCCTCCTGAAACTCGCCTTCCAGATGGGAAGGCCGGGCTCAGGGGCCGCTCGGGGCCAGAGAAGATCCCTAACAGCTCAAGTGAATCCCCCGCAAGGGCCGCCTGCTAAACCTTTAAGCCGCCAACGTCTTCACAAGATTGAGGGGCTCACCCAGCGGCCTCCGCGCCGCCCCCCCCCCCAAATGTGGCTCAGGCAACAGTCCATTCATCTCCAGACCTCGGGTGGGTCCCATCTTTTCTGCAGAAAAATAAACAGAAACGGAGAGAATACATGACAATTGAGATATGAAAGTCTTCTGTCACCATGACCACATTCTTACAAGGAAAAACTAAAAACAAGTTGAGCCAGTCTTCTTCCTCTGGAAAGAAACTTCAGTGCACCTTTCACTGTCCTAGATCCTGTTACCTGCATAGTTCTCACTGATTCCAAGAAAGTATCGGTCAAAGAAAATGTAAAGCTGGTTGTCAATCAAATTTTTGATAATAACTTTGATTCATTGGGGGATCTTTTGCTACTTTTATGTGACCTCCTTTTATAATGCGACTGCATCATAGTGAATGGCATAATTTGACAGAGAGAAAATTAATCTTGTTTCTAACTGGATTTATTTTTAACAGGGAAATGTTTAGAATCAGCGATGCAAGCTTCACTAAGAATCGTCATAATACACACACGCACACACGCACACACGCACACACGCACACGCACACACACACGCACACACACACGCACACACACACGCACACACGGCTCCTGCTGGAGTCGCCATCAGGCAGGAGTGTTACAGTTCATCAGCGACACGGATACATTGCTGCCGAAGCGCATGGCTTACACGAGGGCTCGTTCCTTTATTTGTAATCCTCCCCCCAGGAGGTTCGCCCATTGATCTTTAGAGAGAGCGGAAGAGGGAGGGGAAGGCAGGGAGTAACATCGACGTGAGAGAGACACCTCGACGGGCTGCCTCCTGCACGCGCCCGACCGGGGCCAGGGCCGGGGGGCGGGGGGGCCTGCAACCCAATTGAGGTACGTGCCCTTGACCGGGGTCAAACTCAGGACCCTCGGTCCGCGGGCCGGCGCTCTACCCACTGGGACACACCGGCCAGGGCCCAGCTGTTATGTCGGGACCACCCTCAGCTGCCCCTCCCTGAGGCGCCCGATGCCCGATGCCCGTGTCCCCACAGCCCCCGACTCTCGCAGGTCTGGGAGTGGGAACTTAAAAGAAAACTCCCCTCACACGGAGGCACGTCTTTCTGGGGCTCCCGGAGGAAGGGGCTGGCGGACCGGAGTCCTGACCGAGATGCAAGCCTGGCCGAGGTGTTTGACGTCGGAGACGGGGTGCAGTGGACTCGCCCAAGAGAAGAACCAGCAAAGGGGCCAGATCATTGCCAACAGCTTAGGGAGACGGGAGCTGGGACCCTCCTTCCATCCGCCCACCCGTCACCGGGCCTCGGCGCTGCTCATTGCATGGAGGAAACCCGGGGTCAGAGCCTGAGGTCTCTGCTGGGAGGAGGGGGTGCGGCTTTGGAACATTCGCATCAGGGCAGCCCGAGGCCAGGACAAGGGGGAGACGTGATGGACAGAGACGCCCACACCTGGCCTGGCCGGGGCGGCTCAGTGGTTGAGCGTCGACCTATGAACTGGGGGTCAGGGACAGGCCCGGGTTGTGGGCTGGATCCCCGGTAGGCGGCGTGCAGGAGGCAGCCGATCCATGACTCTCTCTCATCATCGATGTTTCTCTCTCCCCCTCCCTCCCTCCCTGAAATCAATTTTTAAAAGAAGGAGAAGGGGAGGACCCGAGAGGCGCCCCCACCCCCCAAGCTCTGTCCCTTTAAGCCGCGTCCCCCCAGGCTCCTTCCCCCGCTGCCCCAGGCTTGCTCGTCAGGGCTGACCGGTTTCTGATTTCCAGGCTTTCTTTCCGCGGAGGCACCTCATGCCAACTTGGAAAGAGGCCAAACTGCAGCCCAAACGGAAACGCTCCCCCTGAAAGCAGGGGCGGCTCCGACCGCAGGGGCTGGGCGCGGAGGGGAGCGTGCGCCCTGCCCTGGGCCGCCTCCTCCGGGAAGTCCCTCTGGACTGAATGGGAATCGGACAGGTCGGACAGGGGTGTGAGCTCCCCAGTCGCCTGGAACGGAAAGGAGGACGACAGCTGGCGGGGGACGTGGGGTTCCGTGGGGCGTTCACCACGAGCGAGGTCCCCGCGGGGACTCTGGCATCAGAAACGGCACCAGCGTCCGCCTCCCGCTGCGGAGGGAGGAGATGCCCCCGCGCCCGGGGCAGCAGATGGCGGCCCGGCGGCGCCTCGTCACGGTTGGTCGGTTCGTCCCGGGCGCAGTGAGACGGAAGGCCCTTCGGCTACGCGGCTGCATTGTTTTGAATGGCGCCTATTCGGTATCTTTTTTAAAAAAATGTTTTTGTTGATGTCAGAGAGGAAGGGAGACAGGGCTAGAAACATCCATGATGAGAGAGAATCACGGATCGGCTGCCCCCTGCGCGCCCCACACTGGGGATCGAGCCCACAACCTGGGCCTGTGCCCCGACTGGGCATCGAACCGTGACCTCCTGGTTCCTAGGTCGACGCTCCGCCACCAGCTGGGTTTGGTATTTAAATCGTAGAGTCAAGTGAGGCCTGGCCAATGTGGTTCAGTGGATAGAGCGTCGGCCTGCGGACTGAAGGGTCCCGGGTTTGATTCCGGTCAAGGGCATCTGCCCGGGTTGTGGCTTGATCCCCGGCCGGGGCCCTGGTCAGGGCACGTGCAGGAGGCAACCCATCAATGTGCTTCTCTCACGTCGATGTTCCTCTCTGTCTTTCCCCCTCTCTTCCACTCTCTCTGGGGAGGAGCTCCTCCCCGCCCCCCCCCAAGCCTGCGATGGCCCTGCAGACACACCAGCAAGCACCTGTTCGCACGTGCTCATGGCTAAACGAACTCACAAAGACACACATTGTTAAATAGGTGCGGCCTCGTCCCACCTAACGCGCAGATTCAAAAACATCTCCGCCCAGGGCCATGGTGGGAGCAGCAATTAGACCTCAGGCGCGTACACGGGCGTGGCCCCTGTGAGGGCAGCGTTCTCACGCAGAACCCGGTTCTGGGCATTGAAAACACGCAAGTACAATGGAAAACGACCCTCATCACTTAACTCCAGCACGACAGAGGCAGCAATAACACCCCCTCCCTCCAGCCCTCCCCACACGCACCGATCCAATCGGATGAGTTGGGGGAAAATGAAGGATCCGATCTTTGTTTCCAACAAAATCATTTTGGGAGAGATGGTTTAGAGTGACAGAAAGAACTCATGGGGGGGGGGGGTCAGGTAGTGGGCGGGGTGCTTTAGTTCTGGGTCTCAGCTTGTACGTTCAGAAAAGGGGTGAAGAGCATGAACACCTGCAGCCTGATTCTTGGCTTTGAATTCCTGGCCAGTCACTAGCTGTGTGTCCTGGGGCAAGCGCGTTGTCTTCCCCGGGCCTCAGTATTCCCATCTGTAGAATGGGACGATACAAGGACCCACCTGGGGGAGGGCGTGCGTGGGGCTGTGCTGGGGACTGACAGGTTCATCTTGTAAAACACAAAAAACACTCAAAAAAGGCAACACGTATGTCTCACCTACGCTCACTATCACAATATTATCACAGAGCCGACTAACCGCTCATCAGTTAGCACCATGTGAGGTGTACACAACACTTAGCCACGGATACAGACACGGGTGGGACTCACTGCAGAGTTTTACATGAATCCAATGTGAAAATATGAATTAAAAAAAGAATAAAACCGGATTCGGTCCTATAGCTTTAGCAACCATGAGATATCCCAATCACTCTTGAGTTAAATGAAAACAAAACAAAAAACCCAACACGGAAGCCTGCCATGATTTAGAACTGAGTGACAGCCTGGGGAGATGCAGCCAGCGCAGCAACGGAAGGACAATTCGTAGCCTTGGGTGCGGATAGTGACGGAAAGGAAGGGAATGTGAATAAACAAATCACACTTCGTTCCAAGAAACCAAGGACGAATGGAGAAGGGTTTTTGCTGATGAAGTTGGAAGTGGATGCGCGCGGCCTCCGATGGGATCGGACGTGTCGGTGGAACGTGTAGAAACCGTTAGGCTCAGGAGGAAGGTGGCGACGGCCCTTCACGTCTGCTGCCGTCCCAGCTGGAGCAGGCCCCGGGCCCGCCTGCTGGGCGTCTGGACGCCTCGAGTCTCGGGGCCCTGGGCGGAGGCGGCCCCATGAGACAGGCTGAGCGGACGGGGGCCTGTGCCCCCCTCAGTGCTTTTGCCTCTGCAGCCGCCTGTCCAGGTCAGAGCAGGTGACCGTGTGCGGAGACCAGAGGGTCCTCCAGACGCCTCGGCGTTCGTGGGATCCAGAAGTTTCCAATTGCTGAGGAGGGTGGGGCGGAGGCAATCGAAAACCAGGGGAAAGCGTAGTGATGTACTTCTCCCGCCTCCTCCTACACACACACACAGACACACACACAGACACACACACACACAGACACAGTCACACACAGTCACACACACACAGAGGGTTGTGCACTATACTCCTACATTAGAGTTCGACAATGCAATTAGTGTAGGAAAGGCTCTGGCAAGCCCTGTAGTAAGGAAACCTGTTTAACCTCAGTTAACCCAGCATTCCCCCAATTTATTTGGTCATGGCTTTTAGGTGGCAGAGCTGGGATTTGAACCTAGACAGTCTGTGCCAGATAGTATACTCTTCAACTCCACATTCTACACACTTTAAAACATCCCCCTGATACTTGAACTTGGATTCCTGGAATCTGAATCTAAAGTGCTAACCTGGAACCACTCACATAATTTATGTTCGTTGATCTTCATAACAGCAGTTTGACATAGGTGTTATTAACCCCATTTACAGTGGAGGCTCAGAGTATTAGCATAGCTCATAACAGGCAGCGCTGAGACTCTTGGATTCGGGGGTGGGGTAGGGTCTGACTTCAGAGCTCATGCTGATGGTCTATCGTGCCATCAGACTGATGTCATTTTTACAGGCTGTAATTGAGCAATAATCAGTTAATTGCACAACTTCTCAGGCCTAGACCCTGACCAGGCAGAGTGGGTACTGGCCATGGTGCTGGAACAGCATCCTGGAGACAAGCGTGTCAGGTCCCATGTTAGCTAACACACACAGTCATTGACACACAGACACACACAGGCACCCGCAGACACACACAGTCCCACAGACACACACAGTCATTGACACACAGACAACTCAGTCATTGACACACAGACACACAGTCATTGACACACAGACACACACAGATCCACAGACACACAGTCATTGACACACACACACAGTCATTGACAGACACACACACACAGTCACACACAGACACACAACACTAACATACACAACTCAGATACACATACTAACAACTCACACTCACACAGACACACACACACACACAACCAGCCAGCGAGCCGCCACCTGGCTCTCCGGGAGGAG
>NW_006294590.1:1610039-1624052 GCF_000327345.1 Myotis davidii | reverse complement strand
CCGCGTCCACACGCAGAGGAGCGAGGGCTGGGCTCCTCCTGGGCCCGGCAGCGAACCCCGCCCTGTCCCCCGTCTCTCAGAGCCACGTTCTCACCAACGAACGAACACGATCCTCCCGCCGGCCTCCGGGCCCCGGCCTGGCCGACCTCGCTCCTCCGAGGGTCCACCCCCAGCCCCCCACTCGCTCTCCTTCCTTCCCGCCCCCTCTGGGGGGTTTGCTGAGATCAGGGCATTAAAAAATATTTTCAAACAGAAAGGACAGAAGCCAGGTATGCGAACCCAGCGTGCTCATCCCCCCAGCAGCCCCGAGTCCAGCCACACGGGGTCTTTTGTTGTCGCTGCTGCTCATCCTCACCCGGGGAAATTTTCCCACTGATTTTTAGAGCGAGTGGAAGAGAGAGGGAGAGACAGAGGGAAACATCGCCGTGAGAGAGACACATCGAGGGGATGCCTCCTGCACGCGCCCCGACCGGGGCCCGGGCCGGGGAGGAGCCTGCAACCGAGGGACGTGCCCTGGACCGGAATCGAACCCGGGACCCTTCGGTCCGCAGGCCGACGCTCTATCCACTGAGCCACACCGGCCAGGTCTTTAAGAGGGAACCACTGAATCGCTCGGTGGAAACAGAAAAGAAAAAGAAAAAGCTATTCAAGACCCTGAGGGACCAAGACCTGGCTCCTGGTCCATCGTGTCTTCCCAGGTGGTCACTCCCGGGGGGCGGGGGGCGGTTTTCTCTCTCTAAAATCAGTAAAAACATATCTTGGGTGAGGATTTAAAAAAATAAATAATCCACAATTCTACCAGTCAGAGCCACATGAGTTTTAAATCTATTACCATGCTGGCTATCTTACATGATGCTGAAACAATTGGTTAAAAGCTTAAAATCTATATATGTTGGTATTTGATTATCTAAACGAGGTATTTCCTCCCCGTGGTCATTGGCAACCGCAGCCCAGAGGTGGCCGCGCACAGGCTCAGGACGGCTCCTAATGGCCTGTTTGCTTCCCACCAGCCTTGTGTGCAGCGGGCGGGTCCGGCTCGCGATGGACGGGCTGGTGGCTTTGAAACAGTTCAGCTCAAACGCAGCGCGAGAACGGAGCCTCCACGCGCCTCTCGCTTCCCTCGATCGAGGTCCGGCGGCCCTGGCGTCTTCCTGTGAGAGTCCGCGATGGTTTCTGCCTGTGCCCCTTGCTGGGTGACCCTGACCCTGACCCTGACCGTAACCCAAACCGGAACCCTTGCCCTGACCCTAACCATAACTCTACCCCTGACCCTGACCTTTAACCCTAACCATGACCCTGACCCTGACCCTCGCCCTTAACCCTAACCCTGATCCTGACCGTAACCCAAACCGGAACCCTTGCCCTGACCCTAACCATAACTCTACCCCTGACCCTGACCCTGACCTTTAACCCTAACTTCAACCCTGACCCTGACCCTGGCCCTTGCCCTGCGCACAGGACCCCAGCCCGTGAGCAGCCGAGTGGGTGGGATCAGCCAGGTGGCGCCCCTGCTCCCAGGTGGCGTCTTACAAGGAAATGACGTGTCCTCCTCCGTCCGTCATCGGCCGCCCGCTGGCCCCTCCCAGGCCTGTGCCCACCAGCAGACCCCGCGGATCCCGCCTGGAGCCTGGGGAGGCGACGGGGGCCCGTCCGTAATCTACCCGCCCTGGCGCGCGAGGCGGGTGATCGCGTGAAGGCGGCCGCCTGCGTATTGGTTTTTATATGAACAAAGCCCAGTCTGTCCCCCCACGGCCGGGCTGAGAAGAGACGATGAGCACCCCGCTTCCCTCTGGGCCGTAACGGGGGCACAGTCCGTCCGGCATTCCCCCTGCGTGCGCCCGACAAGCCCCCCATCCTGTGGCGATGGCTGCAGGCCGGTGTCAGCCCCTCGTCCTCGAGGCCCGGTCCACCCTGGGCTCGGGAAAGCTCACTGCTTCCTGCGCAGAGAATCCTGCCCCGTTTCGTTTTGCTCGCTCGGAGCTGATGGAAATGACTCCCCCCAAACCCCCCCGGACTCGGCGCTTGGATCCCACATCTTCCGCCAGGTTTCCTGCAGCCTCCCGGAGAGCTGGCTATCAGGCGGCTCGCTTGTCTGTTCCATGCAGCCCCCTCCGCGAGACGAGGCCTGCAGGGCGGGGACCCTCCTGCCCTCGGGTGTGTGGCTGGGCCTCTCCCCCCTCCCCCCAACAGCGAGGGCCCGGAAAATCTATGCGGGATGAGTGGCTGAGCCCTGCGCTCGTTTACATAATAACAGCGCACATGACAGCCCCGGTCCCCAGCCGGTTCCTCCTGCTCATCACCGGCCTGGCTATCGCGGCTTCAATATGCGCGGAGCAGCAGGCTGAAGCCAGCTGTGCAAGCCCAGGAAGCTTCCGGAACACGGATGCTCCAGCCAGAGGCTCGTCGGTGCTCACAGACGATTCGTGCACAAAGTGCGTACAATACAGCGGCACCCGGAGACGCTAAAGGACCTTCAAATATACGTACATATATATTAATTGATGTCAGAGAGGAAGGGAGAGGGAGAGAGAAATAGAAACATCGATGATGAGAGAATCATGGACCGGCTGCCTCCTGCACGCCCCCCACTGGGGATCAAGCCCACGACCCGGGCCTGTGCCCTGACCGGAACCGAACCCGGGACCCTTTAGTTCGCAGGCCGGCGCTCTAACCACTGAGCCCAACAGCTAGGGCCTAGGTTGACTCTTGTAAGTGCCCTGACCGGGGGCCAAACCCACAACCTTGGTGCATTGGGACGATGCTCTAACTGAGCTACCTGGCCAGCCCCCCAAGAGCCCTCATGAAATGGGGAGCAATGACGGCTCCCAACTTCTTGAAAACCTATTTGAAGGCCCCTTCTCATTAAACCACACCATCTCTCCCCAGGTTACCACTAACTGGACTTCAAACGACAGATGACAGCCCTGGTCGGTGTGGCTCAGTGGATAGAGCGTCTACCTACGGACTGAAGGGTCCCAGGTTCAATCCTGGTCCAGGGCATCTGCCTGGGTTGTGGGCTCCATCTCCAGTAGGGGGCGTGCAGGAGGCAGCCGATCCATGATTCCCTCTCATCATGGATGTTTCTCTCTCTCTCCCTTCCTCTCTGAAATCAATAAAAATATAAAAATAAAAACAAACAACAGATGACAATCGGCAAAATCGCAGAGAGCAGAGGGTACACGCCCCAAATATGTGAGGACAACAGATCCTCAAAGTCACACTCGCACACCCACGGAAGTGCACAATGACCGAGCCTGCACGCACAGCTCTGCGGAGGGGAGAGGGGGGCGTTGCCGGCCGAATCGCGCTTGGCTTGCATTTCGGCGCAGCCCGGGGAGTGAAATCAAATGAATTGATTTTATGACAAGGACAATTCGCCCAAGAAAAATGCGCTTTGATAGAGCGGCTCCGGGAACAAAAACACCCCCCCCCCCACAGACGTGTGTCTAAAATAACTGCCCGGGACAGGGCTGTCTGGTCATTGGACTATTGGGGAGACGACCAAAGGTCGTGTATTTCTTCTCCGATGTCCTTGAGAGCCGCCATGTCTTCGATCTTCACGTTGACAATGGCTGTGGGTTTTGTTTTGTTTTCTAGACGCGGCTGCCACGTTCGTCTGGCTTGGCAACACCCACGCGCGACCGCACACGGGGCCCTGGGAGCCGGAGGTCGGACCATCACGTCGCTGCCTGGGACGGTTGAGGATGAGAAGGTGGGGCTGGTAGGTGTGGGCTGCCTGGCTGTCAACCTCCTTCTCTTGGTCACAGCACCCTGATTTCTTTTTTAAAAAAATATATTTTTTTATTGATTTCAGAGAGGAAGGGAGAGGGAGAGAGAGAAACATCCACGATGAGAGAGAATCATGGATCGGTGGCCTCCTGCACGCCCCACACTGGGATTCGAGCCCGCAACCTGGGCCTGAGCCCTGACCGGGAATCGAACCCTGACCTCCTGGCTCATAGGTCGATGCCCAACCCCTGAGCCACGCCGGCCGGCTCCCGCCCTCAGAATTTGAAAGAGGAGAAAAGGAAATAGCCGGGCTTCCAAGGGCCCCCGGCTCACGCCCACATGACATTCACAGTTGCTTTTGTGAGACACGCTTCTACCGGGTGATGTGGAGACGAGGCCACGTATTTCCACGGCCTCCCGTGACCCAGATGTGTCACAAGCTCCTGCCTCCGGGTTTAACGTGGTTCTATGGCTCCTACGCGCCTATGGACAGCCACGGGCAGCCGGAGCCCAGTCTCCCAGATGGCCCTCCAGTCCCGGCTTCTCCCGGAGTGAGTGCTGCGAGCGCGTCTGGCGATGGCGGGATGGCGAGGCCCGCGGGGCTGGTCTCACATCTGCTGTCACGAGGGCAGGCTCCCTACCCGGCGCCCCCAGCGGGACCCGCTCACCCAGAAATCCCCGCCATCCTTCCCACGGGCCCGCACCCCTTTTCCTCCCCACTCTCAGCCCCTCAGTGTTGGGTTCCTGATCGCACCCCCTCTCTAGAGAAGGCCACGCGCCCCAGGCCCAGCCAATGGGAGCCCCGTATGCCATGGGCGTTGGTGACGGGCTCAGGGTTGGGCAGATGTTGAAGCGGGGTCACTCAGAGGTCGGGGTGACCGGCCTGAGCCGCCGGTTTGAACCCACGGATAGAGCATCGGCCCACAGAGTGAAGGGTCCCGGGTTCGATTCCGGTCACGGGCACGGCCCTCAGCTGCAGGCTCCATCCCCGCCCTGCTGTGGGCACGTGCGGGAGGGGAGCAATCCATGTGTCTCTCTCACATCGATGTTTCTCTCTCTGTCTCTTCCCCTTCCTTCCACTCTCTCTAAAAATCAGGAGAAAAGTATCCTCGGGGGAGGATTGATGAAACAGACATTTTCTCCTCGTCTGCGTTTGCGTCTAGGGACACGCTGCCCACGCGAGAATCCCACCGGCGTCCGCAGCGGAAAGCTATTCGGCAGGGAGGAGGGGGCGGCCACGTTGTGGGCTCCCGTCTACTTCTGTTGTTTGAAGGGTAAACGCTGGAAACACGTTGCCATAGTGACAGAGGCACCACCAGGCCCGGATCAAGTCTGTCCGGTTTGCCCGCCGCCGAGTTCTCCCGCCCGCGGGACTTTACGGATCACCCCTCCGTTCCGTGTCCCTCATGGAGAGCCCCCCCTCCTCCCGCCCCTGCCCGTCCCCCCACGTCCTGCGTGTCTGTGGCATCATTTCACGCCTCCCCGCCCCCAGGGGAGCCCGGACAAGCCGAGGGGCCAGGCCAGGCTCGCTGGGTGACACAGAGCAGCAGGATCCGCACCCACGCCGGCTCTCATGGTACCAGGAGCCCCCACACCATCATCTGCCCCCGGGAACAGGCCGGCGAGGGACCCAGAGGGTGTCCACCTTCCTCAGAGGCCAGCTGGCCCACCTGTCATGATATTGGGCTGTTGTGTTTCTTTATAAGATATTTTTCCTGATTTCCGAGAGGAAGGGAGAGGGAGAGAGAAACATCAATGACGAGAGAGAATCATAGATCGGCTGCCTCCTGCACGCCCCCTACAGGGGATCAAGCCCACAACCCGGGCCTGTGCCCTGGCGAGGGAATCGAACCGTGACCTCCTGGTTCCTAGGTCGATGCTCAACCACTGAGCCACACCGGCTGGGCTCCATTTATTTATTTATTTATTTACTTATTTATTTATTTAGAGCGAGTGCAAGGGAGCGAGGGGAGAAAGCGAGAGAGAAACATGGATGTGAGAGAGACACATCGATTGGTTCCCTCCCGCACGGGCACCGATAGGGCCAGGGATCAAACCTGCAGCCCAGGTACGTGCCCTGGGCTGGGAATCCACCCCGAGGCTCTCAGAGCAAGAGCCAATGCTCCAACCACTGAGCCACCGGCCAGGGCCCAGGCCCGTTCCTGCTGGCGTCCTCAGACCCGTGAGTGCCCAGCCCCGGGGAGGGAGAGAGGAAGTGACCGGTCAGACTGGGAGCCTTCAGGAAGACGGAGCGGAGGGGCTGCCCACGGCTGTGGATGCGTCTGGAGCCCCAGGCGGTCCCACCGCGCAGGCGGGCGCGTGGGCAGCATCCCCGTGAGGACGCAGTGGGAGGAGGGCGCAGAAGTGGCCGCGTCCACAGGGATTCGTTTATCTTAGGATATCTTCCTCCCCTAAGAGGATCTTGGAGTTCCCACAAGGGAGAGGGGTGGGGGGGAGAGAGAGAGAGCGAGAGAGAGAGAGGGAGGTGCCCCGTCTGCGGCTGGAGAGCCCCTTGCCCGGCGAGTTGTCTGGGCAGTTGATTACGCCCATCACTCACGGCCGGGAAGAAAGGCTGGGAACCCGGCAGCGCCCGGGGTCCCTGGGAGACTCTTGAACTTGGAGTCTATTTAATGGCTCTTGGCACCGAAAGCAAACAAGACTCAGTCCGAGATCAAAGGCCTTTTATCTCCCTCCTCGGAGGGATCTGCGGCTCCAGCCACTTATTGTTGGAGCCAGAAATACCCCGGAGCGAGGGCAGGCGGAGAGCACGCTGTCCGCTTCCCGTCCTCGTCGCGAGGCGCGGCGCCCGCTTTTCAGGGGGTCTCTGAAGCTGGTTTAGAAGGAAAAAAACACAACATTCAGGCCCGGCCGGTGTGGTTCAGTGGGCAGCGTGTCGGCCTGCGGAGTGAAGGGTCCGGGTTCGATTCCTGGTCAAGGGCACGTACCTGGGTTGCAGGCTCCTCCCCGGCCCAGGCCTGGTCGGGGCGCGTGCAGGAGGCAACACATCGATGTGTGTGACGTCGATGTTTCTGTCTCTCCCTCTCCCTCCCTCTCTCTTTAAAAATCAATGGAAAAATACCCTCGGGTGAAAAATGTACATAAACACTCTGGAGGCTTGATTTTTTTATTATTTTTTTTTTTTACAAAACGTCCTGATCTGTCTCAGACACTGAAGTCCTGGGTCGGAGTTTCCATTGTTCAAAACCAACCGTCTCCTCCCTGTCTTCGGTGCAGACCGTCCCTTCTCCCTGGACGCCCCCCACCCCCGGGTGCCGGCACCGCCGCAGCTCCTTCTCGGCAATAATCGTAAAAAAGGCGAAGGAATCCAAATGCCCTGCCCAGCGTCCCCCGGGAGCCGCGGGAAACGGATGGCGCTGGCACTTCCCGCGTTAGATGTGACCGACCCTCAGCCCCAGCCCGGGAGGAACGACGTTATGTGCTTCAGGGAGGAGTGGAGGAGGAGAAATAGTCCGTCCCGTCTCATCATACATACAGATGACCGACCAGGGAACGACATTGTGCATTAACGACAAAAATAAAAACCCAGGTACCTTGTGCCTCTTCTTACTTATCACCAAAAGTTTACGGGGTGTGTTGTTGTGGTTAGTCCTCACCCGAGGATATTTTTGCATTAATTTTTAGAGAGAGGATGGGAGAGATAGGAACATCCATGATGAGAGGGAACCATGGATCGGCTGCCTCCTGCTCGCCCCCCACTGGGGATCGAGTCACAACCCGGGCCTGTGCCCTGACCGGGGATTGAACCAGCACAACCGGCAAAATCAATAAAAACATTTAAAAAAACAACAAGAAAAGCAAGCGCCCTGGTGTAGCGGCTGTGCCCTCGGAGCCTCCTCTCCCCGTGTGCCCCATGTTTCACGTTTATGCTCCTGCTGCCCCATCTCCACCCAGTCCCTCCACACCCTGTTGCCGTGGACACGGATTCGGGTCCCTCTCTCTCTTCTTCTGGGACCAACACGTCCCCTCTTCCAGGGCGGGCTCTTCCCCTAACTCCAACCACAGGGAACGCGTGGGAACTTCAGCGATGCTCTCTGGATTGTGGGCAACTGGGCGGGGGGTGAGATTTGGGGGGAAGAGCCAAAAATATGCTATTAACCCGCTGGAACCTTCCGGATAACTGAGAGGCAGGTTTTCCCAGGCCCATCGCACAGATGCCCAAACGGAGGCTCCGGGGGACCCGGGAGCCAGCGAGCCCGAGCCCTGTTCTTCCGAAGGTCGCGACCCAACTGCATGGGACGCGCTCCCCCCGGACCCGCCTTCCTCTCTCCAACCGGCATCTGTCTCATTTTGCCTCTGAGAGCGAAGGGAGGGCTGGCTGACAGGCGAGTGATCGATGATGTTTGCTCATCCTCGGTTCAGGCAGGTATGACACAAACTCAATTAGGAAAGCCTGTCTTCCTGCGCCTGCCGCTCACACGCGTGAGCTCGGGGGATTGCTGGGGAGGAGAGAGATGCAATTTGCACAGCCTCTCTGGCTCCCCTCTCCCCCAACCCCGTGTTGCTCGTGCACCTGAATTTGGAGACGGAGGAGTATTGCTTGTCTGGGTTTCTTTTCCTGGCTCCAATCACTCACCCTTTTTGGGGGTAGGAGCACCCCAGTTTTCCTCTGCACCCCACACTCCTCCACGGCCCCTCACCAGGACCGGTTCAGAAATGGGACAGAAGCAGAAACAGGGCCAGTGGCACACGGTCTGGCCTTCGCTGGGCTCGTTGGGTTTGGGGGAGAGAAGCGTTGACCCCCCTCAAGGATGCGAACCCAGAACTGCCAGGAGCCACCGCACAAAACCTAAAAAGGGCACCCACGCTGTACGAACAGGCGAAGAACTGAAGAGAGAAAGAAATGATGATGTCACAGGCAACGCCTGGATCAAGCCATACCTGATGGCTCCTTTCAGATAATGTCCTTATCCCCCAAAGGATGACTTGCACCCACGCGCAGTCTTCCCATTATTTCAGTAATTATTCGCTCCGTTGCTACGAGACGGGCCTCACCCAGAAGGTCTTCCCTGCTTACAGTGAGACCCTGGTCTCTGATTTTTTTTTAAAAAAATATATGTTTTTGTTGATTTCAGAGAGGAAGGGAGAGGGAGAGAAACATCGATGTGAGAGAAACACATGGATAGGTTGCCTCCTGCACGCGCCCTGACCAGCGCCTGGGCCAGGGAGGAGCCTGTAACTGAGGTATGTGCCCTTGACTGGAATTGAACCTGGGACCCTTCAGTCCACAGGCCGACACTCTACCCATTGAGCCACACCAGCTAGGGCGTCATTTCTTTTTAAACATGTGGCTTCGCTGCCCTTTGCTTAAGCTGGTTTCTCCTGCACTTGCACCAACAGCGTCATGACTGACCAGCTAAACAACCCGACGTGCATTCAGAGACCACATCCAGGGCAGGGAGGGAGGGGGGGACAACACAAGCTCCTCCTTTCCAATGGAGACAAAACCGGCGGCAGGGGCGCCACCGCCACTGCTGGTGAACGTTGGTTTGGTCATTTTTGTTTGGTTGGTTCTGTTTTAGCTTAAAAATCATCAATACGCAGCAACTCCATGGGAAAAGCAGGGCTAGCCGTCCGCTCTGTGTGGGGGTGCTGGGGGTGGGAGGGGGTGCTTCCAAGATCCTGCGTGTATCTTGAGAAGAAGAGCCGCCTTTATGGCCCCCAAGCGCGGTCATCGACCCCCAGATACCGAGGGGGGCGGTGCGAGGTCCCCTTCCCACAGCGTCCGGGGCCGCGGGGAGACGCGGCGGGAAGCAAACGTGATCATGGAGGGGCTGGAGGGACCGACCGAGTGAGAGGATGGGCAGAGTCCACGCAGAGCTGTTGGGAGCGGGTTAACCTCGGGGGGGGGCGGGCCTGCAGACCCTGGGGTGTCGGGGGCACCGAGGGGACGACACGCTGAGCCGTGGGCTCAGGTCCAAGCTGCGTCCCAGCTGGAAGGCCCTGAGGGGAGGCCTCGGGAGGTGCTCGCGGCTCTCCGTTTAGCCCCGTGATACAGACACAGGCCCGCGTGGCCGGCTTTCTCATCCCCTGACGGTGTCAGATCCGCGGTTCTTTCCCCCTTTTTCCTGATTGTCGGTTATTTTTAAAACAGCGCTGTGGTGTCTGTGAGATTGCCGGGCGGATGGCCCCTCCTCCTCCCTGGCTCTGGTCATTAACACATCGTGAGAGCCGTGATCGATCGAACCGCTCCCTGTGCCAAGTCGTGCACGCGCACCGGGAGGAAAGGCGCCCGGAAGACATGCCCCCGGGGATCTATGAGCGGCAGCGTTTGGAAAAGGCGTCCTTTCGGCTGGAAGGAGTGAAAGGTCGGGAGGTGAGCTCGCCCTGGTTTAGACAGGGCCCTACATCGAGGGCAGGAGTCCGTCCAGGACAGAAGCATGCAGACACGCAGAGAAGAAGGCCACGTGAGGATGGAGACGGCCCTGGCTGGTCTGGCTCAGCGGATAGAGCATTGGACCTGGGACTGAAGGGTCCTGGGTTTGATTCCGGTCGAGGGCACATGCCCGGGTTTCGGGCTCACTTGTGGGGAGACAGCCGATCGATGATTGTCTCTCATCATGGATGTTTCTCTCTCTCCCTCTCCCTTCCTCTCTGAAATCGGTAAAAAAATATTTTTAAAAATTAAAAAATATCAACAATAAAGATACATTTTTTAAAAATAAATGAACGAGCAGAGTCATCATCCTCGCCTCCATCCGCACCTCCACGCCGCCCTCACGAAGACCCTGGTGCTGGCGGTTCGGGATTCGCACTTTTTGGGGGGAGGGTTTCCCGAGAATTTCAGAAGTTCACCCAAAGCCACAGACATCGTCCTTCCTGGAATCTAAATCCACGAGACTAGAGACAGAATCCTGCCTCCCGCACGCCCCACACTGGGGATGGAGCCCCCAACCCGGGCCTGTGCCCCTACCAGGAATTGAACCGTGACCTCCTGGTTCCTAGGTCGATGCTCAGCCACTGAGCCACACTGGCCGGGTGCCCCTGTTCTCTCTTTCAAGGCGGTGCCGTCTAAGTCCCAGAGGTGTCATCAGCACCTTTCCTCGCCTCAGGACACAGGTACGAGGGAGAAGGACGTCCTGACCAGAGAACAGCTGCACGGATATGGGAGGCGCCTGCCCAGAAGCAAGCGCAGCCAATTCCACACTTCGTATCCTCCCTTAACGCAGAGACAACCAATCTCTCCTGGAACCTCTCTCAGTCGTGCTGAGGGCAGAGGCGCACGCAATGGAAACAAATTACATGTCAAGGAAGAAAAATATCGGGGGATTCGGCTCTCACACAGCCGGTGAAGCAGGGGAACCTGACTGGAGATGCAGGCGTTGATTCAGCAAAGATGCATTTTGTCAACCTTAAGACAGTGGCTAAAACTTAAAGAGCTATAACGAGCCAACGTGGAGACAAACAGAATAATAAAAAGCAGGAAAAGAAGAAGGAAGAGCTGAGATGGAACATCAAGAAAGCGACGTGCGAGACGGTAGATCTGAACGTAAACGTGGCCACACTTACATTAAATATAAGCGGCCCAAACACACGGGTTAAAAGACAGAGATGACCAGTTGGGTCAACAGGCAAAACCTGACTATACGCTCGCTGCCTAGCAACCGCCATCATTAAAGGTAAAGACACAGATGGGTTCAGAGCAAAAAAGACAGAAGAGCTGCTGCCATGCAAATGCTAACCAGACGAAAGCCGCGGTGGCTACGTTCACGTCCGAAGACAAACCCACAACATAGAGGCTTCCACACGCCTCCCAGAGATGGACAAAGCGCCAAAAGATCCGCAGGAATAGGGGGGACCGGACCAGCGCTGCAGACGCCGGGGAACCCCTGGGGCGCAGGGCGAGGTGAAGGTCTCTTAGATAGGACCCCAAAGCACAACTCGGGTGAGAAAAAAACGAATCTATTAACTTCATTAGAGTGAAAAGAGTTCGCTCTTCCACAGACACTGGAAGGATCTGTGAGCGCATCTGACGGAGGCCTCGCATCCACATACAGAACGTGCCGGCACCTCAGGGATCACTCATAGGCAGATAACAACCAATAAAAAAAAATCAAAACAACCTGGCAGAGATTGGAAAACGACATCTCCCCGGAGAAGACAGAAAGCGGCCAGTACCCAGGAGAAAGCATTCCCACCAGCCCTCGTCACGAAGGCGAGAATGAAGACCTGCAGGAACCAGCCGCCGTGCAGCTGCTAAAACTGCTGAAACATAAGAAATAAAACGAAACTAAGGGGACAATAGGGGTGGTGCCTGAGACCAGTCACGAGGGGCGCTCTCATAGCCGCTGGCAGGAACGCAAAGGTGACCGCGTTGGAGAAGAGTTCGCCGTTTCTGATGGAGGCGGACGTCGCACGACCGTGATCGTGTCCATCCGGCCATCCCAGCCCCACGTCACCCCAGAGACAGGAAACCCCACGTTCACACGGAAACCCCGCGGGGAGTGTTCATAGCGACTCCTCTTCACAATCACCACAAAGCGGAAGTCTGCATCCCACCTGCCCTTCGGCGGGAAATGGACACACGAGGGTGGCGCACCCACACGGTGGAATCCCGGGGAGCGGGCATTCGTGTCTGAAAAGGCCTGCAGGCAGCTCTCTGGGTGAACAGGAAGTGCCCTGTGCGAGTGAAAGACGAGATCCGAAGCTGGGTGCGCACAGGGCATTTTTATGGGAATTTGTGAAAACAGGCAAAACCGTGAGGACAGACACGTGAGTGGTGGCCAGGGCCTGGGGGGCGGGGGGGGAGGCGGCAATGCAGGGGCATAGAGGGACCTCGGGGGGGATAGAAATGACCTGTACCGAGCCCGGCCGGCGTGGCTCCGTGGGTGAGCATTGACCTATGAACCAGGAGGTCACGGTTCGATTCCCAGTCAGGATACAGGCCTGGGTTGTGGGCTCGGTCCCCAGTGTGGGGCGTGCAGGAGGCAGCCGGTCCATGATTCTCTCTCATCCTGGATGTTTCTCTCTCTCCCTTCTTCTCCCTTCCTCTCTGAAGTCAATAGAAATATCTATTTTGATAAAAGAAATGTCCTGGTGTTTCCATCTGTCCAGACTCGGAACTCTGTCCTTAGGGCTGCGCTGGCTGCAGGCACATTGTCCCTGAGTAAGCTTGACGCTCGAACAAAGCCGACCGCCGTACAGAACATGCGCCCATCACGCTCCCCATTCACCCCATTAATTCAGCAACGCTCCCTTCACCCCAATTAATATACGGGAGCCGCGTGCTGATTAGCCTTGCTTCACAGGACCGAGGATTATGAAACGCCTAACTCCTCCGAAGGCTGGGTTGGAGGCGGGCGGCGCTCCCGAGGCGCGAACACGACTGTGGCTGCGGGTTCTGAGCTCGGTCTGCTCGGCCCCACCCGCCACCCGGGACCCGGGGACCTCGCTCACAGGAGTGGAGTCGTGAGAGGAACCATGAAGAGCGGGAGGTGACAGCGCAGATGCCCGAGGAGAGGAGAGCAGGGGAGGGGGGACGAGGGGACCTGAAGACCCACCCATCCAGGCGACCCATCGGCTCAGCTTTGGGGTGACGGCACCATCGGGAAAAGTGCACCCAAGGTTGGCAGAGCACCCTCGCCCTTAAGAGAAGTCACACAAAATCCCGACTTTTTTTAACTACTTTTGTTGATGTCAGAGAGGAAGGGAGAGGGATGGAGAGAGAAACATCCATGAGGAGAGAGAGAATCATGGATCGGCTGCCTCCTGCACGCCCCCCACTGGGGATCGAGCCACAACCCGGGCCTGTGCCCTGTGCGGGATGCCAACCGTGACCTCCTGGTTCCTAGGTCCACGCTCAGCCACTGAGCCACGCGGCCGGGCTGGACGGCACACATTTAAACAAGGGCCAGAGAGCGTCCGCGTGGGGATGGCCACGGCCTTGGGTCATGACTAACAGCAGGAGGAACATTTGTAGAGGAAAAGTCGCAGACTTGTGGGTCCCCACACCACGTGGTGGGAATTGTCCATCAAACACAAGGCGAGAAACCCCACCAAATCTAGGCTGCCCTAAGCCGGCGGGAGGAAGGGATGGGCAGCTCTGGGGCCAGGGTGAGGCCTCCCGTCCCCGTGGTTTCTGTCACCCCAACCCTTGCTGGGGAAAGAGCAGCCCCCTCCCCCCAACAAAACCCCAGCGTCACTTCCCCACCAAACCGCTCCCCCTGGCCCCTGCGACCAGGGCGTTTGTAACAGAGGCTACTCTAAGGCACAGATAAAGCCCTCCAGATGGAAAAGCAGGGGGTGTGTGGGGGGGGGGAGTGGGGG